>NW_027176229.1:1795000-1982500 GCF_023055335.1 Clinocottus analis | reverse complement strand
TTTATAATCGCGTTTACTTTTTATTTTGTATCAATAATAAGGTTTCGATTATTTATCATGATATTCCGTAGATTTTTAGTGACAGAATATTTTTGTATCATGCTTAAATATTTTAAATAAACTCCACCGCTTTAACGCTTTGTGCAGCCTTCCAACTAATTCAAAAAGTTTACCCATCAAAATGAGACCGGTCCTTTTTCACCGAGCAACTTTAAACCAATAGAACGCTGCTCTCACTTTCACATTGTGCAACAGTCAAATCTTTGCTTCAAGATAAGATTAAAAAAAGGAAGGATGTTCTCCTGCGCACGATCATGCCGTGCCATTCAACAGCGAACTGAAATTAATAAAATATTATTTTACTCGATGAAGTGAAATCTATCCATCCATCCATTATCTTGACCGCTCATCCTCATTAGGGTCGCGGGGCGCTGGAGCCGATCCCAGCTGTCAAGGGGCGAAGGCAGGGTACACCCTGGACAGGTCGCCAGTTCATCACAGGGCAGACATATAGACAAACAACCATTCACACTCACATTCACACCTACGGGCAATTTAGAGTCCAATTAACCTATGCAGCATGTCTTTGGACTGTGGGAGGAAGCCGGAGAACCCGGAGAGAACCCACGCTGCCACGGGGAGAACATGCAAACTCCACACAGAAGGACCTGCCAGACCAGTATCCGAACCCCGCCCCGCCCGGGATCCGAACCACAGACCCTCTTGCTGTGAGGCGTCAGTGCTAGCCACTACACCACCGTGCAGCCGTGAAATCTAAATATTTGAAATACATGTGTGAAAGAGAATCTTGACAGCGTCCACACAGAACCTATTTAGCAAATCACCAGAGCCCAAAGAGGTTTATTTAATATCACGTGTTTCCTTCTAGCTCTCACCCAAGAAGACCTGGGAGGGCTTCATTGGAGGTTTTTTCGCCACTGTGGTCTTCGGCTTCATCGTGAGTCCACTTTGTTTGCTTTCCACTCGCACTTTTCTCTTTTTTCCAAAAACAGAATGACGTGTTATCTGCGTAACGCGTCACATGCTCTTTAGCTTCTGTTTCAACAGGGAATGTTTATTTAATTTCAATTTTTTAGCATTCAAATCGCATTGCAGCGTCAACTTTACTGACCACTTTCACGATCAATATTCCAGGTTTATTAGCATTTAACCGGTGTAAATGCTCTCTGCTTCCTGTGTTTCCGTCGGAACCGTCAGCTGGCCTACCTCCTGTCTCAGTTCCAGAATTTTGTGTGTCCTGTGGGCTTCAACAGCGAGACCAACAGGTTCACCGTTGAATGCGAGCCGTCTGACCTCTTTGTGATGCAGGAGTACAAGCTTCCTGCTGTGGTGCAGAACACTCTGGCATGGGTGAGACTTTGGGCTACTTTTTTTTATTAAAGAAAATAAATGTTTGCGCATCAACTAAGATCTTTTTGAAATAGAATAGATGTTTTGGATTTTATATGTAAGTATTATAAAGCAAATATATACAATATATTAGAAAAGTCATGTAAAAAACTTTTAAAGGGGTAGTTTGGATGTTTTGAGGTGTGTGTGTGTGTGTGTGTGACCTCACTGACAGACTACGGAGGTTCTTCTCTACAGTCTGTGTTTTTATAACTACAGTGGATAAAGTGAAGTAAATACTTCTGACAGTGCAGAGATTTCAGTCTGCTGCAGTATCGTATCTGGATAAAGACAAGATTGAAAATGACATTTTCCCGTTCATTGATATCCCCTTGATTGATGTTTCTGCTCGTCTCTCTGACAGAAAACGGTGACCCTGTACCCGTTCCAGATACACAGCATCTTCCTCTCGTCCTTCGGGTCTCTCATTGGGCCTTTCGGCGGCTTCTTTGCCAGCGGCTTCAAGCGGGCCTTCAAAATCAAAGTAAAAATCTGACCCTTGTGTCGTGGACGGTGTTGTGACATAAGTGACTGTGTCGTGACATTGCCGTGAAATTGCAGTGACATTGTCGTGACGTCATCGTGGAACGAGTGACGTCGTCATGACATGAGTTCTGATGTCACATTGAGTGACAATGTGGTGACCCTCTGGTCTCTGCTCTCCTGCAGGACTTTGCCAACACCATCCCTGGCCACGGTGGCATCATGGATCGATTCGACTGTCAGTACCTGATGGCCACCTTCACGCACGTCTACATCGCCAGCTTCATCAGGTGAGAGGACCGGAGGCTCTCACAGTCGTTGAGAATGGAAATGAACGTGCATCCTGTGGTCTCATGTGCTCATTGTGTTTTAGGGGACCAAACCCCAGCAAAGTGCTGCAGCAGCTGCTGCTGCTTCAGCCTGCTCAGCAGCTCGCCATCTTCCACACGCTGCACTCCCACCTGAGAGAGCGGGGCATGCTCTCCGCTGCTGCCAACGCCCCGGTTGAATAGAGAGAGAGAGAGAGGGAGAGGGAGAGGGAGAGAGGGAGAGGGAGAGGGAGGGAGAGAGAGAGAGAGAGAGAGAGAGAGAGAGAAAATCTCAGAGCGCCAGCTCTTCATTCAACTTCCAACCAGCTCAAGATCTCCGGACTACGTGGAATAACCTGGTAGTAACACACAAATGTAAACAAAACATTGCGGCTTCGTTGTTTTCCACTCGAACCAACACATAAACTCCAACATGCTTTCTGAGCGAGCGGGCTGTCCTGCAGGCCAACGGCCTGAAGACAAAACATGTTATCGGACTCTGGAGACTCCTCTTGTGGACGGAGCACGTTGCACTGACTTTAGCTGAACAAGTGTTTTTAAAGAAGCTTTTAGCAGCAGGAACTGGGAACCAAGTGTTGCACATGAGGACTCGAGCTACCGCTAACGAGAGTTGTCTCTCCGGGGGGCAAAGCAATGATGCAGCAGGGTTGTCTCAATACTGTAGACACTGTTTTATATACTATGCTCCTATTTAAAGGTCCTAAACTCACTGCAAAATGAAACATGTAGCATGTACGAGAGTCCGTTGTCGGGCTTATCAAAGCCATGTTCATGTTTATTCTCCTCTTCCAGTGTGAAGCTTTTTAGCTTTTAGGCTTCTGTCTGAATCTAAAATAACTTGCACAAGTCGGCGCAGGTCGACTGTAGGCATGTAAACTAGAGAGTCAGCACTCAAGTTAATGTACTGTACATAATATACTAAACGTATTTAGCTAAGCAAATACCTAATACATAATATTACTTGTGTGAGCTACTGGGGCTGCTGTGAGAAATGATATGCAAAAATAGAGACGTAACTCCTTTGTAGTTTGCCTTTAGCATGAACACTTTAGATTTTTATAAGGTTAGGGATGTAGATGTGAGGCTGCTGCTAATGTATAGGCTGATGTAGAGGATGCTGCTGGTGGACTTCAAGAATCTAAAGGAATACTTTGACATTTGGAAAAGATGCTTCTTCTTGCCAGGAGTTAGTTCAGAGGATTGATACCAAGGAAAAAAGCGTAAAGATTTGGAATCCTCAAAAAAACTAATCTTTATTTTAATACATATTTTATACTTTTCACCTGGTACCACTGTTCTTTCTGTCTGGGATTGATACATCCCAGTAAAATGATGTAACTCATCAAAAACTCCAACATATTTCTTTTAAATCACAAGGGATAATTCAGGGGAATAACGTGGTAATTTAAAGATTAAGATTAATTCTTGAGGGACAAAAACCCCAATATTCACTGAGGTTAACACATTTAAGTTATTTAATAATAATATATATTCTAGTTTATAGTTTTTAGTTTAAATCTGCAAAGAAGAATTAGATCTTTCATGAGATTGAGGAAAAAGAATTAAGAAATTCATATTTTTGTTCTGAATGTAACTCATTAATATATGTATTGTTTTACCTACAATGACAATAATATGCAGTCGTGGAAAGTTAGTTTGTTCTTCTAGAGAAGTCCTCCACCAAAGAAATCCTTTGTTGACTAACATTTTGTCGACTAATCGTCAATCGACAGATCTGTAAGAAAATCTTGCAAAAGCAGCACTTCAAATCTTTAATCTTTACCAGAAATGTGCTCATAAGTTTCTTGGTTAAGTCAGTCTGCTTAGGGGGAAAAGCAGCGCTAGTTTTTTTTACATCGTTTGTATTTGGCTGAACCAAACAAGATGTTATAGAGTTTCACATACAAACGTCATCCAACTCTCAAAGGAACACATTTTCCAAAATGGTGAATTATTCCTTTAAAAAGAAATGACCACCACTTCTTTCATCGAGTTAACCAATGATTTCAGTTGCACTGTAGCGGTTAGATGGAGGGGCTCAAACAACTCCAAAGGTTCCAACATCCTCTGACTCAATGTTTGTAAAACTGTTAAAAAGCGAAAAATCTTGCTATTTTAAAGTCTTCTTATGCATTACGTCACTGTTAAATTATTATGTTTTGAATGTAGTTCGCTTTATGAGTTGTTATCACCGTTTTTCAGCCTATAAACATATACACTGTGCAATATGTGCACAGTTTTATGAGCAATATCTTATGCAAGTTGCAGTTTTGATTCCTCAGAATGTGGAAACCCCCTCGTGGCGTTCATGATTAATCACATGATCACCACTGTGATGGAGATTATAGACGCGTTACGAGGCCCCGGACCGGGGGGGCGTTTACCAAAGCACTGTCTGATTAACACTGATTCCCTTCTGTTGTTGCAACGAGCTTCGGGGCCCAGACGCCCCCGTACCTCCCACTCGTTGGACAAAGACAATGTTATAATTAATTTGTGCGGTTTGTTTATAAGTTTTCCTCATAGCCATGTATTTTTATTTTATTTTGCTGGGTGGATTTCTGGGACCAGCTGTACTGTATGAATCTAAAACATACATACATACATACATACATACATACATACATACATACATACATACATACATAACACACACAGTATATACATATAAAGTTGTATGTATGTAGTTGTAAGTGTGCCACTGGAATAATTCAGCTGTTATTGACGGATGAATCACTGTCAATTAAAACACTTTGTGGTTAAAATAGTTTAAGCATTTAAATGAGTCCAACTATCTATAAAGACTTAGAAAACAATCATCTGAACTCTTTGTGTTTTAAAAAAAAAATCTGCTTCAATGAACACCACAAATAATTTAAATGTTCAATCTTTACACTGGAGGAGGTTTTGATGGATCGAGTTGGAAGATAAAAATGCAAACAGGAGAACAAAAGTATTATTTGATGTAGTTTGCAAATACATCATGTATTTTATTTTTAAATGGACTAAATTAAATTATTACTTATAAATATTCGTATTTATGATTCATTATTAAAATGAAGTGTATTATTCCATTGGCCCACTTGAGACTCACAGATTTACAGAAACAGATTAAAGTTGTTGTTGTGGACTAATTTATATGTTTACTCTTGTTATGAAGGTAAATCACGTCGACGTAGGAAAGAAAATGTTTTATTTGCTTAAATGCCAGATTTTTGGTCGCTTGTCTTTTTAATTTATCATGTTGTGTATGTTTGATTTGCTTTGAGCAGAAACGTTTTCCAATGAAACTCGATAGCTTTTGGAGTGAAAAAGACAGTGATACTGAGGAAGTATTGTGTTATGAAAGGGGCAGTACACATCATGTATAAACCACATATTGATATCTTCTAGGGATATTGTGAAGCCGTTTACTGTATGGAGGTGAATAAAGGTTTCTTTTCTTTAAGATGGTGTCTATTCCTCCTGTTCACGTTTCCTAATGACTAGACGGAGAATCCACTTCACATTTAAAGGAACAACTTCAGCGTTATTCACCATACAAACAGTTTTTGATTTGAAAAATGTATGAAATAAAAGATGTGGAAGAGTAGTTGTCCGTTTTGTAACGCTGCTTTTAAACATTGTCCTCTTCCAGCCTCAACAAGACTGTTTGTGATTTACGAGACTAGCGCTAAATGGTAAATGTACTTGTATAGCGCTTTTCTAGTCTCCTGACCACTCAAAGTGCTTTAACACTACATGACATCATTCACCCATTCACACACTGATGGGAGGAGCCACCATGCAAGATCAAGATCAAGCCACATCAGTATTATCAACCATTCATACACCGTAGGTGCAGCTACGGGAGCAATTTAGGGTTAGGTGTCTTGCGCAAGGACACATTGACATGGGCTAGCAGCACCGGGGATCGAACCGCCAATCCTCTGATTGAAGGACGACCCTGCTCACCACTGAGCCACAATCATGGTAAATGTCTCATAACTTTGAAAATATGGTGTAAGTAATACAAATGTGTTATAGTTGGTGAAAATATCAGACAGCATTGTTTGTTTTTATTTTCAAATTAACCAAAGCTGATTACAGATCATTACATACAAATAATGAAAACACATTTGCTTCTAAATGAAGCTGCTGTTAAATAATACAACAGAATAAAAATGTGATAAGATAATTAAAAAAAATATCAGCAAATATGTCTAATTATGTGCAACCCTCTCGATCACCTGACAGGTTTTCCGTTAAAGTGCGTCTCAGATTGGAGTCGGTAACACCCCTTGCATACACACACACACACACACACACGTGCGCACACTAGTCACTTCAGGACAATTTAACACCAGTGACCCCGTCTGGAGAAATGGACTTGATTTTACAAACCTCTATTTAAAAATATATACAACAATAAAATAATGCATTCTGATCTTAATATCAATTATGTAATATTAAGTTTTTAAAAGACAAAAATCCTGGAATCATTATCACTGAAACTAAAAACAGCTATGCACAATCGGCCCTCTTTCTACTTTTAAACATTACATTTTGGTGATAACTTAAATTCAGTCGTCCCACTAAACGATAACGGTAGGAATAGAAAACATATTGACATAACATAAATAGGTTAAGATCACATTCCAGTGACTATGCACCAAAAGCTACAGAATCACTGAGGGGAAAGTGGAAAAAACATCCTCCAATTCTTATCTGAACTGTTTCCTTTAGTTATGACAGATTAATCTTTCAAAGTAATTCGTTGTAATACTTACTTTGGGCACAAGAGGTTGAAACTCACCACTAATGTTCTAAACAAGACTAAACAACGCATTCAAGTTTTCTTCCAGGTCGGTTTACATTTCACACTTTTCACAAGGTGACTTTATGTTTTAGCAAGTAACGCAAACCAAGTTTAGCCTCTTGTGGCCAAAATGGGAATTACGAAATAAACATTCACCTGCCAAAACCTCCCCCTACCTGTTTTACAGAAAACATGTTTTTCAGGAACAAAGATCCTTGAACAAAATATTTAAAACAGTGCAAGTTGCAATTTTATGGCCGTTTGTTATGTTTTTAAAGTGCAGCGCTGCAGACTTGAACCCTGTCAGTCTCTGAGTGGTAAAGTCTGAAAAGAGACGAGCTTGAGGCGACCAAACCGTCCTCATACACAAAGTATTTAAAAATACTTCGGCTCTCGTATATTATTTGTATCTGCAAGATGTCTGAACATGTTAAGCAAATTGTCTCTGGGTGAGCAGAGGTTAAAGTAAATAAAAACCAAACCGTCATCTTACACAGAAACTGAACTGCTTTTCTTTTCAGATTTTTTTAAAGCCGGTTTTTCCTGTTTAATTATCTGCTAACTGACAAGCTACCTGACAGGAATCAAAACCACACCTGAAAACAGGAAAATAGTTCAAATTGTTGCTACTTCCTGACATGCGATTCAAATCAATGTTTCAAAACTTTGAGTGCCTGAAGATGATTGTTGACTATTTGCTAATCAAAACTATTTTCAAGTTGTCGTTTTTACTATAAATAAATGAATGAATGGACGGCCAGTTGCTGTTGTTGTGTTGCTGTCTCTACCTTATGTCCCGTACTTCCTCAACATGTGAAGTCTCCATCGACTGATCTGATCTCCTTCTTCACGTGGTTCCTATTCTGTCCCTGACAGTAACTCTTTCTGGTGGCCGAGCATTTTAGCAGCTTGCTACTCTGTCGTTTTGCTTCCGTCGCCGTTTCCCCCTCCAGCTAGCTAGGTGACCAAAGCGTTAAACGGCACTCTGGTCTCGTCTTCGGCCTCATCTATTGCACCCCTCTGCTCGGGCCGATTGGGACAGAAGACCAGCCGGAGCAACGCGAGCCCCACGCGCACTAACAGCCTCAAGACCAGAAAGGCGAAAGGCACCGTGATCTCCATCAGGTGGAAAATCGGAGCGCTGAATTTACTCAAAATGCACGTCAGGAAAAATGTCACTAGAGCCACGCAGGGGTACAGTGACAGCTTGGCGAGCATGAAAATGTGCTCGCGGCCGCCGTAGCGCACGTACGGGTGCAGGGTTTCCTGCTCGCTGTGCAGCGCCACCACCCAGATGGTGAGCTGGAAGATGCCAGCAAAGAAAATGATCACGCAGCTGATCTGGATGGCCTCCAGTTCGTTGCAGGAGTCGGCCGGGAATTCGTGCGTCAGCTGGTAGGCCAGAGGTAAACCGCCAACGAACGCCAAGGAGAAGGTGTTCAGCAGGCCCATGAAGCGTGTCGTCTTGGTGACGTGGAGGAAGAGCGAATGGTGCACGAACCAGAGGAGGCCGACGGTGGCGAAGGAACCAAAATAGGCAAGGTACTCCGGGCCGTAGGCCCGTAGAGCCGCCACCAGGCTGCCGCCGAACTGCTTCTGCACCACGGCCGGGTCAGGGACGTTGTCCTCGCTAGCGGGAAGGAATCAGATAGGGTTAACCATGAGAGGGTTTTTATTTAAAGCACACTTTTCTCACACTATTAAATCTGGTAAATTAAGTTTGGTGGTTTTGGTGGCGTATTTGTACAAAGCTAATCGCGTGTTTCGACCTGGCTATTTCTAAGCAGCTATAAAAATTAGTATCTATATAAATACAGTAAATGCAACAAGTGCAGAAGATGCATATGAGGCCTATAAATAATGGTGATCAAGGGAGCTCCAGCACAGCTTTGGGTTTTGTACTGTCAAGGAAATAAAGTGAAACGCACCAAATGTCCAGGATGAGAAGCGTTGCTACAATGGCAAAAACTCCATCACTGAAAGCCTCCACCCGGTCCTTGCTGAGGGGCTCGTTGGGCAGGTGGGTGTAAAACAACATGGAGTCTGGACTCTCCTGCACGGGACCTGAAATATACAAAATATGGTTTATGTTTTAAAAAGTGACGCACATGCAGCTGGCTGAAGAGTGAAGCCAGTGCTTGTGTCTTCAAACCTGCATTCTCTCTACTGACCACCAGGGGGAGACTCCTCAGTAAACATTGTAAACGTGAGTTTATGTCTCAATCTCTAGTTTCAGGTCTTCTTCAATACAGCATGATGTTCATTTAGTAAATGATGGTTATTTAGAGTCAAACAGACCATAAAGCAGGGGATGCTTTAAGGCGGGGCTTACTGTGATTGACAGGTCTCTACCTATACGGCGTCTTTACGTCAATCCTTTGTTCATCGCTTGCTAAAAAAAAAAAAAAGCCAAGATGGCATGAGCCTAATCACCAAACTCAAGGCCTCAAAACGGCGGTCCACAAACCAAAGGGTGATATCACCATGACTACGCCCACTTCTTCTTGACAGTCCATGTGCAAATATTTGATACGTTTCCCCGACACGTTGGTGTAAAGTCTGGTTCTTACCGATTGCTTTGCTGCGACACCACTTCAACGACTGGGAGATGTACGGCAGGAAGATGACAATCGCCAGCAGCACGTAAGACTGAGAAAGGAAATGAAGACATCACCACAAAGAAGAGATTCACAAAGAAATATTTATCTTCCAAAGACTGAAAACGTAACAGAGGCCTCAAAGCAGACGACTTCAAACCGTCCGCTCACCTGCTGATGTTAAAATGTTAAACGTAGCATCTTTAAACTTTTAACTTGCCTCTGACAACCAGCTTACGCTTTAAGGCTGTCCAAAATTATAACTTCCTTATTTGATTTTTTTGGGACATTTGTGTGAAATTGTCAGTATTTGCATCGTCGTCAATGTGTGAGTTGTGTTTTGTGAGGTTGCAGAGATCTTCCACCATCCACAAAAGCTAATCTGAACTGTTTGTTTGAATGAATCCCCTTTGGGCGTCCCAGAGAACATCGTCTAACATACCAGCTGGAAGAAGATGAAGGAGAAGACGCTAGCGAAGAAGCACATGAGAGGAACCCGCATGATGACTTTGAGGATGTGGTGCTTGTAGAAAGTTTGGTTCTCGGAGATCTGGATCTGCTCGTCGAGCAGAAAGGGGCGGCTGAAGGCGTACAACACGATCACCGACTGAGGAAACAAGGCGTGGCACCAAAGTTCAGTACTCCCACTCAAAGAAGAAAGAGAAGCGACTGTAACACAGCGATCACCGCTGGGGACGCCCAACAAGCTTTTGTTTTCAAGAACATTTGGGAAGACATACTGATTAGATAAAATAAGATAATCCTTTATAAATCCTGCAGTGGGGAAATTGCGGGATTGCAGAAATTGCACGTGACAAGAGCAAGAGACACATAGTAAATTAAAAAATCAAGTAATATAAACGGTAAAGAAGAATACAATAGCAATCTTAATACAATATACAGACGGAATAAAAAAGTATATACCAGTATTCATATTGCACCAGATGAACGTAATAAAAGTAGCCAAAATAAATAAAGTGTTCCAAGTGTTTTATTCTGTACTGTGGGCCCAGCTTGTTGTGCATCCTAACAGCAGCGGAAAAGGAAGGACTTTTGGTACTTCTTCTTCAGACACCGGGGATGAATCAGCCGGTGTGTGACTGGTATCAAACAGGTCGAGCAGCTCACCTGGAGGACGCCCATTACCATCACGCAACCGCAGAAGAGTAAAATCCCGAGGATGTTCTCGGGGAAGGCCGCCATCAGAGAAAACTGCGGAGATAAGAGAGCTGGAATGACGTCGGCCGGACGTTTATTGTGTAAACTGTGCACGGCTGATCCGAGAACGTTAATTACTCACGGTGTACGGGAGAAAGGTGATCAGCATCATGCAGGCCTGCAGAGGAAGAGGAAGCAGAGTGTCACACGAGGAAGAAGGAAACACGCTCAAAACTAAGTTTTCATTCACAAGTAAAACACTTAAAGTCATAGTTCAACCCGATGTTGTTTCTTGACACAAACATCTACATAACTATATCACCAGGGGACTATAATCCCATACAAGGGTTGGCTAAATGCATTGAAGAAATCAACATCTGGATGTGCCAGAATTTTCTTCAATTACCCATCCATCCATCCATTATCTGAACCGCTTGTCCGCTTATTAGGGTCGCGGGGCGCTGGAGCCGATCCCAGCTGTCAAGGGGCGAAGGCAGGGTACACCCTGGACAAGTCGCCAGTCCATCACAGGGCAGACATATAGACAGACAACAATTCACGCTCACATTCACACCTACGGGCAATTTAGAGTCCAATTAACTTATGCAGCATGTCTTTGTGTGGGATGAAGCCGGAGAACCCGGAGAGAACCCACACTGCCACGGGGAGAACATGCAAACTCCACACAGAAGGACCTGCAGACCAGTATCCGAACCCCACCCTGCCCGGGATCCGACCACAGACTCTCTTGCTGTGAGGCGTCAGTGCTAGCCACTACACTACACCACCGTGCAGCCTTTATTTAATTTCTTCAATTAAATAAAGATAAAACAGAAGTAATTGTTTTTGGTCCCAAGGATGAACGATTGAAAGTGAGCCCTTAGCTTCAATCACTGATGTTAAAAACCTCAAACCAAGCCATAAATCTAGGTGTAATTATGGATTCAGACCTCAACCTGAACAGCCACATCAAGACAATTACAAAGTCAGCCTACTATCACCGGAAGAATATATCAAGGGTTAGAGGACTCATGTCTCAACAGGATTTGGAGAAACTTGTCCATGCATTTATCTTCAGTAGACTTGACACCTGTAACGGTGTGTTCACAGGCCTCTGTAAAAAGTCAATCAGAAAGCTGCAGCTGATACAGAACGCTGCAGCTCGAGTTCTCACTAAGACCAGGAAAGTGGATCACATCACTCCAGTTCTGAGGTCTTTGCACTGGCTTCCTGTCAAACAAAGAATTGAATTCAAAATCCTGCTGCTGGTTTATATAGCACTGAATAGTTCGGTGCCTAAGTATGTTTGTGATCTGCTGATACCTTATGAACCATCCCGACCCCTCAGGTCGTCTGGTTCTGGTCTACTCTCTGTTCCAAGAGTCAGAACTAAACATGGAGAGGCAGCGTTCAGCTTTTTTGCTCCACATTTATGGAACAAGGTCCCTGAAAGCTGCAGATCTGCTGAGACTCTCAGCGCCTTTAAATCCAGTTTGAAGACTTTTCTGTTTGAGGTTGCCTTTAATTGAACGAGACTCAATGCTGCATCTCACTACTATATTTTATTTCTTAAACTGCACTGCAACTCTTATTATTTTTAATTGTGTGTTCTTAACTGTTTTAATGTTTTCAAAATTGTTTTTAAATCTGCCTTTCATTTTTATTTTTATTTTTCTTGACTGTTTTAATGTTTTCTTAACTGTTTTTAAATCTGCTTTTATGTGAAGCACTTTGAATCGCCTTGTTGCTGAAATGTGCTATACAAATAAACTTGCCTTGCCTTGCCTTTACAAAGTCTGATGCTTTGAACGGATTTCCTTACATTTCACAATAAATAAAATGTTTTTTGTTTTATTATTGTGATTGCATAATTGTAATTTGTGATGCTCCTTTAATACAGGTTATAAACACCGCATTGTTTTTGAAAGGTGGACCGCCAAAAAGTATGAAGCAGAATGTGTCATTATATAAAACAATTTTATATAAATGTGGACTTGAAGTTATGGGAAATGTTTTGATCACAGGAGTCGGAAACAATCATACTGTAATCTAATTTTCTAAATTGTAATCTAATTTTCTTAACGAATATAATACTTATAATATTAGTATAGTCGGATCTTTAAACTGTGCTTAAATAAACATAAACAAATGTTGCGTAGCATTCAAAAGGTGATTTATAGTTTAAATGCACTCTCTGGTACAATTCTTTTTTAAGTACAACAGCACTGAAAATGAGACTAGTTTTCACTGAGCAGGAAAATAGAAAAAAAAGCAAATTCTTACTATTTTATTGAGTATTAAATCTGATTTTATTGTGCAGGAAATCAGTTACTGATTTGCACAGATTTATGCAAAACATACTGCGTGACAATCAAAAGTTAACAAACAAGCTAATCAAATTATATCAACTGTAAATCAGAGAGAAGATAAATGGACTTCACAGGGACGAGACTGAACAATGTTCCATCTTTGAAATATCCAAAATTATTACTGGCAGGAAGAATTCAATCTTTTTTTTTTTAAAGAGGGCGTGTTATTAAACACACAGCGATACTCACGAGGTTCAGCAGCGCAAGGCAATCATCGATACGCACAACGACTTGAAATAACCTGCAAAATTCAACACAAAGAATAAGCATGTGATGTGATATAATAATAATCATAATAATAATAATATAGCAGTGGTCATATGAGTAACTCGCCTGATATGAGCAGCCCACGCAACAGTCACAATCAGGAACGTCATTAAGTAAACAGCTATCTTGGTTGTGAGCAGAAGCTGAACACTCTCCCTCAACTCCTGCAACACACATATATAACACGCTTATAACACATCTATAACACATGACATGTCTCCTGTTATTATCATCACACCACAACATTTATTATAGCCCTTGTGAGCTTTATAGGTATACAAATAATGGCATTCTGTTACACATCTAATACTACCGTCAGTCTTTACCTCATTATTCTCCATCTTCGTGTGGGCGACGGGTAATATCTGTGATTAAAAAGCAAGACATGTGATACTAAACATCTGGAGGAACAAACTGACTAGTGAGCCCCAACACACTCCGAACTCTTAAACTACTCTTGCCACTTTGACAATACACTTGTTTACAGTACTGTTATTTATTTTGTGTTTTTTTTTGTTTTGTTTTTTACCATATTTGTATTGTCATTTTTTTCTATTTTTAAATTATGTGTTATGCACAGTTTCTTGTTTTTGTTTATTATGCATAGTTCAACAAGTCTAATTCCTTATATGTGCAACGCACGTGGTATTAAATTGTTCTGATTGGCTGCTCAAAATAAAATACTCGTGTATCTTTTCTTTTTGCTCGTAGAAGTCAACCAAACACATTAATCAGATGTCTTTTAAATGCAGTAATATGTATTTTTTTTGTAGTGAAACCTAAGTATCAAGTCGTATAATTTAAATAGTACCAGGGTTTGTTTGCCTCTCTACTACTAGATATATTTCCTGAACTCAGGGATTAATCACGTGATCGATCCCATCGAGGTCTCTCACCATGACGGTGGCGATGATGGAGATGAGCGCGTCGCTGTAGGCCAGCAGTCTGTGGGAGGACTGGGTGCCGCTCTGGCTCTCCCTGTCGGAAGGAGCGACGCCGCCCAGGAACGAGGAGGAGGAGGCTGCGTGGCCCCTCGCGCCCATCCTCCTCTCCTCCACCTCCTCGTCCTCTACGTGGTGCTCAATGATTTCACTGTCGACGTTTTCCCCCATCGCGGACCGTACACGGACCCTGGAGGAGCCGGGACTGTTTGCAAACAACCCAGCAGCGGCAGCTGACTTCCAGGGGCGGAGGAACCGGAAGCGGCTGCCCGGTTTGTTTTTCAGGTTTTTCTTTCTTTTTTTTCTTTTTTTTTTTGGTGGATATTTATTTTTGTATGTGAAATATTCATGGTGTGTCCATGGTGTGTAGAGCTTTGTTGAATTTCTGAAACATAATAAGGCTAAAAACAAAAACGCATATCTTGTGATCATTCGCGGACACTGGGCATGCGCGTGTATGTGTAAACAGGAAGTAGATTCCCAGCAGACAGGCGTTTAAACAAAAAGCACACTTACAACCTTATAAAACCCTTAAAATCTGAGTGATAGACAGACAGACAGACAGACAGATGAATAGATGGATTAGAAAGATAGATACATAAGAATAATTTATATTTAATAGTTAGATTGATTCATACTTTATTAAATACCACAAAGTAAAGCAATGTTAAATATAAAAAATGCATGATATATCATAAAAGAGAATAGAATAGTATTAAATTAACTAACAAAATAATAGTGCAATGACATAACCAAAAAACAGTGAAACGTTGTTTGTTTGGTGTATATACTTTCCATATGTATTAGTAACATAATATGTAATATAATAAAGATATTGAGTAAATATCTCCAGCCCATCGCCACTTAATAAAAAAATTAAGAATACAACACTGAAGAAGAAGATGAAGCGACTTCAGCTGAAAACAAAATTAGAACTGTAGAATTTAAGTTGCAAAGCATATTTTGGGTTTTTAAGAAGCTTTGATTGCAAGGAAAAGCATGAATAATGAGTAAAACATAATATTGAAAACATGTTTTAAGTGATGATTCAATTAGATAGTTCTAATTAAAATGTTAATATTGCCAACAATTAATAGTGCATTCAATACTATATGAATGAATGAATACTAAAGATTAAGGAAGAGGAGCAACATATTTGTGCTGAGTGAAGTGATATGTCCATCCTGCCACTGGGTGGCAGAAGAGCTGTTTGTGGACATGAACTTTTGAACAAATGGACTTTTGGAGAGTGAGTAAACCTGTATAACACAGACAAATACCTCTGCATTCCTACAGCGAGTCAGGAAAAGACAACCGCTGTAATATATACATTGCAAATCTTATTTAAGGCACTATTACTACTACTACTATCACAACTAATGTAAGTTTTCGATCGTATTTGCATTGCATGCAAGTCCACCGTTTTCTGCTCGTTTGGCAGCTGTAAAGACACTCAGGCGGAGAGCCAGGCTCACGTCCACTGCTGCAGCCGTCCAACCTTTTTATTCACAATCTGCTGAGTTTGCAGGTCGCGCTGTACCAGCCATGCGTGTCTATTTGCAAAAATGTGAGCCGATTTGGCAGTGGAGGTCAATTCCATTACACCTGGCCTTTGTAGTGTCATGCCTCAGCCTGAGGCGGCGGCTCCGATAGATTGTTTGAGATGAGAAAAGGCTCGCTCTTTTGATAAGAGCTTTTCTGGGCCGCCTAGAGACTGAGCTCATCACTTTGACCTGCATGCAGCTTCATGGAAGAACGGGCACGACTGAGATATTAGATTTGGACTTCAGTGACACTTGAGCGTCGTAAAGCAGGTGCTTTGTCATCACCATCTTACTTTGCAGTCACAGTGAGCAGCCAAGTACAACCACAGTCTTCACTTTGCAGCCACTGTCTGTGTTTAAATGCCTTAAAACCTACATTCTCTCTCGTGTCCACCAGGGGGCGACTCCTCTGGTTGTATAGAAGTCTATGCTTCTGTGTTAAAGCTGCATTCTTTCTACTGACCACCAGGGGACGAGTCTTTAGAAGAAGTACAATTGCACATCCGAACCACAAATAAAATACTTTTAGTCAACCAAATATGCTACAATTGATTTTACCAATCTGAAAACACTACTGTAAAAGGGTTAAAATTAGGAAAAGACAAAGACAAGCTTTTGTGTCAAACTTTAATCTATGTTCCTAAAAATATAATTTCTTTCTCTTTTTTCTGCAGAATAAAATTAGACCGCTCACTTGAGCCCATTCATTTTGACCCGGTCTGCGTTTCCAGATTTACCCAGAAGGCAGAGTTTAATGTTTTTGCTCTGTGATGTGTGAGCAATAAAAAGAGAACAAAATAATACACATCAGTATTTTATTGCAGAAGGTGAATAACATATTGTCTGTGTACGTTCATGTAATATATTCTCTTTTTCATTTTTTTTTTCAGGTCTAGTGAAAGTTTAGTTGCGTCACTGGTTTCCTGTTGGTCTAGCGCCAGCGCCCTGATTGGCGCTAAAGCTCCGCATGCCCTAAATAGTCCGCCTTTAGCCTGAGTTAGTCGGCGCAGAAGTCCCTCTTCATACATTATACTCTGGATTAAGGCTGCATTGAGGAACATGTACTTTCGGGACACTTTCCGTCTATCGTTTAAGATCGTTGCAAAGTGTAAATCTCCCTGAGGAGCAAAGAGCTCCATGAATTGACAACACTGTTATGAGTATTATAAAAAGACGTTTTTTTCTTTCTAACTATATCCGATATTGTTTGATATTTAAGGCGTTTAAGGCGTGCTGTTTAGAAGACAAAAATCCTTTCACTAAATATCCAGGCCTTTCCCCTCCCTGAGGGATAAGATGCGATCATCCAGGGGGTGAGGGCCAGCCGGTGAACGGGCTGCAGAAAGGGCAGCGGCAGCAGGGTAAGACAGGATCAGCCACAGAGGATGTTATCGTTAAAGAGTATCAGGGGGAAGTGCTTTAGCATCGCACAAAGTGACTGTCAGGCTGTTGTCTCAAACTTTTATGAACGCCAGACGCATTTAAAGGTCTACTCACACGAAGCAGCATTTTCTTAATAAACACACACTGGAAAACAGAGGAAACAA
The DNA here is from genome assembly GCF_023055335.1 of Clinocottus analis. Classification (NCBI taxonomy): domain Eukaryota; kingdom Metazoa; phylum Chordata; class Actinopteri; order Perciformes; family Cottidae; genus Clinocottus; species Clinocottus analis. The sequence continues at coordinate 1,965,057 of NW_027176229.1, read as the reverse complement.
TTAGTTCACTTCAAAAAGAAATACAAGCATGAGGAAGATTACGTGCAGTGGCGGCTGGTGGAATTTTCTTTTGGTAGGGCCATTTAATACATTTCAGCTAACATCCCCGTGTGATTCAATGCAAAAAAGGTATCACACATTACTCCTTTGCAGTTAAATACACGGATCAAAGAAATGTGATAGTAATTAAAAGCAGGCTTATCAATCTAAAAATGTATGAATTGGTTGATGTTTTCTAAAAGGCCATTTTGTTTTCCCCTTTTCTATTATATGTATATATATATATATATATATATATATATATATATATATATATATATATATATATATATATATATATATATATATATATATATATATACTCCTTATATATATAGCATAGATATATACTCCTCTCTCTCACGTTTCATCTCTCTGCTGTTCATTCTGTCAGGTCGTCAGCAGCCAATCAACTCCTGCTCTGCTATTAAAGCCTCAGTCTCGCCGTTATCTCCTAATATATAATATAATAATAATATATCCATAATAATAATAAAAAGAGGCGGCTTCGCTCATGAACTCCATGAGAGTTTATTTCTTACTTTGAAACGAGCTCCGTGTAAGAGTCAGAGAAGGCTGTAAGACTCAAGAGTCGTTAATTCCACCATATTAAGACTCCGGTGTCAATCAATAATTTTATTGGTGCTTTTTATTAATGTTTTTGACACGATGTACAGAGAAGGAAACCATGACAACTACGCTCGTAACCGTACGTGCAATAAAACCTCTGCGACTGAACACAACTTAACAGTACTCCTGTTCAACGAGCATAAACATTGTGGGGATAATTTATGAAAGGACATTTATAATGAGCAATTATTCAAAAAATTTGACATATGGACCCAGACTGAAGTTGATGAAATGGTCCTGAAATATATTTACAATGTAACATGAAAATTGTGCACATTGCACAAGTAATCTTTCTTTGCAGTGGCTTTCTCCTGGTGGTGATATATAATCAATGGCGGCCGGCCAATAGAGGGCCACGGGCCCCACCCACCTTGAGCCACCAGTGAAATTTTGCAGTGGACGATTTTTGATAAAATTTACTGTTCTCACTGCTTTATCCAAAACTGCCTTTAATTCCGCAGGCATCGTCTTTGTTGCCAGTGTAAGCTATTGTATTGTGTTTCCGTGGCTTTTATCTTGAAGGATGAAAACGGAAGAAGAGATGCAGAGAAATGTTGGTGGTGAAAAAAGAAAGATGTTAATAAAGAAGTTGCTTGGCTGACGAACGATCGCGTTATTATTTTATTAGTGCCACACAGGCGCAAAAAGAACCCTTGGTTACACCAGTAAAAGAATAACACGTAATTCAAATCATACATATTTTTAAATTAATTTTAAACTTTTCAAAATTGAAAATGAAAAACGTTTTATTTATTTATAAAGGACCTCTCCCGGATCCCCTGCACTGGCCCACACTTTGGGAATCGCTGGTGTCGATCATGTCAAGTCCCGGCTCCCCCACAGCTGTAACAACATATGGAGCTGTGTTTGCCAGTCAAATGCAGAGCATGTCATTAAACAGCATTATTAAAATCTCATGCAACAGCGGGGCGTCAATGAGAGGCTTGCCTAGTGCGGGCTGATTGCTTCATTAATTATGTGTTGTTGTTTTTTTTTAAATGTTATTTTAGTCAACAATTTGTTTCATGGAAAGTGCATGACATCAGTTTGGCATCTTTGTGTTGGAGGTTAGATGATAAATAGGGTTATTCATCTAAAAATGACTAATTAGTTTTTGGGGGGGTTATAGGAGGTTTGTTTGTGTGTGTTGGCATTTTGAAATTTGATTGAAAAAAACAACAACCAGGTCAGCAGGGAAAACAGCAGGTAGTCACATCAAAGTTATTTGGTCGCAGTAATGCAAACATGCCAAACCTGTGTGGTGCTCCAACAGAGTTGAGGGACGTTGGAAGGTTTGATCCCCATAACAGCAACATGTTCTACCTGGCATGTGGATGTGGCTATTAGCCAGAGACAGGAAATATCCATTTTAACAAGTATCACTTACCCTAGAGGAGGCCGACCCGATGGGACCCCAAGAACGCCGATTCTGCTAACAGGCAATACTATCGAACTGTTCCTCCTAAAAAGGCCAAGAAGCAACACAACCAAATGCTGAAAACATTTCAGGAGCCAGCTTAGGACGAACCCACAACAGACTCAATTTCGTGAAATGCTTTCGCGAGAAGGCTTCGTAAAAGAAAGAAAGAAAGCAAAAGCCGAGGTTTCAAGGGTCCGAGAAGAATATAATACATCCACTGTGTGTATTCAAAATAAATATAGTTGTATTCCAATTAGCTTAAAAAGGATTTATATGTTGCTTAAGAATTCATGTAGGACCGGATGACTCGACCTCCCTGCATGTGTTGAGTGGGAAGTGATGTTGAAATGTCTGCTGGAGTCATTCAGTCAGTGTCCACGGCCCTTCCTTTTAATGGCTGCAAGGGATTCCCTGGAGATAGAAGTGATGGATGGAGGGGGCATTACAAGCCCACCAATTACGGCGGGGTTGTTTAGACGGAAACATAAAGACAATGCAGGGTAAAGACGGCGTGCGAGGGGTAAGTCAAGAAGTCGTAATCACTGTGAGTGTAATTGGAATAAAATGGTTACACCATTATTGTAATGCAGTTTAGTCTCAGTGTCAATGACGCGGATCGTGACAGATGTTGTACAAGGAGAACGTGACCTCATTACATCTCTAAAGGACCATTACATAAAAGACAAATGGCCACCAGCTTCTTTCTGGTGTACATCCAGTACTCTGGAGCCCTGTGCACTAAAGTTATAAGTAACAATACAAAGAGTGTGCGAAACTAAGAAACACAGCATCAACTTAAAATTTCAAACCACATTCAAGTTCTAATACTTAATGTTCTATACAAGTTCTAATATTTAATGCACCACAATTGTCCGGTCCATCTTCCGCTCCATTTCATCCTATCTTGTGATACAAGACCCGAGATACGTGAACTCTCTCGCTTGGGGGCGGCGACCAGGCGCCAACTTCCCGTTCTGAAGAGTGGAGAGAATGTGGAGGTGTCTTAAAACCTGCATTCTCTCTAATGTCCACCAGGGTACAACTCCTCTAGTTGTATAAAATGCTTCATGTGTTAAAGCTGCATTCTCTCTCCTGACCACCAGGGGACGACTCAGCTGGTTGTATTGAAGTCTATGCTGCATTCTTTCTCCCGACCACCAGGGGGTTCACTTCTCTGGTGGTATAGAAGTATATGTCTCATGTGTTAAAGCTGCATTCTCTCTCTTGACCACCAGGGGCAACTTCTCTGGTTGTATAGAAGTCTATATGAATGACTCTTCTCTTGATGTATTCCCTCCGTAAACATTGTAAACATGAGTTTATGTCTCAATCTCTAGTTAGAAGTCTTCATACAGCATGATATTATGCACTATGCTCCATAAAGCAGAGTGGTCAAAACGGTGTCAATCAAATTACACCATTATTTGCAGCTGCTGATCAAAAGTACTATTACTGTACTATTCTGTCTCCCTTCTACTGTTTTGATCACAGAAAATGTATTTTATTTGTATTCACGTCATCATTCATATATATATATATATATATATATATATATATATATATATATATATATATATATATATATATATATCATTCATATCGGAGATTATATTCTCTTTGCGGGATCTCATCAGCCTCCTCTGTCCCTTTCAAAATAATTATGTTCACTGTCCTTTTGTGGATTCAATTCCATCTATCTGGTTTGACAATATCATGCAGCGCGACCTTTGATCTCTCTCACTATGACAAAAGACGTGTCTGACTCACGTCGCAGGAGACATGCTGAAAGTCCTCGACAGACATGAGGGGGGCATTGTAGAGAGGAAAGATGCCTGACAGAATAATAATATTAAAAAATAGATGTTTGAATAAATCGTGTATTTTTAAAAAATATGAAGAAAACAACTATAATTGACCAGGAGACAAATCTGTGAAACATCAGTCTTTCGCCAGGCAATAGTCGACTTGTGAAAAATAGCAATTTTAAAAAGATGCGATTATGTGAAGAGAATATTAAAAGTCCTCCAATGCGGTCACAACTATATTCCTCCGGCTGGCTTCAGACCAACCAGGTGGCCATGAATATTTAATAAATACAAGTCAGCCACAACCCCTGGTGACATTTCAATTAGCTCATTGAGCTTTTATAATAGATGGATATGGACAGCTAGACAGACTTTATTTATCCCACTGGGGACATTGCAGCATTTTCTACTTTGTGGTCTGTTTGACTCTAAATGGATCCTCATTTTTGTGATAATTTTGCATAATTTTTGCACTTTCTTTGTTATTTTTATAATTTTTGCACTTTATTTATTTTATTATAGATTTAGTCTTGCTGTTTTGTTGAGCATCTTTCATTACTGTTATTTGTGTGTTTTGCTACTGTCAGAAACAAATTTCTCCTCTAGGATGAATAAAGTATCTATCTATCTATCTATCCATCCATCCATCCATCTGTCCATCTATCTATCCATCCATCCATCAATCCATTTATCCGTTTACTAAATGAACATCATGCTGTCAGGGCGACTGTGGCTCAGTGGTGAGCAGGACTGTCTTCCAATCAGTGGATCGGCGGTTTGATCCCGGCGCCGCTAGCCAATGTCGATGTGTTCTTCAGCAAGACACTTAACCCTAAAATTGCTCCCGTAGCTGCGCCTATGGAGTATGAATGGTTGTCGATACTGATGTGGCACCTTGCATAGTGGCTCCTCCCATCAGTGTGTGAATGGGAAGCAATGGCGAATGATGTCATGTAGTGTTAAAGCGCTTTGAGTGATCGGAAGACTAGAAAAGAGCTATACAAGTACAAGTCCATTTATTGAAGAAGACTTGAAACTAGAGATTGAGACATAAACTCATGTTTAGAATGTTTACTGGGGGAATATATCAAGAGAAAAGTAGACTTGTATACAACCAGAGAAGTCACCCCCTGGTGGTCAGGAGAGAGAATGCAGCTTTAACACATGAAGCATAGACTTCTATACAACCAGAGGAGCCACCCTCAAGTGGACAGTATAGACTAGAGCGTCTTCACCCACGTGACCACAACAAGCTTTGGCGGCCATGTTGGGGTCCATGCACGGCATTGTTTTGCTGTGTTTTATGCCGCTCTTTTAAAGAAATTACCATCATATCCTGAAGGAGACACAATTTCACTTCAAAATGGTGTGCTTTGTGATTATTGTACTGTGCCTGATTGTTGGATGTGGGACTAAAATTTCAGAATATGGGTTTATCAGCTCAATAAGACAGGCTTGTACTTCAACTTGTCCAGCTTCTCAAATAATGCATTTAACTTACTTCGGTTTCACTCGTGTATGAGCGTTCTCATGTGTTTCTGTTCATACATCGGGTTGTGAGCACGTTTCCATTGACATACTCTCGTCAATAATCTCCTTTAGCTTTTTCGCCGAGTGAAAATCAATGTCTTCACTTGCACAAAGGGAACTGTGGATGGAAACTTGGGAGAAAGCCATGAACATGGCAACTCCGTCGGGCGATGTCTGCCTTTACTCTGTGATTTACTTCATGGTAAAATAAAACACTGGCGACATGGGAACAGCGCTCAGCACGGCAGACAAACAGTCACTGCTGGTCCTGAATGAGCGCTGGAAGCAGCTTCATCCAGACACTCATCCTGGACCCGGAGACAGCTGTGCGACTACTGAGAATAGTATGAACCCAGACACGGGGGGCTTAATGTTCCGACATTTGTTTTATTTGTGGTATTTACACAACAAGCATAACGCAGAAATAGTTGGTAACAGGGCTCTGAAGTGTCACGCAGTGTGCGTGACTGTCACGCATTTCGGTCTTAAATCACGGCCTCCCGCCTCCAGGCTATTTAATGTGGTGCAGCGCGCAGACATGACCTGGTCGCGCGCTGCCCTCACAACGGAGGAATCAAGCGCCAATCAGAAAAACATAACTTTTGCATGTGTTGTATCCGGGTAAGATGTAATGACAGGCGGCACTGTAGCCGTCCAGCGGTGCATATTTGTCGTCGTCACCGTCGTCACCCCCCCACCCCCCACCCCAACATCTATGATGCTTGCAGATATTAACGCGAGCTAGCTGGCTATTAGCATGTTGTTTAACTATAGCATAGAGAAACAAAATTTAATTGGATGAGCTATACTTAACAAGCTATCCGGCAAGCCGTGCTGCTGAGCTGAGGAACAGACAAGACAAGAGCTTGTGCAATAAGAAAATAAGCTAATAGGTAAAAACAATACATGTAGTTTAATTGGGAAAAACAATTAAATTATAAAATAGCTATAACTTTGTGATTCTGTTTAGGCCAGCAGAGAAGGCCTGGCAGGCCCTGACGGCCCACTACTGACGTAGGCTCACTGACCTCAGGTAATGTCCCATGGTCGATAGCGGAAAGGAAAACTGTTTTACAGGAACGTGACCGGGCTATATGATGATGGTAACTAGGGGTAACGGGACTCAAGCCGCGCCGTCTTTCCGCCGCAACTGGTTGCGAAAAAGCGAAAAAAAACGAGTTAACCACATAACGTGTCGAGCGAGTAAAATCAGGGAAACAAGCGTTACGCTTTTGGTGTGAATTCGGCATAAGCCTGCAGACTTTTGTACGCCTTAAAACTTTCCTGTGTGTAAAACTTGTCTCCAGTACGCAAAATCCATAGCAAAATCTATTGCCTCCCACTAGCAGCAGGCTATCTAGGTGGACCCCAAGATGGCGCGATTGAGATGATGACGTCACGTAAATACGCTCAATAGAGAATGGAGCTTTAGGACTTATCAGCGTTGACTCCACCTGGCAGAATGGGAGGTTACTTCCTGGTACAGATACACAATATGTATCTGTACCATAATTATGTATAATTTTATTTTTCTTCGTGGCATTTGGAACAGCTTTTATTTTCCGGACAATGTTAAGAAAAAAAGAAAGAAAGAGAGAACGTTTTGGCAACAAAACCATGACTATAAAACCCTGGTGGACTTCTGGTTTCAAGTATATTTGTTGGACCCTTTCACCTCCCGCCCTGCCCTCCTATTGGCTATTATAAGGTACGTCACTTGCCCAGTCACGTGGATGCATTTAATCCATGCTGCATCAGACCACCACCAACAAGGCTACTATTTACTTTACACTGTGTGACCTTCGTGCTGAGTAACACACACACACACACACACACACACACACACACACACACAAAACGAACAATGTGTGTCCATGAACATGAAAACAGTAGAATAATACAGGACCAGTCGAAAACCATCTGACAACTTGTTGGACCGCCCATCCCGCCACACCTGCACGAATGCGCACTAGCTGCTGGCGGTGAGAACAACCATTCACTGACACGGGACTCCTGCAGGCGACCGCCGTCAGCCAACAGCCTCCACATCCACAGACACGCGGCGATACTTCGCGCCTCTCATCCAGTTTGGCCCCTCCGGGTTTTGTGCAGCTGGAGGAGGAGAAGAAGTAGAAGAAAGGGAGGGATGCGCGCGGGCAGTCCGTGAACGCCTCCAAGAAGTTCCCGAGGCGGACCAGAGAGAGGACCCTCCTGTTGCTTAAGCCCTGCGCACATTTCCGGGGGGAATATTTTTCCGCAGCTCACCTTCTAAATGGCAAAGTTCCTGGCTGAATTACTGGGATGCACACTTCCAGACAAGGGCACCCCGCCTTTCTTCGAGGTAAGGACGCTATAAAAAACTCCCCACTTCATATTAGTATTTTTGCATGAATGTATGACGTCAAATATAATCTATTCATGGTTTTTAAAAAAAAAAAACAGGCGCTGGCTGCCGGTTTTCTCCAGGATTTCTCTATGGCAACAGGGGGCTGATGCTTTGTTCATCACTGTGATTGACAGTTTGTGTGCTGTAAAGCACTTAATTAACAGTGAGGTGCAGGTTTTTAAAGCCGCCCTGCGCGCGCACGGTGTTTAAGCAGCGGTGTGGCCGCGAGCTGCGGATTATTACATTAATCATTATAACACATAATAATCATTCTTCACGTAAAATCACTGTAATTTTCCTAAATAATCCGCTTATGCTTCATCTCTAAATGCTCATGAACAATTTCTGTTTATTATTATGATATGTATCGCTGTGACGTCGCCATGGCGGATTTAATGATATCTGAAGTGTATCCGGCCAAAAAGTGGGTTTCCTGGAAAAGGTTCAAACACTCCTCATATTTGGGTCAGTGTGCCACACAGACACACATGCGCGCACGCACGCACACACGCATGCTCACGAGCGCGCGCGTACGCGCACACACACACACACAAACACAGCCGTTGCAATGAACTGAACAAAGTGATTGGATTCAGTGATTCTCATCCTTGAACTTGAAAGCCTTGTAGCTTTTTGACCATTGGAGAAATAAGTGACTGGTACACGGTTCGATCCCCGGTCTCCCCACAGACCATGCCTGTGGAAGTGTCCTTGAGCAAGACACTGAACCCCTGTCGTTGCTCCCCGGGCACTTTTCCTGCTGAGGATTTGTTAAATGCAGAAGACCTATTTAATGTATGTAAAAAGTATGTAATATGCCAAATAAAGTTTCTTTCTAAATGATTCATGAACTAAATAGTCAACAGTTTGGTTGCAAATGAATAGCCTGAACAGCTGCAGTACTGCAGGAAGTCCAGAGGGTCCTGCATGAATATAAGTTTTATTCTTGTTGATGAAGAAGAGTAAATGTCCTGCTGTAAAACTGATGCTTTTACCTTTCAGATTCTTGTGAATCACTGAAGAGTTGAAAAAGATGCAGCTGAAGGAAGTATTGTCTTATTTTGTTGCAAAAGTTGTCACCGAATGGATGTTTCTTCACAGCAAGACGTAAAATATTTGTGTCACCAGACCAGTTTATATTACTAAGGAGGGTTTGGTTCGTAGTTTTCCGGTAAAACCTGTGGCCTCCAGCTGTAAAACCTGAGGCTTCCAGCTGTACGGGTATACAGATGAAACCTGAGGACTCCAACTGCACAGGCGTATAGATGAAACCTAAAGCCTCCGGCTGCACGAGTCTAATAAATAAAACCTGAGGCCTCCAGCTGCACAGGTCTATAGATAAAACCTGAGGCCTCCAGCTGCACGGGTGTATAGATAAAAGCTGCCGTGCCGTGATCGCTCTTTTTCAAAGTAAACCTCCGCCTTCACAAAAAACTACTAGAAACCACAAGAACTACAGTGCGAGCCATGTCCTCAACCACAGACATTGGAAGTTCCTATGAAAAGAAGCAACGATAGGGATGATGTGAGGGGGAACAGAAACATATTCGGTCTGTTGCAGGATGTTGTGTATTGACGATGAAAACATTCCTTCTACCAATTTATCTTTGTGTCTGTGATTTAGTCCTTCATTGTGACTGAGTCTAGACATGCATTGCGTAACCAGCTCCCAAATGAAAAAATGGTTTGAGATTTATTCTCACACACACGCATACACACAAGCACACACACAAGCACACACACACGCGCCCCCACCGGCTGTAATCCACAATCACCACGGGATTGTTAATCCAGCGAGCATCATCCCAATCTGCCTAACGCGTACCGAGTATTAGAATCATCTCAGGAAACGTGTCAGAGGAATGATGGAGGATCACAGTGACTTCTGTGGAGATGAAGCGTTGACCTGCTGTGTTCGGCTTTCCGCTCTCCACTCTTATATAAATAAATCTCTTACAGGCCACCTGAAACGAGTCTCGTCTATAGATGCTAATATGTCTTTAAAGATGACACCAAGAGTTTCTGTTCGGTGGCGGTTGTGATGATTATTAAATATGGACACGGTACTGAATTCAGTTGTTTTGTTGCCTAAACCTAACTTGGTTGTTTTGTTGCCTAAACCGTACTCAGTTGTTTTGTTTCCTTAACTATGTTTTTTTGTTGCTTAAACCGAACTCTGTTGTTTTGTTGTCTAAACCTAACTCAGTTGTTTTGTTGCCTAAACCTAACTTGGTTCTTTTGTAACTCGCTGTCTGCACTTCAATTCAATTCAGTTTATTTTGTACAGCCCAAAATCACAAATACAAGACTTGCCCCGAAGGGCTTTACAATCTGTACACATAACATCCCTGTCCCGGGACCTCACACCAGATCAGGAAAAACTCTCCAAATAAAGATGGTAAAACCCCTTTAACAGGAAAAAAATGGAAGAAACCCAAGGTAGAGCAACAGAGAGATCCCTCTCAGAAGCAATAGATGTCATGTGAACAGAATGAACAACGTAACAGAGTTACAGCATATTACGTGGATATGACAAAAATGATTAATATAGCTCCCAGAAAGGGGAAAGGGGAAGAGAGATGAGAGAAAGAAGAAGAGAAGAGGAGAGAGAGGAGTTCAGTGTATCCTAAGATGTCCCCCAGCAGTCTATGCTTATAGCAGCATATCTAGGGGCTGGAGCAGGGCTAGCATGAGCCAGCCCTAACTATAAGCGCTGTCAATTAAAGTCTTAAGTCTACTCTTAAATTAGGTAACTGTGTATGCCCCTCGTACTGAAGGTAGAAGCTTATTCCACAGAAAAGGAGCTTGATAACTGAAGGCTCTAGCCCTCAACCTATTTTTTAACTTTGAGTACAAGGTCCAAAGGAGTCGGAGGAAAACCAAAGGCAGCTGATGAGTTACACTACAGTAATACTAAAAGTACAGATCTTTATTTCCTCTTGTTGTCCTCTTCTGTCCTCTTCTGTCTGTAGATATAATATTTCAGTTATTGAGGCTTTTTTACTGTTTTTTATTAGTGTTTTGTATTGCTTACTTACATATTTGTAATACTTGTTTTGATCTTGTTTATTTTTTATTATGTCTCTTGTTTGCACTTTACACCATGCTGCTGTAAATACTGTATATGTCCCCGCTGCATGAAGGACTAATAAAAAATCATCTTATCTTAATTTGAATTATCAGAAAACCACAAAGAAATGTTGGAAAATACCTGATTTTGTACACTCTAAACACATTTAAAAAAGAAAAACACATCCCATTTCACTTTGCGTCATTCGACATCAACAAACTGTCAAATGTAATCATAAGAGGGATGATGTGTTACATAACTGTCTGTCTGGGTCCATAGAGGGCATTGTGTGTGTGTGTGTGTGTGTGTGTGTGTGTGTGTGTGTGTGAGAGTGAGTGAGTGAGTGAGAGTGTAAGTGTATACAGGTCTTCAAAAGACAAGGACGTTGAGCGCAACAGGGCGTTGTGTTCCCTGTAATTGAAATAGAACGCTTCATTTGTTGAGATTAATTTGCGTGAACTTGTTTACGTCGTTTATGCTGCTATACGCGTCCCTGTATTTATTTGCGACACCTTTTGGCTTGTTGGGTGTGAATCAGGTGGTTGTGGCTTGAAATTAAGGGACAGTTCCCAGAATATCAATTGGACATTAAGATTTTCTTGTCAGTCTTATTAGTTTTTTTCTGTTCCTCTATGTATTCAGAGTTGATCTCATCTACTGGGATCTTCAACCAACACCGTAATTTCTGCAAAAAAACAACAACTTTATGATAAACACAAACGCAGACAGAGAAGTGATGAAAGCTACAACTTCTTCAATTTTTTTGATCGTGTTATTTGTTTGTGGCAATATTGTTTTAAGTCTGGATTTAGTTTTTATTAAAATGACCCAAATGCTTTACACTGATATTTACTTCTTCATCGTACAGTTTTAGTGGCATCAACTGAGCGAGAGATAAGCTCATATGAAAAAAAAGATTTGTGAGTCGCACTTCCTAATGAATTCAATGCCGTCTGTCGTCATCTGAGTGGAAGCTATATCTGTGGTTTAATGGTTGTCATAGAGATGGAAACTTAGATGATGCGCTAAATCAAGTGGAGCTACGAGGGAACACTGGCACACCCTGGCTGCTGCTCCTCTTGACACTTTCTTACCGCTTTTGTGATTTATGTGACTTTTTAAAGCTATTTTATTTGGCGGACTTTGGCCATTTAGAGTCAAACAGACCATGAACAGACCATAAATGTGTGATTTAGGGCGGGGCTACCAGGTAATTAACAGGTCTACCGGAGCCTTTAATGGCGTCTCTACGTCACTCCTCCACATCTGTTTATTGGTCGCAAAAAACAACAACATGGCGACGGCCGTAATCCAAGATAGTGACAGACATATCGCTGAACTTGAGGCTCTGCAATAATTTACAAACCAACGGGTAACTAAACGATGATCACGTCCACTTCTTATTCACAGTTTATGGTGTTCTCACAAAGAATTTGCTTTGCGTTTTTGTGTGAAAATAGAAATAATTGCCTCCAGGATTCTTATTTGTCATGTTTTTACTGGAACCGTGAAAATATCCTTCCATGTGAGCCTTGTTCATTGGGACCAAAGCGTCTGGTCTGAGCGTAACCCGTTGCAGCAGAGACTAATTCAGCAGAAGGTCCCTTTTCAGAGCAAGGTGTCCGTCAAAACCCAACCGCTCATCAGGGAGTTTTTTTTCTTTCTTTTTGGCAGAGGAACAACTGTGTTGATGAAGAACGTTATCCAAGCCTCCTTTCCCTTCTCAACAAACAGCTGTGCTCCCTCTGAATGTGCCAAAGCACGAGAGCGACCAGCTTTCCCATTATCCACAGTCATTTGTGATCAAGTGTCAACCCCCTCGGCTGAATCGTGAAGCCCATCCGGAATCTTTGAAGAAGCAGTTTCACTAAACGACCGCTAAATAACCAACTCTAAGAAATTGTTCAGAAGTCAACCAAAGTGAATCTCCAAAAACGTTGCTTTTTGTGGACTTTTCATACTAGGTCTTAGAGGCCATTTAAAAATGTGTTGTTCCAGTAAGAGGAAATTAAAGACTTGAAAAGAAGTATATTGTAGGAAATGATTGACTTGATTGGGGTGAGGCATCAATTAATGGTGTGTTCACACCGAACAAGTCAAGATTTGGACGCGCGTCGAGATTACATGCAAAGTCAATGCACAGCTGCGTAGAAGCTGCGTAGATGCGTATTTTTCAGCTGGCGGCATGTCAGACGTGTTGTCTATAACTATTTCTATAACTATAGCGTAGTCTACGACGGAAAAGATCGCTTTTTTAAGCGGCTGAGATAAGCCACGCCCCCTTTGTGGCATTGCGATTAGTCATGCTGCTTTTGGTATAAACACACTTTTCTCCGCATTACATAACATGTCATTTAGCTAACACTTTTATCCAAAGCGACTTATAATAAGTTCATTCAACCGTGAGTATGAACTCAAAACAACAAGAATCTAGAGAGTACAAGTTCTTCAATAAAGTTAAACTACAAAGTGCTATCAGTAAGAGCCATCGAAGTGCTGCTAAAGTGCCACTGCTCCTGGCTTTATTCAGTGTAGTCGAAAGGGATGAGTTTTTAGTTTGTGGTGGAAGTTGTAGACACTTTCTGCTGTCCTGATATTAATGAAGAGCTCATTCCACCATCGAGGAGCCAGGACAGCAAACAGTCGTGACTTTGTTGAGTATTTAGTTCACAGTGACGGAGCGACAAGCCAATTGGCTGTAGCTGAGCGGAGCGAACAAGCTGATGTGTACGATTTTACCATGTCCTGGATGTAGGTCGGACCCGATCTGTTCGTAGCACGGTACGCAGTCTTGTCAGGGTTGATTTTCAGGTGGTGTGTGGACATCCACTGAGAGATGTCAGTCAGTCAGACAGGAAACGAGAGGATCAGTTGGGTGTCATCAGCATCGCTATGGTAGGAGAAGCCATGCGAGCGAATGACAGAGCCGAGGGAGTTGGTGTACCAAGAGAAGAAGACCCAAGACAGAGCCCTGAGGGACCCCAGTAGCGAGAGGACAAAGTTTAGACACAGATCCTTTCCAGGTTACCCGGTAAGTGTGATAGTCGAGATCGCCTTTAAAGTAAAAGCTCCCAAATTTAAAAAAAATAAAATAAAAAAATGCAGTTAACACATGATCACATAATTAACGCAGTTAATTGCTTGAAAAGTTAACAAGATATTAACGCGTTAACTTGCCCACCCCTAAAATAAACGTAATTTAGAGTAAAACACACCATAAAGTTTGATTTAGGGTGGGGATTTCTGTGATTGACAGGGTGCTACCTTGGTCACATTCGAGCTGCTGATCTTTTAATCTTTCTGTGGACACTCTCCAGTAATCAGTCCCCATGTTTGTAACCCTCGGGTGGTTTACCACAGGGGGGCGGTGTGCAACATATAACAAGCCCACTGGCTGATGATGTCAGCAGGTGGTCCGAGAGTGAGAACGTGATGGACTAGGATTTCCTCCACTGACTGCATGTTGTCACTTTTTTTTTTTTACAAATATTATCATTTCCAAATATTGTTATTGACAAAAGGACAATTTAAGATGCTTTAAGAACATCAGCTGTTGTGTGAAACATACAGCTGTGATTTTGAAAACAAAAGCAAAGGACACATTGCTCATTGCTCATGTTTCTTTAGTTCAGGGTCGCTGCTTCCAATGAAAATGCATCACCCCGATTGCAACGCTGGCTCAAAACAGATAATGTGTCAAATGTTCTGATCCTTGTTGAAAATAAAAGCCTTTTCACAGCTGGCTTTCAAAACGCCTGTCTTTATCACACCGGAGTGAATGTGACAAGGGAGTGAATAAGGAGAGAAGGAAAGGAAGGCAAGGAAGCACTGGAAGTCGGTCGTGGCGGTGTTTCTGCAGGAAACGGCGTGACGGGGAGTTTCGGGTGGCGTCAGCGGTTTCGGTAATTGTGTGTGCCGCTGGTTCAGACAATACTTTGCTCAACAGCAGAAATGTTTTATTTATTTGACCTTGCTACAAAGTATTTGATTTTAGACTGTATGCAACGATATATATATTACCATATATGTGCTCTTTCACCTCTGTCTTTGGGAGGACTTCTAGACATTCAGAGTGAGGAAATTTCCTGCCTTCTAGAAAGGGTTGAGACTTGGTAACCAACAGAGAGCCGAATGTGACATTAAATGTCTCAATTTCCACACAATCTATGTTAAAAAAAACACTTTTTAACTATACAACTTTCAATCATCAGTGTCAAATTAATGCACTGATAGAACACAACAGTTCTATTTAAATTAAAATGATTGAAAGAGGTAATTTTAAAAGAGACCTCATCAGGCAAATTACTATTTAATTGTATAAATATTGTCCAATTCCCAAAGAAATCACTGGCAGACACTTACACTGCTTTAGTCCCAGTATGGCTTTCCTCTCGACCGATTAGTCGCAGAAACTTTGAATTTACAGACTGTGCAAAACAGAAGGAAGGGCTCATTACATGAGGAATAACGGTGTAAAAACCTTGCTTTTTTTTTTAATTGCGCTCTCGGCTTTCCCGACCTAACAGCAAAATGTCCTCTGTTGTCCCACGCCTGTTTGTATCACTGTGATCAAAGGCTAAAGTAAAGTGACTTAGATTAAGATTAGGGTTGTTGTTGGACGTAGTTGTAGTGAATGCTTTATGTTAACATGCACAATGTGACCGTTTGGATCCAGACACAACTGACAACTGACAGTTTAAATCTAGTCCTGTGCCCTTTTCACCCGCCACAGAACATTTCTCATATCTGGGACACTTAAAACTCTTTGAGTACTGAGAAAAAAAACATGTTAAACATAAAAAAAAACAGGGCTACAATAATATATAATCCTCATGTACAACCTCTAAACACAACTCAAACAATAAATAGGATTAGGGTTAGGCCTTAAAGGACTACAAGGGCGGAGATTTAAGGCAAAAGACAAGTTTATTTATATTGATGATTTCACCATCAATGCATTTCAAAAGCAATTTATATAAAACATCAAGAGACAAAAGACAAAGTGCAAAATAAGGTAATTATAAAAGGTAAATTAGAAGCCAAGAGAATATAATATAAAAACAAGCTAAAATGGAGACAAGAATCAAGTTACAGTGCTGTGTGAGAAATTAATGATTGGTGGAGAGTTTAAGTTTGCTTTGATGTTTTGCATCTGTTCTATTGCTCAACGAAAAATAAAAAAAGATTGGGGAAAAAGCCATTTGCTAAAAAAAATATACCACCTAAAGACGGAGGGAACATCCCTCAACTATTTAATAGTTGCACTATAAATATTAAGCGACCTGATGCAGTAAGGCAGATCTCATTCTGGAGGACACCCCGGTGGATTTACAGCGTGCATTTTAACTCTGAGCAAATATGCTTTTAGCTGCTAATTGATTCCAGGAGACACATTCACATGAATTGCAATGAGACGCTCTGGATGCCGTCAGCATTCAGCAAGAGGAGACCCCCTGCCATTCAAATGCACAGGCTCATTGCCACACAAACACACACACATGCACACACACACACAGCTGGTACGACTGCTGCATACATACACACAGCAGCGGGTGGTCCCCTGTCAATATGTGCATGTTAATGGCTGCTCCAGTGCAGACAATGCTTTCCATATTTTCCAGTTCAGTTTAGTTTTTCTTCCTCAATGAGACAAGTCCAGTCTGTGTTGTCTTGAACAAGTGCACTGAAGTCTGGTTGAATGAGGTGGAGATGTGAAGGACAGCTGACAGGTATCAGCAGCGGCTTTGCGCATGCGCGATTAATGTTCAATCCGGAGACGCTGAGCTTGCAGCGCGAGCTTGCCGGTAGACTGACCGCCTGTGTGTTTGCGTTATTCTTTTGTAGCGTGCAAAGTAATCACTAGAGCCGAGTGCAAATTGGCCATTCCCTGTTTTTAAGAGAAAAGTATTGTGCTTTTGTAGAAGTACCACTGCAGTGTGACCTACATCTGTCTCATGACAACACTGACGTTTATCCAAGTTGTCTCATTCCATCAATACACCCATGTGACCAGACTGCATGTGCGCCGATGTTAATGCTGTTAGTCAACACTGTTAGCAGGTTGCTGAATTGATCTTAACCCTAACCCTTCCCCCACCGACGCCTCATACCTCATTACTGCAGGACGGCCAGTGGCACTCTACTCTCGTGTGACCTGCAAACACACTCTCACTCTCTCTCTCACACACATCTCTGAATCTGACCTGCCACAGTGGGCGAACACATTTCCCTGATGAGTGTGTGACCCACTGAACCAGCGAGGGGGGTTAAGCACTGAGGGGTTGCAGAGGTTGGCAGCGTCTGTCGGTCTGTCTGAGGTGAACAGTTAGCCTTTAGGCTACTGGAATAGCATTTATTGAGTCTCCTCTGAGTGAATTATAGTTATCTCTGTTAAAACAGCTATGCATTGTTCTAGGGAATTTATTGTGAAAGGTAAGAACAGAAGCATGTGATCTGGTCTGTGTCGCTCGGTTAAATGCCAATGCAGTTGTTGTCCCCGTTTGTCCGACAGTTATCTTAAAACCCTGCCAAAAAAATAAATAAACATATGTTTATATAAATGTAAATATATGACACATACATAAATATATAAATGTATTTATTAGAATGGGCTTTCGGACCATTGGGCAGCTGTTCAGCTCTCCCCCATCTGATTTACCGTGAATCTCCACCGATAGATGTGAGATGAGATGTCTGAGACTAAAAATGTCAGAACTAAAAAAGCCCTGCTGTGCTTGTGATCAGATGGAGACACAATGTGACCCCCCCGACCCCACACACACTCCCTCCATCCTCACCTGCACTCATTTTCACCAGCGTGACGTCTCCTTGCCTTGTCCCTCGGCTCCCATCAACAAATTGTTCAGTTATAGCCACTGTGACTCTCCTCGTTGCGCTGTAATATTCCTCTAAAGGTCAAAGCGACTGACGGGGGAGGAAAAAGTAGAAAAACAGAAAACAAGAATAAGTGAACCAAGGAGAGAAAACACATTTCTGTCTTTCTTTTTGTTTCTCTTCCTTCCTTTCTCTCTTCTTCTATGTCTTTATCTCTTCCTTCCTGTCTTTCTGTCCCTCTTTCTTGCTGTCTTTCTGTCTTTTCCTTCCTGTCTTCTTTTTCGGTTTGTCTCTCTTCTTTTCTTCCTTCCTTCTTCCATGTCTCTTATTGCAGAAACCAATTTGTTGTGTAAAACATCTTCTCCTGACAGAAACTCTTCCATCATGATAATACAACCTGGTGAGGAACAGAACGGCAGCAGAAAAGCATATGACCACCTGCTCAACTGTCATCTTTACCCTACCCGTCCCATCTTTCCCCTCCTGGATACCTTCCGTCACCCCAATCTCACACCTAATCCCCCCCAAAAATCTCCAAATGGTGCAGCCCGTAAAATAAAAGGTTGACTACGGCTTCCTGTTTTTTCTCAATCTGGATCACAACATATCTTTGTACGGGAAGAAGAGGTGTGTGTGTGTGTGTGTGTGTGTGTGTGTGTGTGTGTGTGTGTGTGTGTGTGTGTGTGTGTGTGTGTGTGTGCGTGTGTGTGTGTGAGTGCGTGTGCATGTGAGAGAGCGAATGTGAGTGTGTGACATGATAAGTCCTTACATCAAGTCATCTGAGGTTTGTGTGTACTTCTGTGTGTGTGTGTGTGTGTGTGTGTGTGTGTGTGTGTGTGTGTGTGTGTGTTTAAGAGAAATAATCTCTACATCAAACAATATCTTTGCCCTTGGAGGACTTGTGTGTTTGAATGTGTGCAAGGAGCTGGTGGAGGGAGTGTGTGTGGTGAGTGGGGGTAAGGAGGTCGGAGTGGGGGGGGGGGTAGGGGGGAGCAGTAGTGTGTGTGAGTGTGAGTGTGTTGAATCTTTGAATTTTGTATATATCTCTCGATCAAATAAAGTCTTTCTTGAAAGTGTGTGTGTTGGTGTCTCCATGTGGGAGTTCAGTATTTATATTTCGTTCATGTCTTTGTAAATAACTCCCATGGGTTACAGAAGCATCAGAATGTGTTGTTTTGTCGTCTCCTCCGTGAACACGTTGGCCTTTAAACACATCTGATGGCACCATTCGTCTTAAACGCAGACATTAGCATTTTACATTTTGCATTTGCAGCGTTTATATGAAGTTAAACAGCATGAAGCTCAATTGAAGCTGCTGCATTGTGGGAAAAATACAAACTTCTCAGATGTTAATTTATGTTCTTGACATTTTCTTTTACACAATCAAAGTAATTCATCCATTAGATCCCTTTTCATGAGAGTGCGGCTCCCTTATTATTATTGTTATTGTTATTCTCGTTATGTTTTCTTTCTACTATTGTTATCATCACTATCACTATTGTTATGTTATTGTTATAATTATTATCAGTAATATTTGTATTCTTATTATCATAAATACTGTTATAATTTAGTTATTACTACTACCATTATTATCATGGTATGGCAACCAACATGGATGGAAGCTGAAGCCGGAAGTTGCTGGGTCAACAATATCCTCATAAATAATATTGATAATACCAGTAATAATAATAATACTAGTAATAATACCATGTACTAGAGCTACATCATTACCACAGAGGCTCAATTCCAACGCCTGTCTCTTTGCTACATGTTGCCCTCTTTTTTTTTATCTGTCCTCTGAAATAAAGGTAACATGGCCAAAAGATATCTTTAGAAATAGTCACATTAATAATAACTATGTTTATTCATATTGCAAATTATTATTAGTGTTGTAAATATCTGATAATGACCCTCTGCTTGATATTCCACCCTAATAGTTGTATCTCCATTCCCTCCCAGCAGTGCCGGAGCCAACCCCTCCTTGGGCTGAGGCCTTCCTCCAGACAGAGGGTAGGTCAACACTCGAAACAAGACCTGAAATGCTTTCCTGTTTCTGTTATTTGTCTCTTTGTCTTCGACACTGAAGGAACAGGACGTACGAACTGCTGATAACTCCAAACATCACATGATATCTTGAGGTCGAGCAGACTGGAAGTCTTTGCCGCGGCAACGTCAGAGAGGATTCACATGCAGCATTGAACATGCTGCATGTGAACAAAGAGCCTTGTGATTACAGTTAGACCACTGCTCACCTTGACTTGGGGCCTTACAGGGGCCAAAGGAATGTTTGAAGGTGGCAGACAGTTTACACCCAAAAGACAGATTCAACTGAGAATTTAGGATCAAATTCTCCACGTCAGAATTTGATTGACAGCCTGAATGAACCAAACTTTTAGGTGTAAAAGGCCTTTAAGCAAGGTTTTCTTCCTTAAAGTTGCAACTTATATTTGCATTTAATAAGTATATTTTAAGATAGCTCTTTTTCAACCTCTTTAAGAAATGACTTAAACAGGGTGTGTGTGTGTGTGTGTGTGTGTGTGTGCGTGCGTGTATGTGTAGAAGACCTCATGAGGTCAGCAGGGACAGTGGGCAACTGCTTGGATGTCTTTGAAGATGACATAACACTCACACACACATACACCCGCACACACACACACACACACACACACACACACACACACACACACTGGACGCCACTGCTTTAATCTCTCCTATGAGTTTGATCTTGTTTAATGTCTTCCCTTCCTATCTACAGGATCATAGAACTAGATTCACAATACTTTCATTAAAGTGTTCTCACACTTTTTGGAGACCATTTCTAAAACTAATGAGTCACGTGATGGAAACAATGATAATGATAATAATCCGTCTGGCTGTCTGAGAATGCAGCCAAACACACCTTTCATCTCGCTCTCTCTGCTTATCCCCCTGTCAGCCTGGCGAGTACTTCTTAAAGAAAACGTTGTTCTCATGCCTCTGCTCCAAAGCCAGTCGGGGTCTTCACCGGATGTCTTAAAATACGTTTTTGGCCATAACTCAAGGATTTATACTCTAATTATGACAATTTCACACTATTTGATTGGATGAGGAGAATGAGGAGGCATACAACCGTGAGGTGGTAATTTCTGTTCTTTCATGTCTCCAGGATATGACAAGATAATCCTTTATCAGTTAAGACCCAAGTAAATGGGTTTGAAAAAAAAAAAAACACAAGGTGAGTCATTCATGTCCTTTTCATTCATGAAGTTCTTCAAAATTCTATATTTTTTCTCATTGTCAACGAACCCATGAAATGACTAAAGCCAAATTAATTGAGCTCATCCTCTTCCAAACCCTATTAAAGAGGCATCATTGTGTCAGCTGGCTGAGGAACCTTTTTAAAAAGAAATATAAGTATATATTTGTGACACGTTTTAAAGAGTTTCAACATTCTTCCGCGTCGAAGCTGCGTGGACGCGTATTTTCCAGCGGGCAGCGCGTAGAAGCAGCTGGAACAGCCCGCTGGTCGCGGAGCGAACTCGGGTTGACGCGCGAGTTGAAATTATCCCAACTCTGGCTGCAAAAACGCGTGAGTCACAGTTGCGTTAGCCAATCAGCGTTGAGATAGTCTGCTCGTCACCGCCGTCCTGCCAATGCTGAATCAAACTGCTGCCGGTCACCCGGATGGAGCTGATAGCGGCTTCATTCAGGCTGTTGTGAGACTACGAATACTATTATGAACCCAGACACTATGGAGTTTATGTTCACACGTTTTTGTGACTTCCACAACAAGTATCAAGCAGATCTTGTGGTCATTTCATCTATAGTCTATAACGGAAAAGATCGCTCTTTTCAAGGAAAGAAGCGGCTAAGATAAGCCACGCCCCCTTTGTGGCGCCGCGAGAGTCTTGCTGTTTTTTTCGACGCGCGTCGAGACATTTTTTGACGCGTTCGGTGTGAACGCACCAACAGCTCAGTATTTCCAGACTGGTCAGCTGTGGCAGTTGTCAAAGACATAATGGAAGCACAGATCAGAGAAGATTGTATTATCCTGGCGTATGCATGAAATTGACTCTGCATTGCTTCAATGTCTGCATTTGCATTTGTTATACTGCTGGTCTTGGGTTTAGTGCACAAGCCATTCAGCTGATAATGGTACTGAAAGCAATAAGAGCTTCAAAAGAGACAAATGTGAGCTTTAGAGATGACGCAAAAAAACTGCAGTACTTCATTAAAAGGCCTCAGGCCGAGGTAGAGTGAAATAATAACATAACAGAAACCAAACTGCTTTCAGTTAAAATTTTTCCCATTTATTTATAGAGCGTCAAATTGTAACAGAAGTTATCTGAACAGACATTTCAAAAGTAGAGCAGGTCTAAACTATGTTGACAGAAACCCGGCCCTTTTAACAGGTAAAACATCTGGGTCTGGTTGGCCGCCATCCGCCTCGACCGGTCGTCTCAACGTGAATAGATGATAGATAGGTAGGTCGGTAGATAGATTGATATATAGATTGGTAGGTAGGGAGGTAGGTAGGTAGGTTCGTATGTGTAGAGAGAGAGAGAGAGAGAGAGAGAGAGAGAGAGAGAGAGAGAGAGAGAGGTAGGTTGGAAGGCAGATAGATAGCTTGATATATAGGTTGGTAGGTAGATAGAGTGATAGGTATTTAGGTAGGTTGGTAGACAGACAGACAGACAGACAGATAGACAGATTGCTTGATAGATAGATTGCTTGATAAATAAACAGATAGATTGATAGGTTAGGAGGTAGATAGATAGGTAGGTGGGTAGGTAGGTAGATGAAGGTGGTATGAACCCGCACACGATGGCGTTTCATGTTCTGACACTTTGTTTGGTGTGAACACCCTTTTTTCACTCGCGCGAGTAAACTGAATCAGAAGACGCAACGTGAAAATTCCCGTCACGTTGGTGTGAACACAGCATTACTGTTCTGAAGACAGATGGCTTCACAACGGCTGTTCCTCAGGCAGTGGACACGAACCCGCTCATGAAGACGAACAACGAGTCACTCAAAACATCACACCAATGTTCCTTTGTCGATATCACAAGACCCCTCTGGTTCATGCTGTAGTTGTTTTTCTCAGAACTGGAACATGTGTAATATCAAAGCTGCCAACTTTTTTTGCCATGAGATATTAGTTGTGTGGCAAATGAGCGTGTGAAAACATGAAAAAACGTGTGTCTCACGGTTTTGCCATGTGACACGCTTTTTCACACGGAGAAACCATGAGAGTTGGTAGCTCTGGTAATAAAAGTCATCATCAGGACAGCTGTAGTATGTCTTCGTAGGAACTTGTTTTTTCTTCAGAAATCAACAGCTGAAGTAGTTTAAAAAGCAAGAAATTCCTTGTTGGTGTGGTTAGACAAACGCTGGACTTTCATTAAGGAGATTGCTGTTCAAGTCTTGCGTGAAACTTAGTCATGTTGATTTATTTTACAGTAGTTTTGTCATGCGACAAGCATACTTATTATACCTAATAATCACACTTATTTTATACCCGGAATACAATTTTTTGTAGGTTTGTTGCGTAAATAAACCTTCGATGGAAGTTTTTTTAAAATAAGCCTGTATGTTTGGAAAGAGCGGAACCTGTATGTTTCCATTGGAGGCATTTTTTTTTTTTAAAAGACACTATGAAAGTAATTGGAAACGGAAACGTCTAAAACTGACTCTAGAGGGGAAACCAGCATCTGTATTTTTGTGAAATATGTTGATTTATACTAGCCCTGAAAGATGTGGGAAAATAATTTAATTGCGACTTTTTTCACCCCCAATATTGCAATTGCAATGTAGTATACTGTAGCGACCATGTACAGGTATCTGTTGGGGGGCAGAGGGGATGTTCGGGCAGGGATCTCTCTCTCTCTCTCTCCGGCCAATCACAGGAAATCAACGTCCGTTTGGTGGGGTTGTGGCCTGTGAAGCAAGGGGGGAGGCAGGTGTTTTCAGGGCTAGTACGTGTGTTGTGGGTTGCTTTTAGGTGTAGTGTGGGAAAAGCTTCGTTGAGCTAGCGTTAGCGAAGAGCATCATTACCGTATCAGTTTTGTGTGAATATTGGTCTAATAAACCAACAAGTGAATGAGACCAACGTCTGCGAGTCTTCCTGCCGTGGACGTTACAATATGATTTTTTTTTTTTAATTTAGCTTCCTGATTACTAATCAACACATCTCTCTCTCTATTTTGTGTCCTAAGGCACACGTGTAAAGTGATATTATGGCCCTCAAGCTAAAAAAATACAAATACTATTTTGGAATTTCTTCATATCTCTTGTGAAAACATACCTTTACTTATGTGGTTGAACTTTTTTGGTGCGAGAAATTGTTTTACTAAATGGTCTTAGGTTCACAAAAGCAGTGGAATATATGAATAAAAAAGTAGACACGTGAATAAATGTCTGAAACTAAATTTATTATTATATGTTGGGAAGGATGAGCCGTGGCCTGCGTGTGGCCTGGTGATCTGCAGAGACGGACTGGAGCCTGCTGCAAATGCTGTATCCTGTTGTAATGCGTATCCTCTCTGTAAAATACATCGCTAATAGTTAGTATAAGTTCACTGAAAGAGAGTAACGACTAAGCACCAACATGTAACGAATGCTACGTGCTAATGTTGCTAAGCTAACAGAGAGCCATCTATGGTCAGGGCACAAGCTAAAAATGCTTCTGCTAGCTCCGATTAGCAGAAGCTAATGTAACAGTAGTTACAGTCTTAAAAACTCATAACAGAGATTTAACACTACCAGATGTACCAAGTTCACTTCAAGAAAGTTAACGGTGATCGTGACAATATTTTATTATGCACTGTTCAGGCTCATAGACACCCTGAAGCCATCTACGTCGTGTTAGCTTGCTATCACTAGCTCTGTGTTAGCAGCAGCTCTAGCTGGCTTACTGTTCCGTTACTATTAATATGCTATTGCAAAGTTCAGTAAAATAAAAGCAACACTAGATGTGGGTCGGTGCCAGTCTTCGTTGCCTTCTTCAGCGCATGTTTTACAGTCTTTATGGCTCTTTCAGCCATTCCATTTGAAGAGGAAAAACCTGGGCTGGAGTGTGTGAGTTTGAATTCCCACGATGCTGCAAATGACTTCATCTCATAGATGGCAAATGGGACATGATCACTCACTATCTCCTTAGGAATCCCGTGTCTGGCAAAAACAGACTTCATCTTTTGGATCACTGTGTAGGCTGTTTTATCAGACAGATTAAAAGTACTTCAGGATATTTGGTCAAGTAATCAACGAACAACAGATAAGATTGACCATGTAGCTCGAAGATGTCGGCTCCGACTTTCATCCATGGCAGTTCTGGAATCTCATGTGGTATGAGTGGCTCAGCCTGATGTTTGGTCTGCAGCTGCTGACACTGCACGCATTTCTCCACCATTGCCTCGATGTCTCGTGCCATGCCAGGCCAGTAGAGGGATTTTCTTGCTTTGGCTTTTGTGTGCTGCACTCCTTGGTGAGCAAGATGTAGCTTCTCCAAAATCGTGCTCCTTAAACTCTGGGGTATGATGACTTTGTGTCCGACCATGACAATGTCGTTCTCCATGCTTATATTGTCTTTGACTGACCAGTAGCCGTGTAGTTTCCTGTCCAGACTTTCCTTTTTTTATGGGCCAACCATTCTTGTGTTTCTCACACACAGCTTGTAACACGCTATCTGCTGCCGTTGCCTTTTTCAGCTGGTTGAGTGTTTCTTCGCTCAAGGAATCCGTAGCCTCCAAGGCGTACACAACTCTCTCTTCACAGGGGTTCTCTTTAATGTTTTCACCTTCTCTGCTTGCAGTGGCGCGTGAGAGTGTGTCGGCAATGTACATGTGCTTGCTTGGTGTGTATGTTACATGTAGATCATACCTCTGCAGTTGTAGAAGCATCCCTTGCAGCCGTGCAGTTGCTTTGCTCAGCTGCTTGCGCACGATGACCTCAAGAGGCTTATGATTGGATTGCACAGTTACTAGTCTGCCGTAGACATACTGGTGGAATCTCTTATCAGCAAACACTATGGTCAGCAACTCTTTCTCTATTTGAGCGTACCTCTTTTCTGTGTCGGTGATCACTCGTGAAGCATAACACACTGGGCGGCCATCCTGCAGCAGACAGGCTCCCAGTCCGTCTTTTGAGGAATCAGCTTGTAGAGTCAGCGGCTGTTTGTGATCATAGTACCTCAGCACTGGGGCTTGTGTGAGAGTGGTCTTCAGTGTCTGTAGTGCTGAGCTGTGGTGTGGGCACCACTGCCACGCGACGTCTTTCTTAAGCAGCTGTCTGAGGGGTGCTGTGAGTGGGGCTTCATTTGGTATATACTGTGCCAGGAACTTTGTCATTCCCAGCAGACGTTGTAGACTTTGTTTGTCTTCTGGGGTTGGAATATCGACAATTGCCTTGATCTTTGTGTCGTCAGCCTTCTGTCCTGCTGCTGTGATGATGTGTCCCATATACTTTACTGTGTCAACTTTGAACTGGATCTTGTCTTTGTTAAACTTCACATGTGCAGTCTTTGTTCTCTCCAACACTTTCTGAAGGATGTCATCATGTTCTCGCTCTGATGACGCTGCAATGATCATGTCGTCTGCTATGACATACACACCTGGAATGTCGCCGAAGGTCTCACAGTTCTGTTGGAACACTTCGCTGGCAGACCTGATCCCGAATGGGAGTCTGAGGAAGCGGAACCGGCCCCACGGCGTATTGAAGGTGTATAGCTTAGACGATGGCTCATCTAGCTTGATCTGCCAGTATCCATCCTTCTCATCTAGGATGGAGAAGATGTATTTTCCTGCTAATCTGCTGCGCACGTCTTCCGGTGTAGGAATGGAATAGTGCTGACGCTTAACTGCTTCATTCAGGTTGCAAGAATCCAAACAGACACCATTCTTTTTCTTTGTGGCAACAAGACTATTCACCCATTCTGTTGGTTCATTGACTGGCTTTATGCTACTTGTATAGTCACTGTTGTAGTTATACTATTCGTGGGTTATCTAAATCACTGTTAGATACAAAATGCACGGAGACGAGGATGCAGCACAAGTTAGATTCTTTTACTGGCGGGCGAATCAACTGCAGACATGAACAATCTATCACAGTACTCTGTGGTAGTGACAGTCAAACACGATCAAGCACTGAGTGCTCGATCCAATATACCACAGAGTCCGTAGGGGGCATTGGGAGTCAAAGCAGAGAGACCAGCAGCACTTTTATATAATTAGATTAGATTAGAATAAAAAATGCCAGTATGACGCTTGGGTTTGTCCAATATATTGTATTTTTGCCATTGTTTTTAGATGTTGCATCCTTCTCTGGTCGTCTGGTTGTTTTTTTCTCATCCAGTCATCCGATCTTTTGTTTTAGACAATTGCTCATATAGTTTTAAACCATTCTCTTATCTTTGTTCATTTGCATTGAGAGCATTACATGTAGAATCACTGCTGATGTTAAATCAGTTAATTTCAATAATACAATGTTGATTTCCTGAGGATAATACCTTTTATTCTTTTTTTTTTTTTTACTAACAAATCAGTAAGTAAGTAAAGTGTATTTATATTTTTCACAGACAAAGGTCACTGAGTGCTCTACAGGAGTAGGAAAATAAATGAACACAAAGTGACCATAACAAGGTAAGATTAGGTAAGAGTTATTAACTGCCATTCCAAGCCTTGACAGAAATTACACTGAATAAGATGTACGGTAGTCAATCTCTAAACCAATATCACAAATAACACAACTGGCCATAAGTACACAATTACTCAGCGGCTGTGTGGCCTGATTTACTTGTGACCTGGTTCAAGCTGAATGACTGGCCGAGTCACATGTTCCATGAGTGTTTTACTGGAGCCGAAGCAATTGTTAAAAAATGACACGAACTTTCACAGAGTCCTGCAACAACTCTCTCAGGGCTCAACATGTTGGACAGGTAGCGCCAGACAAAATGTAATTAAAATCCTGACCTCAAAATGTTTTTCTGATAATCTGAAGAGTTCAAATTCGTTCAGCGGCAGCACACATTGAGCCTTTAGAGAAACGTAGTACATTTGGGGATTTAAAAAACTGATTTTCTTCCAGCGTATCCTCTTGACCTAATCCGTGCTGGCAAGAGCGGCCTGTTTCCCTCTGAGATGGTTGTGTTTATGTAAGCTGAAGTTCCTTTGTAGTGAAAAGGTCCTCCAGATTCTTGTCTAAATCTGTACTGAACAGCTTGGCCTCCAAACATTCTTACGTAACAGCCTTTTTCTTTTGTGTGTGTGTGTGTGTGTGTGTTTGGGGTGGGGTTGGGGGTTATGTGTCATGAAGATGTTGGAGCAGCTGATCACAGTGCAGCTCAGGTTTCAACATTTGACTAATAGTTAAATCAGAGAGTCAACAAATGGAATGATCATCATTGATTTATTTTCGAAAAACCTCATATTTCAATCACAACTCAAAAGGCTGTCTGTGGAAGGTTAGAAGACCTTTTAGATGCACCAATCCAACTGCTTCAGTCCCGATACCAACACTGGTACGTGTCGCAGAGACAACCAGAACATTTACCGTTTTCAACAAATGTGGCGACTTACTGCTCAGTCATTGGCTCTCCTGCTAACAAAGCGGTTTCTCCACCTCTGCAAACAACTCAATCACTACGCTTTATTCAAATGAATGCGGAATAATGTCACCAATATGCAAAAGAGTGTATGATCCTTTTAGAAACTTTAGTAGCTCGTGCTCACTACTAGTGTCTGCAGGGTTTTGCACGTTTGTGCACATTAGGGCTGCAACAACGAATCGATAAAATCAATAAAAATCGATTATTAAAAAAGTTGGCAACGAATTTCATTATCGATTCGTTGTGTCACGCGATTATTGTGTGTACGTCTGTGTGTGTGTCCGTGAGTTTGTGAGTGTGCGTCTCTGTGAATGTGTCTGTGTGTGTAAGTGTGTGTCTGTGAGTGTGGATGTCTGTGAGTGTGTGTGTGTGTCTGTATGTGTGTGAGTGTGTGTGTGTCTGTGAGTGTGCAGGTCTGAGTGTAGAGAACAAGTTCTGTCAAACAAGTTCTGACAAACTAGGATTTGTCAGAACTTGTTTGACAGAAGTTTTCTGATTTGTATTTCTTCATTTTGTAAAAATTCCTTATTGGTAAGATTTGTTGCACTGTGAGTTCTGTTTTTGCAATAAAAGGTTGCAAATTAATGCTTTAAAATTATTATTTTTTTATCCGATTAATTGATTATTAAAATAATCGTTAGTTGCAGGTCTAGTGCACATCTAACTTGTTCTCCATGGACGCGGTTGGCCGTAGAAAACAGCGAACATTGAGGACAGTTTGTCGTGATTATAAAAATCACGCCTTTTATCTCCTGTACACAGGAGATAAAAGGAAGTGTCTTAAAGCTACCTTCCCTCTACTGACCAGCAGGGGGCAACTCCCCTGGTTGGATAGAAGTCAATGCTTCATCTGTTAAAGCTGCCTTCCTCAACTGACCACCAGGGGTCGACTCCTCTGGTTGTATAGAAGTCTATGCTTCATGTGTTGAAGTTGCATTCTATCTCCTGACCACCAGGGGGCCACTCCTCTGGTTGTATAGAAGTCTATGTTTCATATGTTAAAGGCACATTCTCATTTCTGACCACCAGGGGGCCACTCCTCTGGTTGTATAGAAGTCTATGTTTCATGTGTTAAAGGTGCATTCACCCTTCTGATCACCAGGTGGCGACTCCTCTGGTAGTATAGAAGTCTATATAAATGACTCTACTCATCTCTTGATGTATTCCCTCAGTAAACATTGTGAACATGAGTTCATGTCTCAATCTCTAGTTTCCAGTCTTCTTCAACACAGCATGCTGTTCATTTAGTAAATGATGGTCATTAAGAGTTAAACTGGTCACTGCCTCTACCGGAGATGTATACTACGTCTTTACCTCACTCCTGTTCAGTCCAAATACGTTGAGTTTCTGTTCATTGCTTGCAAAAAAGCTAAGATGCCGACACACGTAATTCAAGAAAATGACTTAACCACAAACTCAAGGCTTTAAAACGTCAGTCAATAAACCGATAGTGTCATTATTCTTGAAACATTAAATGTGCAATAAACATTTAATTCAAAATGATCAGTTAATCCAAAAAAACATCTTTATTGCCACTTTAAGAAGAGTTTATTTTTTATATGCACTCCAGAGTTAGTGCAGATTTAACTGGGAAAAACTGATTTTTACCAATAAGACAGTGTTTGTGGACAACAGGACAAATGATTTAGTTAAAAGCCCACTGACAGGAGAGGTCAGTGGGCTCAAAGGTTGTGAGGTCTCCGCCTGGTCGTAAACAAGTAAATCCAACTTTAGAGGGTTGTGTACAGTTCAGCCTCTTTCATCAAGGTAATAACCCAGGCTCCATTTGATGCGTCAGATCAGAGGTCTCCCAGTGGTCATCGTCTATCAGCTGCTTTTATGGTCGTAAAATGTCACAGGTCAGAGGTCACAGGTAGTAGTGCTGCTTTTAGGTACCCAAAGCAATTATCTTATGGCCGGCAAGAAAAGTGCTGAGTGGTCAGAAGAGTATTTATTCCTTCCTTCCTCATGTCAACGTGTTCTTTCTCATTCTCAGATTTTTCTGTCTTTCTCTCTTTAACCCTTCAACCTCTGGCAGCTTTTGAACAGCTGTCTGCAGCAGCATTTCCATTAATCTGCGAATACTTTTTTTTCTATTAACCAACATTTTATTTGTCTGTTGAACTTCAACATTTTAAACGTATTTTTTTTGTTCAACCAAAAGACAAAATACTCAAAAAATATTTTTTTTTTACAATGATGTGTGACAAAGAAAAGCAGGAAATTCTCTCATTTAGGAGGCTGGAATCAGAGAATACTGGAAATGTTTTGAAAAATTATTAAACGATTAATGGATCATCAAAATACACACCGTTATTTTTTCTCTCAATCAATTGACTCATCAGTGGAGAGGATGACGCAGCTTTTTTTTTGTAGGTCGGCAACGACACCTGATTTGGCCTCGCAAACTCAAATTTGTTTTTTAATAGGTCAAAGTCTTTGTGACCTCATGTCCGTCCAATTCTGGTCTCAGAAACGTCTTGAGGGAATTCCTTCCAATTGACCACAATCTGATGGAATATTTTCTTTTTACGTCTTCTGTCAAACTCACACAAAATACAAGGACATATTTCGTAACGGTTTAAACATTTGCTAATTACTGCATGCCGCTCACTGTGACACATTGTTGGTGCCACGAAAACGCCACACTTTCTTCTATAATCGTGTTCATGGATTTGCTCTCCAATCAGAATTATTTGGTATTTAGGCTTTTTATAGATGCCCTGCCAGTATCTGCAGTCTAAAAATAATAATAATAATAAGAGGCACACTGAACCAATGAACTGCACAATCTGTTCTTTCTTTTCAATTAGTCTCTGCACTACCACATGAATGATTCATATAACTCAGCCCGAGCCTGTAATAATAACTAATAAGGATAAGTGATATTAGGGAACAGCTAACGCTCGGGGTCAGAAAAGGTCCCAGATTACACAAGACCAAACGTCCGGGAGGCCATCTGAACCAGAGCCCAAATGGACCAGTTCTGCTGGTGATTATCCAAGTGGCTCGTAAATCATATCGGCCATTCCAGACCTTCCTTTCATGCCAGTGTGCAACGGCTTGTGCAGTAAACGGAGGCTGTCCTCGGATGAATGGAAATATGAGTTTTGTTCTCTTGATCCTCTCTATATAGATAACGGCTCACAAACCTCCAGGATGTAATCGTTTGAAACCCTCTTTTTGTTTTACCCTAATGTGGTTTAAGAGGATTTTCTCGATACGTTATTATGGAATCAGGCAAGTCATTTCCTAAGAAGAGATAATCTCCTTTTTTTTATCTCAGCATCATATGTTTATGGTACACAATCACACACACATGCAGAGAAGAATCCATTGTCGGCATGAAAGTGGCCTTTCCTATTGATTTCCCCGTTCCCGTGTCCAGAGGAACAGGTTGGCTAATAGGGCCGAGTAATGCAACCGCATGCAGGCTTTTTCCCCATAAACCCCTGCCAGGGCTTGACTTGAGGAGATTAAAGTTGAGTCAACGGCCACCCTGATGGCGGCACATAGAAGCGGACACTCGCGGGTCGGCTTTCAGTTATTCCTCACTCTGACTGACGAGGAGATTTAATAATGTATTTCATCTCTTCTCTGGGAGATACTGAGTTGACATTTTTGGTTTGCAATATACCCCCAAAAAAGAAAATTTGCTGCAATTTGTTAGGTGATTCATTTGTAAAAGAGTGGTGGGTGCTAATCACACGAGAGCTGAATCACCAGTAAAATCCCTTCCGTTTGCTCTTCATAATTCATATTTGTTTGCGGTCTCAACTCGCCGCTTCTTGAACGTTGCGACGAACACTGTTAATGACGTGCTGGGCTTACAGAACTCAAGTGTTTCAGGGATCTTTATGACGATGACCACTTCTCTAGCTTTGACTCTCTTTGTAACAGATGTGACTTGCACCGTTCAAATCTTTCCAGATACTTTCAGGTCCGCCACTTTGTAATGAAACACTTTCAGTCATACCCTGACCTCCCATGCAAAACACTTTGGGAAAGCCTACTGGACACGTATCCAACTCAGAAGGGGCTGGTCTCTAAAGATTACAACCAGATCATAACAACAATGGATACCTTTTCTACAATCAAAATCAAATGGGAAAGTGAGTTGAATATGAACTTGACAGAGAATTTGTGGGTGGGTGTACTAAGGAGGGTCTATGTCTTGTGCGTCTTAATTTTATTCAGTTTAAGGTGGTCCACAGGATGTACTTTACTAAAAGCAGACTAGCTAAAATGTTCACAGACCATGACGCTGGATGTAAACGTTGTGACTATCCTCAAGCGGATTTGTTACACGTTTTGGGCATGTCCTAAACTTGGACAGTTCTGGTGCTATATTTTTAATGTCTCATCTATAGTTTTGGGGATCAAGCTGCAGTCGTGCCCTCTTTTGGCAATCTTTGGAGTCCCCTGCCAAACTCATCCTATATAATACCAAAGAGAAGGAGAGAATTGCCTTTGCCACTCTTCTGGCTTGTCGAAGAATATTGCTTGCCTTGAAGCCTAAAAATCCAGCATTTCAGTCTGCCTGGCTTAAGGATGTAATGTTTTTCCTGAGTCTGGAAAAAATAAACTATACACTAAGAGGCTGTAAGGACCTTTTCATGAGGAAGTGGCAGCCTTTCATTTCTTATTTTCAAGACCTGTTGGTGTTGCCCGATGATTGAGGCGCGTCTGGTTCTGTCCTTCATCTGTCTGATTAAATAAAAACTAAATTTGATAACTTCAAACTCTGTGAACAAATCTAAAGGCCATATGTGTGGGTGGGTTTGTGAGTGGGCGTGTTTTGATGTATTATTTTCCCTTATTTTCACATGTTCCCTTTGTTTTTGTTTTTTTGTTGTTCTTTTTTCTTCTTTTTTACGTTGTCTGTTTGCTCAAATTTCCTGTCTTTTTTTCTCCTTTTTTCACTATTATGGCAAACAAATTACCACACAAAAGAAAAAAAATGAAAATACCTGTTTGCTGATCTCTGTTGCCATATTGTGCATATTCTTTAATAAAATATATTATTAAAAAAAGAGAGCTTGAACCCCCTGAGGTCTGGCTTTGTTGTGTGTCGGGTCGCTGTCCAACTCGCGAATGGAAGCACATTATTTTTGCTCTGTCGGCACTTTCCGTGTCTAGAAAAAACGCAACTCTAATTCTACGTGTGGCTATGATTACTCTCTGCAACAGCACCTGCTCCAACCTCACGCAATAAATTAGAATATCTTTTTATTTATTTTTATTAGCGTCATTATTTTCGCCCCGTGCCGACTGTTTGTTCTCGCCTCAAAGCCCACAGCTCAGCAGGTTTCTTCTGTGGGCGCTGCTTCTCTCGCCAGAAAGATTTATTTGTTCCACCTCCGTTATATCAGGTGAGTCTGGAGCGACTGAATATATGGCTTTGTGCTGCCGAGGAGGTGTAGCTACCACAAAGAGAGGTCACACAGAGATCAGACGGTGTTCCCATTGTCACTCGCAGAATCATGTTTGAGCGTTTATTAAATGTCTTTGATCAGTTGAGTTACAGCCCAAAGGCCGGGTACCCAGCAGCAAGGACTTTTAGAAACACAGTGGTCACGAGTTGGAATTTTTTTTCCATTAAAATCAATTTGTACGTAATGAAGTTTATGTTGAAGCGATTTGCATAATTGCAACAAGCTAAAATCAATAAGTGTTGGTGGACATTTGTAGGAGAATGCTCAGAAAAAAACGAGCGTAATATAATTCTTTCTAATATCGATGATCAAAAGTGCTAAACCTCCTGTCTGCCAAATTATTCAGCAATGTTAAGGAAAAGCCTCTTATCTGCACTTCTATTTTGTATTATGTGTTGGGTATCCTTAACAAATTACATTCTGCTAGAAAATAACAGTATTCATCAAAAAACTAAGAAGCATTTTTTAGATCGAAGGTTTTGCTCTCTGGCCATCGATGTTTGAATCCTAAAAAAACAACCATACCCTCTAATATATACTTTTTATATTGTGTTATTTACTTGAAATGACATAATTATAACGTTCAGCTGCCATGTGGCCAAGTGTGGAAGTGTTTCTGGTTGCAAAGTGAAGTAGAAATGAGGAGTTATATATATGATAACTCCTCATTTCTACTTCACAATTCGGCTGTTCCTCATCCATTTGTAGGAGTTCAAAGCGAGTCTTGGGCATGAAGTGCAAAATATTCAAATAGCTCAAGAACAATTATTTAAAATGTCCGTTCTTGCCAATTTGGACAACTGTGTCGTCTGGGGTTGGACACCTGTCAATCAAAGCCTTCAACAACCTTCAGTGACAGGGTTCCAAGACTTTCCTCCACAAAGCATCCAGTCAAATCTTGTTTGTGTAATTTAAACGAGCTTGAGGACTTGCTGTGTTTTTTTTTCCCTCTCAACGACAAAACCTCATCACTTCTATGGCCTCATGGCGGATTTTTTCAGAATGCACAGTAAGCAGAAACCGTAGCAAGTCCTTTTAATACACCTAATGTGTTGTATATCAGTTTGACATCTATTAAAATGGCTGTGTTTAGGGTTAAAATGAAGCACGCTTATCTACTTGAAGAACCAATGACTGTGTGAATTCCCGCACTCATTTCATGAGATGAGCCGGTGTACTTGATGTGTAAGGGGTTGAAAATGTTGCTGATCAATACCAACGATTCATGATTTCCTTCCATGTTTTTGTGTTTATGGAAGTAACAGAACCTTCTCTTTTCACTTTAGCCGACCATCTTTCGGACATTAACCAATGAGAGAGCTTTGTTTGACAACAGACTGGTGAGTCACCTCAATATGAACTTTTTTTTTTACTGATTGATGGTATCGGATGTTTGGTGCTCAGGTGAAGTTAGGAATAATTGAAGAAAACAGAAAGTATTTGGAATTTAATTTAACCCGAAATTTCCTGAGGATTAAAATTCCCAGAAGCAGCAACAGACGTCTGTCTGTGTGTGTGTGTGTGTGTGTGTGTGTGTGTGTGTTTTCAGAGCTGACTTTGGCCTATTGTGGAATCTAAGTTTGTGTTCATATTAGAGCATTTCTTTTAGGTATTGTCCACCATTCACACATTTCCTCGCATGACAGACGACAAAGATATGAAATCATAGTCGACGATACCACGTTTTCTAACGGAACACAAAGACTTCCTCGTCTCTGTGTTGTTGTGCGAAGTGAGTGGCGATGGCAGACGCTGCAGAACGCCAATTAACCGGCAACAAAGGGGAAATTATTAAGCTGCCTGGTTGTTTGCTTGGCCAGATCTGTAGGAGGAGGATGAGGGGAGTCTGTGGTGGGTCCGTGCCAACTGGCACATGTCTTGTTTAATTACTTAGCCCTGCAGCACCGGATAAATCCAGCAGATTTATGGATTCGTCCATTTCCAATTTATCAGAAAAACATTAAAAAAGCGCCCCTTTGTGTCTCTGAATCACCGTCAGACCCTTCAGCAGGAAGCTGTGTCTCTCGGCCTCTGTCCTCAGGTGGGTGGGATGTGGAGCCACACTCCAGTGTGGCTTCACAGGCACAATAATGTACTTGGTAAGCCTCATCACGAAAAAAACAACAACTTTGAGAGTGTGTAGAACAAAAGCTGGTCCAAAGCCAGGCCGGATTGATAATGTTTGGTGGCGTTTGTTGGAACATGTCCACGTTTTTTCAGCCACCCTGAAGGGCAAAGTCTTGCACTTCATAACCCTGTGTGGGATACCCAAGTTCACAAAATAATGATTTACCAAACATAAATTAAGTTTGATGATTCATGGAGCAGGAATTACTTTTATTGTGTCAATTTGTATCAGTATTTGAGACAGATGATTTTATATCTGCCTGTCAGTGTTTACTATGGGTATTATGGGATGATCACCAGTTTATGTATAACATATGTGGTGAGACCATGTCTGTGTGTTTATGCTCATACGCATTTAAAAATACAACTTTAATAGCAACAGAACACATTAATTATGTGTATTTAGTTGTTTGATTCATGTAGACATAGAACGATCTTTCAACAAATCCGTTTTGTCTTGTTTCACATGAAAATACCTACTGGAAAGTCTAATCCCCCAAAAAGGAATAATATTGTGGTGTGAGTTCTGGACAAGGACAATACATTTTAAAATGATTTTACCAGTCATAAGGTCATTTAAAGTTATTTGATTTAGTGCCTAATCATTTAAAGGTTATCAGCCCGACATATCTGCATCCATTTGGGGAAAGGGGCACAAAATCAGACTTTTTAGGGTTCATGGGCTGAAGCAATAGAGAACACTAGTTAATACCAGACTTTCTTTGTAGCTTGTTTAAGTCTCGCAGATAATCCACTTAAGGTTCCTTTCCCCTTTTCTTTGAAAGAACTGCAAGCTTCGGTGAGGTTTTTTTCTCCGCTTCCTCTCTGACAGAAACCCCCTCTGGATTTCTTGCATTGGCCTCAAAAGTGTGAAGGCACAGGTGGAACGGCTGCAGACTCTGGCCGAGGATTATGCTAACGTCATGCATAAAGCGAACAATGGCGCTCCCAGAGGGATACGCAGCTAGATGAGGCGGCCACCACAATGTCATCGTGGACGGCTTAGCTCCCATGAATCGTGGAGGGGGGATTAATCTAATGATGAAGCCAGAATTACGCTTTAAATCTAATTGATTTTTTTTACCCGTATGTCATTGTATCACCGGTAAATCTTCCGTTCCGCGGCATTTGACTCTGAACCTCTCTCAATGAGCTAAGAGGTTTAACTGTGATGAACACTATGTAAAGAAGAAAAATCTTTAATTTCACAAGATTTCCTCTGAGTGGTTTTTCCTCGCATAGTACCGAGTCTCGTAAACACAACATCTAACGCAGCGAAGGCTTTACTGCAATTAACTTCACAACGGCTATAATTTAATGAAGGATAATTTACTGCAGTCGTTTGTGGACAAGTCGCTCTGCTTGTTGGTTTTAATTAAAGACAAATAAACAGATAAATAAAACAGCACCGAATGGTTTATAATGGATCAGGAGTCTCTGGCCGTTAATAAGGATGGGTTTCCTATGACAACGAAAGCAGGAGGCTGTCCGAATTTTAATGAAGGTGGGGTTTTGGTATTGCGTATTGAGTGTCTCCAATTAAGCCTGATAGGGGCTGTGTTTCCAGTCCTCTGATCATAAATTGGATACATTATTCAAAAATAATTTCACTTCTCATGCGGATCTACCAGCGCCTATGAAGGCTACTAATTAACACATCGCACCTTAATCTCTACACAAATGAAGATGTGTGTTTTATCAGGCAGAGTTACGTCCTGTAAACTACTTACGTATTGTCAACGCGAGGTTTGCACATTAGCACGGTTTGACATCTGGTTGTGTTTAGATTCAACAAATGAGAAACAACAACTTAATTTGTGAGCTCGAGAAGCACTGCTCGGTCTTTTATTTGACCTTTTTTTTAAAAAGGAAAAGTATTTCTACTAGTGCTGCTGAAACAAGTTGATCGGAATGTTTTCCGTTTAACTCTTAAAATCCGGGCCGTTTGAATCAGCCTGGTGGAAGGGCCACTAGTTATGTAAATGTGCTTTTCAAAGAAAGAAAAAGGTTGAAGTGCGTTCCTTCGAAGGCCTGATCTTCTTCAAATGACAGCAACATGCCGTTGACAAAAGATTAGGGAACAAAAAGCTGCGAACGTGGACATGGGCCAAAAGCAGAGTGCTGTATTATTCCTCATTGTCTGTTTGTGTGCGTGTAAATACCAAACTAAATTTTTAATTGGGTTGTTTTATTATTATCATGACCTCGGCAGGATTTGAGTCGTTCAACTGGACCCGAGAAAATTCCCTCTATTCTCTATCAAGAAAGATTTAACTGGTTTTTGGGCCAGCGTTTTGCATTTTTAGTGGATCTGTAAGCAAAAATGGAACGTCATTTTCATAATTAAGTTTTTATTGGTGTAAAAACACCTGAGACTAAGACTTGTTGTGTTTTCGTTATCTGAAAATGAGTCCTTTGTATCTGGGAGCGGGTCCTGTGCCTGTGACTCATCTGGTTGTATAGAGGTTTATGCGTGATGTGTTAAAGCTGCATTCTCTCTCCTGACCACCAGGGGGCGACTCCTCTGGTTGTATAGAAGTCTATGCTTCATGTATTAAAGCTGCATTCTCTCTACTGACCACCAGGGGATGACTCCAGTGATTGTCTAGAAGTCAACGCTTTATGTGTTAAAGCTGCATTCTCTCTCCTGACCACTATGGGGCGACTCCTCTGGTTGTATAGAAGTCTATGAGAAAATGACTACTTCTCTCTTGATGTATTCCCCCAACAAACATTGTAAACATGAGTTTTTGTCTCAATCTGTAGTTTCAAGTCTTCTTCAATACAGCATGATGTTCATTTAGTAAATTATCGTCCATTTAGAGTCAAACAGACTATAAAGCAGGGGATGCTTTAAGGCGGGGCTACAAGGTGATTGACAGGTCGCTACCAGAGCTGTATATGGTGTCACTAAGTCACTCATCCATAGTGGTCACTTCCGTTCGTTCACAAAAAATTGGCGACGGCCGTAATTCAAGAAGGCCACGGCCAAATCGCCAAATTCAAAGCCTCAAAACATCAGTCCACAAACCAACGGGTGATGTCACCATGACTACGTCCACTTCTTATGTACAGTCGAAGGTTGATGCCACCAAATCCTCCACACTGTCCCTTTAAGGGGACGCCCCAATGTGTTTGAGCTCCTACCATATTTATTTATTATGTGTACCGTATAGCATTTAAATAAATGCTATACTGTCGCCGGGTTGTTAATGAGTTTTTCCAACAGACCAAGTCTATGTCCATACATCCTGGGCAGCACAGACAATGACAATCCATCTATAAAACACTTCAGAGCGACAATCACTTTTTTTGACACACCACTGACATTTGGGTCCAGTTGAACATGTAATCCCGTCAGAGCCCACGTGTGATGAGTGCTATTTGGAGAACGGATTATTCCAAAGCACCATACTGCACCATGAGTGCTGACATTTTCACATGGGGTGGTCTCAGTGGGAATTAAACTCCCAATCCAGGACATGCACATCACATAGTCTCGTCAAATTGATTAATGGCAGATAAAAGTAAAAAAATTGTCATTTCATCCATCCAATAAACCTTTAAACCAACCACCGAAACACATTCATCCGCAACTAACCAAATTCGATGCTTCATTAGTAACCATATTATTTTCACAATCAGCCAATCAGAGCAGACTGTTTTTTTGTGGTATGCTGCCTTAAAGAGACAGGCGCAAAAACGAAGTGTTTGAGATGAAGGTGAATACAGGTATATTCTGCAAAATGGAAAATAAAGTGCCATCAGTGAAAGTGAAGACCAACCTCGGGCTGGTTGCGCAACCTCCTGCTGCTGCTGCCTCTGAGCTGTGTGTGTGTGTGTGTGTGTGCGCGTGTGCGAGCGAGAGTGCGTGCGAGCATGCGTATGCATGTATCTGGTAACCTTCTGTTGGCATCAGACTGGCCAGTGTCACTCACACACACACACATGCATGCATCCGGGACGGTGTTACGTAACCTCATCATTGCAAAGCTGCCCGTCTCCTCACACGGATTCACACATTGATGAACACTGGCTAGCAGCGGAGGTATGTGGTGGATGTGTTTGGACGTGTTTATAACGGTTATCCATTTGCTGGTCTTGTGATTATTAGGCATGCGCCAAAACGTCGGCCTCAAGCCTAGCCTGTACTTATTTTTTTATGGGCTTTGAACTGTGCGGAGGAACTATCTGTCCTAACTTTCATAGACACAACCTCACACACGCATGCACACACAAGCGATGTTCTAAGCTTCAAGTGCTGACTGTTCCCTCTCTAAAGGGAACGATGACACTAGTAAAATAGTAGTAATAGTAAATAGTATAAGAAATAGTAATAGAAAATAGTGTCGGCTCCTCCGTGATAAGTTTAGTTTGTGCAGCTGAATGTGTCGACAGGAAATGAGGGTAAAGAGATTGGGCATGACATACAACATCAACCCCGAGGCCAGCAGCAGGCATTATGATGAACACAGCAGCCAATGGGGCGTTCACTGCTGCATGTGGTTTGTAATGTTGTATGTTTGATGTCCTGTGTTTTTGGCAAAAACTAATAGTAGAGCAAAAATCCTTGGATTGCTTTCTAGGAGGTGGTTGTGGTGGAGGTGGGGGGTGGAAGGGGGGGGGGGGGGGCATGTGAGGTCCCAAGTTGAGGAGGATGTTGTATGCGTCCTCTGAGGCAAATTCATATTTTTTTGGGGCAATACAAAATGTAATGAATTGATTTGAAATTGAATTGTTGAGTTTCCTCTGGATGATTTTATTGTGAAAGGTCATGTATGCGATCTGAGGGCTAGGGTCTTCATGCATCCTGGGTGCATCCACACCCCCACCACCCTTCACCAAGGCCAGCTTACACACCTCCCACCCTCCACCAATACTCATCCACCTCCTCTTGACTCCCTGTGTGAGGGAGAGTCCATGAATGCCACGGCTAATATTCAGATTTTCACCCCTTCTCCAAATCCAGTAATCCTGGAGGAAATTAAATTGGCTTAGTGACTTTCCGACCTGTTTGGGGAGGGAGCGCCACACAGAGCTGCAGTAAGCTGATTAACCCCAATAAGAAGGGTTATCTTATTAAAGCTAGTAGAGGCTGTACACCGTGAATATGAGCGAATACAGGGAGTTAATTTATGAATATTGGCTGAACAAAAAAAATAATGATGTAATATGTGATTTCAACTCTCAGCCAAATTCTAGAAATATCTGACAGTGGATAAGTGGTCACCATATTGACAACTCCCATCAGTTATTAAGGCTGGACAGCTGGCCCAATTTAAACACATTCCTTCATACCTTTGTACATTGTTTTTGTAAGTAATAAAACAAAAAATTGCAAAGTCGATGCATTTAAAAAATAGTTTCAGATAGGTTGTGCGGTTGCCTTGCATCCGCGATGTCATGTTGCCATCCGAGATGTCATGTTTTGCAGAAATTAGCTTTGTTTGTCCACGTGAAATGAATCTGTGCAAAAAAAACAAAAAAAATCGTTGGGTAAAACTGTCCTCAGTAAAATAAAAAAGTTTTGCTCCTTTGGTCCAATTTGAGTGGTCTTGCTCACTTTATGTGACATTCTTTGATATGTTGTAGTTCAAATACATTGATTTATCAATGCATCAGTAAGGGCATGAACCCCACAGTCAGTACTGATCAGAATCCATTTTCAGTTCATCACATATGATCAGTTGCATCCACTTGCTTTGCCAGGACGTGTGATCGGCCTTCAAGGCAGCAAATAAAAATACAGACAAGTGGCTGTGAAGGACTACAACATGCTTCCAATTGAGGTCATATTAGACCTGGATCATCTCAAGCTCAGGATATTCATCTACTTTACACACTGTGACAAAACATAGGTACACTCGAGGAGACTACTTTACGGTTCATGAAGAAGATGGCGTCTGGTGCTGTTCCTCCAAAGTTATGATCCCCTGCCCCCCAACTGCTCATGTACTTACTTACATCTCAGAAGGAGATTTATTGGAAATTAAACAAATGCATGGTGAGTCAGGAGTCATGTGCTGGTTAAACGTTGGTATCAGTGTCACAAGCAACGAGCAAAACAATATAAAGTGCAGCTAATTGGATTCATTTGGAACCAATGGGGGTTTTGGGTGCATGGGTTTTATGAACCAGGGGGTGGGATTTCACTGTTCAATTACAAAAAGAAGAAAATATATAAATCCCCATTGTGACATATTAAAAGTCTTTATAGATTTATCTCCAAACAAAAAAAATGTGTTTACAGCGATATCATACTTTTATGCTTTGATAACCATTTGAAAAGGACGCCAGCACGAGACGCCTCTAATGAGCAGCAGTCACGGCAAAGTGGTAAAAACAGTGAGTCTAATGAGTTCAGGCAGTGATCCGCGAGCCCTTTGATTATTTATCATGCGAGGAAGCGCCAAGCTCCACCTGCCGCTTTCTCTGACTCAAATAAAAAAACAATCAAAGCAGCGCTATTAAATCTTTTTGTTTTATCTGAATCCTGACCGTATGTGATATTAATGTATGCAAAAAAAAGAAGAAAAGTATTTGACAACGGTCCTCTGCCTTTAAATGTGTTTTGTTTGATGTATTTCCTGCAGCGTTCTTCGAGAAGAAACCTGGCACAGGTGATAATTACACAGTGGACGCGTGAGAATAAAGGACACTGTTTTATTTTGGTTATAAGAGACTATTACAGGGTACTGCTGCCACCTTATTGAAACAACATTTTGTACTGCACACCCTTGTCAATCAATCAGCTCCGTGCAGTGTCTCCTGTACAGTACAGAATACGTTCGGTACAGAATACGTTCGGCTTAAAACTGACGTTCACATTCTGAGGTTTAACAGATGGTTTTGTAGACACTCAATAATATCAGGTGTCTCACCAACTGTGCCCGTGGATCAATGGTTTGCAACTCTGTCTTAGAAGCAAAGGGTCAGTGGTTCAAGCCCCACCTGAGGCTGACATTAATTTAAAACTGGACACCGTGGCGGGCCGGGTCATATGTTTGACACCCCTGATTTAGATGATGCAGTTTTCCTTTCAACTTTTCCAATTATACATTTAAATTGGAATTGGTTCAATCAAAAGATAAACACTTGAGTTGGTTTGTGTGTTAAACTGATTGGCTGATATGAAGCACCTGTGTGCTCTCGTCGTTATGGTGACCAAATGAGAGCCAGCAGACTGATTAGAGGCA
This sequence comes from Clinocottus analis, assembly GCF_023055335.1. Lineage (NCBI taxonomy): Eukaryota > Metazoa > Chordata > Actinopteri > Perciformes > Cottidae > Clinocottus > Clinocottus analis. Next base: position 1,922,006 of record NW_027176229.1, on the reverse strand, counting down.
GATTGGCCTGTGGACTTAAGGAAATAAACCACTGAACGTCCTGAACACACACGAACGTATATGAAAGTTTTACGCTGTTAATCCTGACGTCTGTAACCAAAGTGACCTGCACACACGCGCGCACACACACACGAACGTGCATGCAACCATGATAACACGTTAACGCGGCCGTTAAGGCTTATGCGCGCCCGTTCGCGTGCGTTTACACACGCGGCCGATTCACGTTAGTGGGCGTTCACGTGTGCTGCTGTTCATGCGCACGCGCACCCGTTCGCGTGTGCCTGCAGCCTGCAGATGCACAGACCAAAGGGGTTGCTGCTGAGGACGGACTTGCTCTCACATTCAGTCGGATTTCAACACTTCTGAATCTGTTGGATTCCTATTGACCGCAGTTCACGGCAGAAGACAAGATTTCCCACGTTTTGAGCTATAAATTATGCCCAAAGTGTATACGGTTTGGAGTAGAGAGCAAGTTTAAAATATCTGTATCGCCAGGTGCCCTCGCTATGAGCTGCCCAACACACAATAATGATAACGGCAGAAAAGGTGCGGAAAAAACATAAAACATAAACGCAGACAGTTAAAACACTATAAAAGATATTAAAAAAGCTGAGTAATACAGTAATAGCTGAACGTTTTGTCAACATTTTAAAGGTGAAATGGTGTCTCTAGCTGAAGGCATGACAGAGCCTTTACTTTTTAAAGTTGAAGAGTTGAAAGCGGATTTGAAGATGTTCTTCATTGGAAACCATTCATTTTTATTTTGATAAAAAGCTGCATAAGTTTAAAATTTGAGAAAATATGAAAAATTTAAAAGCGTAGATTAATAGCTAAAGGTTTTGTCAACATTTGAATTTTCAAATATTGTCTCTAGCTGAACATATGAAGAACCTGTAAACGTTTGAAGTTGAACATGAGTTGAAGATTTCCCCATTTGGTCCCATTGTAAAAAAGATGATAAAAAAATCATAAAAAGCTCAATAATTTGAAGATTTGAAAAGTGAGAAATATGAAAAGTCATACCATGTGTGTCCTTAAGTAGCTGAATATTTGAATAATTGAACTTTTTTCTGTAGCTGAAAATAAGGAGTAGTTAAGGTCCAAAATCAGCCGCATGGGGTCTATGACCCCATGCGGCTGAAGCCACACTTAAAAATAAAGCTGATTACTTCGCGGATTTCGTCTATCGCGGGTTATTTTTGGAACGTATCCCCCGCGATAAACAAGGGACCACTGTATATGATTCGTATCACAAAATATGTTTTTTATTGTTACACATTTGACAGATTCCCAAACAACAAACACCCCTTTACAGCAGGCGGAAACTTCCGTTTCTGAGAAGTGAAACTATTGCTAAAACTCCTCTGGTTGTATAGAAGATTATGCTTCATGTGCTAAAGCTGCATTTTCTCTCTTCAACACCAGGAGGCGACTCCTCTGGTTGTATAGAAGTCTATGAGAAAATGAATCTACTTTTTTCTACATTTATTTTCAATAGAGCATGATGTTAATTTAGTTAATTCTGGTCATTTAGAGTCAAACAGACCATAAAAGAGGGTATGCTTTAGGGCGGGGCTACAAGGTGATTGACAGGTTGTTGTCTGAGAGTTATCCATGTTTTGATCTTAGAACTTTAACACTTTCATACAGTGTGCTTTCGTTTGCCGCTAAAAAAAAAATCATCAAAACAAAGGAATGAAAACCAGTCAGAAAATGGTGCTAAAAAATAAGGATAAAGATATATTCACTAAAATGTATGTTTTTCAAATGGAGTCTGTGTGAAGTACCATTGATCATGAAATTATATGAGTCACAATTTCTGTACTGGTGCCAAATCACATTGAATATTGTCTGACAAAAAGGCATGTCAATACATATGTATATGGGAATAAATGCATTTCAGCAGTCAGAATGTCATCACTTCTCTCCGTCCACATTGTCCTTTGGTATCAGAATCAGTTAAAATCCTGTCTGAACCTCCGGGGCCTCCAACCCGCTCCTCTTATCGTATTTCCAACACAAAGCCGCAGAAATAAATGTTATGCATTAAAGACGCTTCAGGCTGCACCGTGCACACATCAGCTATGAACACAAACGGTATTTCAGATCAAACACTAAGCAGTTTGTCTTTGTTTTCCATCATACTGCACAGAGACACACGTCTTAATGTCGGGCATTTCCTCTTTTAATATTAAAGAGGCTGCTTTATGTTTTATTCATGATGAATCCTGGCCTGTGGCAAGCAAAGGCTTTTTTAAATTCCGTTAAGTAAGATTACATTTGTTAAGTCTTTTGTTAAATTGTACGACAGGATAAGGATGTAAGTCTGGCACAACATGGCACGTCTGTCACGGCGCTCAGGGGGAAAGACCGGCACTAACCAACTGTTTGGTCCTACAAATGTCAGAAAATAATGAAATATGCCTGTTTGTATTTCAGCAGATTCAAACCAGTTCAGTTAACTATAATTAATTTTTTATCTTTGACTAATTAATTAGTCCTGGTCCTCTATAGATCTCAGTGTAGTCCTGGTCCTCTATAGACCTCAGTGTAGTCCTGGTAGACCTTTGTGTAGTCCTGGTCCTCTATAGTCTCAGTGTGGTCCTGGTCCTCTGTAGATCTCAGTATAGTCCTGGTCCTCTATAGTCTCAGTGTAGTCCTGGTCCTCTATAGTCTCAATGAAGTCCTGGTCCTCTATAGTCTCAATGAAGTCCTGTTCCTCTATAGACCTCCATCAGTAAACCGACCATCAAAGAGAAGATGGTCTGGTTCTATAGAGTTCTTCTTAAAGCTCCTCATCAGAGCCACCGGGTCAGATTCTGGTGAAACCAGATGACATCATGCAGGTTTAGCAGAACCTCCTTCAGCTAAGGGGCACATTGTAACGCTGCCAGGTAAGTAATGAGTGAGTCATTAGCAGCTTAATTGTTTGTGTTCATCCATGATGTCACTGCAGGTTGACTGTTCCTCTTCTTTTTTTTATACTTGTTTACAAATGTAAAACCTGATTTTGACCAAAACACAGGACTTTGAAATTGATCTCTTTGCTTGTGTGTCAATAAATAACCAGTAAAGTCTTTCTAATAGCATCTTATATAGCAACAAATGGATACCGACACAAGTGGAATGTTTTGTTTTCAATTCAACGAAATACTTCAAAACAGGACAAATTACTTATTTTATAATGATCTATGGACTGATATGTATATGTATCTTTATAGACTACATTATAGTTTTTCTCCTGGGGGTGTCTCATAAGCAGTGGTGGAGGAAGTACTGAAGTTTAGCACTTAAGTAACAGTACAAGTACCCAGGAAAATAAAAGTACTACATCAACAATCCTACTTAAGTAAAAGTAAAAAGTACGTACTTTTAAATTTACTTTAAGTATTAAACGTTAAAGTCAAGCAATGGATTGTCTCTCAATGTCTGGCTGTACCATTTTAATAAAGAATGCAGATATAGCTACCGGTAATACTTATGCCTCTACAGAAGTTACTATTAGTGATAATTATAAGCAACAACATTTGTTTATTGGAAAGGTTGGTGTACTTGTGTGCTTACCCTGTGTAATACTTTTCACACTGTATCTTACAATTCTGCGGATGACAAGTTATCTACCAGGGATTATGTGCAAAGTTAATACCATTAAGCCAAACCAATGAAGAAAACATTTCATATTTTTAAATATTTCATTTAATTTGAAATCAAACATGTTTTTAAATAGGGCCAATGGTGGCTCATATCTGAGGGCTCAGATGAGGCTGACTAGATCCATTTCAAAAAGTTGTTTGTTAGTCAGACTGTCTGTCGAATGTTTAAGCAAAACAGGCGAGGCTACCGCTAGTGCTGCTGCAAAATGCAAAGTCTGCTGTCATTGGAGCTGATAGAGCTACCTGATTGGTTTGAACTTCCAAAACAACAAAGCAATCCATATTTTGTGTAGGCAACATTTTGGCAAAACTGTGTTCATAAAATGTAACGAATAACAGCACATATTGTAGAAATTGTGAGAAAAGTGAGTAAAAGTATAGATAATAACCTTTCGTTGCGTGTCCACGGGTTCACGTCCTGCTCTCGCTCCATCTCCCTCACGCAGCGTTGCGGGCCACTGAGTTTCCCTTTGATGAGGCTGCTTCTCTGTTTTGATCACCACCGTCACCTCTTGACCGCCGCTGGGCCTTTGCAGCTGGGCTTTCAGCTCCTCCACCTGCTCCGAGAGCCTTATTTTCCAGCTCACACTCTCTCAACTTCATCGTTAACCTGATCTGGTTAACCATAAAAAAAGAGTCAGCATTAAAGTCTGTTACAACATGTTAAATGCAGATGTTTTTACGACCCTCACATAGTACATCAACATTGGGGGTTTTTTTGCTCATAAAATGACCCATTTTTTTCTTGTGATCTGAACATTATGCCTCTCGGCTGCCACACGTCTGCTGTGTAATTCTCATCCCTGGGAGGTTGCCAGGCAACAAGTGGATCCCCCACCAAAAAAGTGGTTATTGATCTCGCCTCTTAAGAGAAACCTGCACGAGTTTAGGAGCTTAACCTTCCCAAAAATATATGACATGTGTGTTTGTTCTTTATGAAGTCCCAGCCTCAAAATATAGATTATATATTTTATAATATAATAAAAAAAATATAATTAAAAGTTGTATCTATTTTATAATGAAATTGTTTTTCACAAATACACTATATGTATTATAATGTTTTTGTCAAAATGTCAAAACCTAAAAGTTAGAATCTCAGGACTTACAGATGACCCCTTTCCCACAAAGGTTTATGTGCGTCTGGTGAGTGAAATGCTGATTATTACATTTGCAGTCGTATTTAATCATAAACTGGCCACGGCGCTCTTGTTACTGCTACACCGTCTGTCAATCAAAACTCAGTGAAAGCATTACAGTCAACTTGCAATGACATCGTGGATGAACACAACGAATCAACCTGCTAATTGTTGACTTGTTAATTATCCGGCAGCCTTACAGTGACTAATGAATAAATACATTTATTTTGCTGCTTTGGAGGAAATCGGATGAGTGATATAACAGTCCGGCGGCTCAACACCAGGAACGGACAGATATTTCTCCACTCAGAGGAGTTCGATGTTCGGGAGCCAAAAGAGTGAAAGCCACAGCGATGCAGCAGTCAAACCCGTCAAAGCAGCGTGAAAACACATGAAAGACAAACTTATGAAATGTCTGCGACGATTCCCACGTGTTTCATGATCAACTAAGTCGTTCTTTAAACATACTTTTGAAAAGAAGAAAAAAAAAACATGAACAGTAGCTGCAAAATGTATATATCGAGACTTAAGACATTAAAGTAAATTGGAAAAAGCTCCAGAGTTATAAAAAACTTGCCACTCTATTTCAAAAAATGAGTTAACAGATAAAGTGTGTTTTTTACAGACATGAAAATCCCTTACCTTTTGGCGGAATTCGCCGTTTTGAATCCAAAACCTACGTGAATCGTGTAGATTCAAAGAGGTTTTTTTTGGGGATGAAGGGGGAGGGGGGTACTTATATTCAGTGAACTGTGAACAGGTGTGCGTGCCAGAATGGAGCGCTATAGCATGGTAATATAATATTGGATGGTATATCTAAGTTAAGTTACCCAGGAGCTCTGTTGACATAGACTTAGGCCACATTTACACGCAGCCGGGTATTTACAAAAACGAATATTTCTGCCCCGCCGTTTTCAAAAATAACATCGTACACACATGATCGTTTTCCAAAAAGTTTCTATTTACATGAACCCGGATAAATACGCCACCAAGCGCCGTGATCAGTAAGCAAAATGTAAACAGAGGACGCTCATATATGACGTCATGCCTTTTTAGTCGCTTACGGTGACATTTGAGGACCTAAAACTCTGTTTGACCGAGTGCACATGCAAACACGAAAACAGAGTTTTCATAGATCTCGGCTTTGGCCAGAGTTTTTAGAAATGATTGTTTTCCGTGATAAAATCTCCGTTTCGTGTAAATGAAAGGCCAAACCGCATGAATATATATGCGTTTTCCCCTCGTGTAAACGGGGCCTTAGCTAACAGCTTGATGAATTGAGTCATTGAACACAGCAGGAGAGAACGCGACATTAGCCAGCTAGCTAACGGTGGAAAGTTATTAGCTAAAGCTTCCGTTAATGAGGAAGTAGATTACTGAGAGGCCGATCGCACTGGACGCGACTTTTTAAAGCGCAGCCGCTTAAAAAAAGTCCTTGACAAAAACGGACCAGGCTTTTTTTTTCAAAAAACTTGCTGGGGTTTTAAAAAAAAGATTTTTCAAAGACACTACGGCGAATACCTATCCGCGAATTGTGTCTGGATGACGAGAGCAGATGTCGTGCTCTTGCCCTTGCTGTGTTGTGGGTTGAGGAGGAGGTAAAAGTTTTTAAAAAAGCAGAGTTTTGGGGTTTGCGATATTTATTAATTTTTTTAAAGGAAAAGACTACAACGAATACCATCTATTCTGCGATTTGTGTCTCGATGACAAGTGCTTATAGCATGTACTTTCGTCTGAGCAGGAGGAATCAACTGTGAATATTCAATACTCCCAATTAAATATCCATAACCCCCCACGGATAATATCCTTCTTACCTTTTTCACCCCTGACCCGTTTTAATGCCTGTTTTTAGCTGCATCTTCACACGGTTTTTCATCACCTTATAATAATTAACAATATAACCAAAGTAGAACAGTTATGTTGTATCTTCATCTATGCATCTAGTAACACATTTATCTTGCTGTCTCATGTAGAATTTGTGAACACTTGATTCAAACTACAAGGGACAAAAGACACCAAAAAGCTAAACAAATGATCAAACAGGTATTTTTTGCTTAAGTATTTTATGTTGTAGAACAAGAAAGAAAAAATCTCTTAAACTTCTGTTAATTACAGACTTTTTAACAATTTTTTAAAAACCCTTTGGAAACCGAAGTGCAAAAATAATAATTTCCTAGTTTTAGGTCTCATTTTCTACTCCTGTATTTGCAGCTGGAAAATGTGATGAATTGTGGGATTGTTAGCAGAATTTAGCTCACATGCCACGGACTGTGTGCAATGGATAACCATTTAATCACACAAATGGACAAATATTATGATATACTATTGTATACAATAATAATAATAATAATAATAATAATAATAATAATATTAGACTGCTTTGGTGTGTAAAACAAACAAAATGATAAAAGTGGGGACCTGAATCTTAAATTTCATTAAAAGTTATTTGCTGCTGTATTTCACCAACCTGGATCAATCCTCTATGTTTTAAACAGTTAATATGTTTTGATTAACCGTGATTTATTTTGGAATCAGCAAATTAAACTTAAGTAATAACAGCTTGAAATTTAGACTTTAACTCGGGGCCCCTCTACAATGTAAGTGTTTATCCAGCACTTTATCTTCCAACTTCTCGAATATGAACACATTGTCATTGTTATACGATGCACATAGGAAACGTTGAGAGTCTGTTGGAGACGGCTTAAAACAAAACTCCAGTAAAAAGCCAGCCTCGTCATTATCGGACAGTCAACTTGCCGTCGTATAAAGAGCGAGAGTGTCCACGTGAGGCGAGTGGGTGGCTATGTTGGATGGATGGAGCATACACAGGATCTTTACCGGGACACCGGTGTTCGTGTTTTTGTAGGAAATCAACGGTGACCTATTTGACCCAGTCTGGGCCGTTCTTGCCTTCTTTGCCCTTTTGACCCATTGATAGTGTATGTTGGTCCATCGTACAACTTTCTGCACATTTCAGTGTGTGTGTTTGGACCTAATGTAGTTTTTGAAAAGACTTGAAAAGAAGTCTGATATCCAGCGATGTCGTCATCATGTTAATGCTCAGTGCATTCACAAAGGGAATGAGAAACCGATGATGTCTTTTTGAGAACACTTGAAAAGTCTTTGAAATTCCAATTTGATCAGCAGCCGAAGGACAGCCCAAAAATATGTTATCAAAATCTTTTTCCTCAAGGAGAAGAGAATATCTTGAGGTCTGTCTTTCCAGTTGGATATTACATAAACAACAGTTTATCATTTAGAAGTATGAAAACAACATTCCTCGCCCTCGTCCACAAGAATGTCCTCAAATAGAAGATAACCAAAGCACATTCTGTCTATGTTTGAATTAAGTAACTTCTTCAAAGGATTTTGCTGGTTGATTGACCAACTTATTATTGACTTATTTTGTTGATTACGTGAAGTAATTGAGGAACAGACGGATGAAAAGTTGTTTGCAGGTTTTATTCTTAATTTTTTTCTTCTGTAGAATAGGAATATTGTCTCTCCTGTCTGGTCTTGATGGATATCAGTGTACTGTACATATGTGTGTGAGATACATTGAGGGGGTCAACACAAAAAGAGCATGAAGGATTGAGTTGTTTCCCAAACCTCTAATAACTCCCTGAGGTGCGCTGTGGTGGGTGAACCGCCTGCCTCCACAGCAGAATGAATAATGCAAAAGGGGGTTTTGTATGTGTGTACGTCTGCAACCCACCTCACAGTTAATTATAATTGACCAATTAGGTGGCGGGGCTGGCAGCGGAAACACCTGGGGCTCATCCAGAAAAGGCGTTACAGGAACAAACGAGGGAAACGGGACGAGAATCCAATCAGCTGTGTTTTCCCTTTTTGTAGAAGTAGTCTTTACAACCTGAATGCAAATACTTAACCAGCCTGCAAGGGATTCATAGCATGCCATATGGTGCATTCCATGCAAGCGAACCTGTTGGCCTCGAATTGTATCAGATTTTGCCAGAAATAAATACCAACAATCCAAGCATGGGTTTCACAGGAGCAACCAATCATTTCTCACGGCCACCACTTACCTGTTTTGACTGGATCAGTTTACAGTGAGCACCGGTGCAGCACTAGTTAATGCCAAAGAAGGTACTGGTTATGATTCACTCTCTCTCTCTCTCTCGGTCCATAGCCGGTCGGGGATTTTAAGCGGTGACCTTCCTGGTTTCAGTGGTGACTGACGGCCTCTGAGCCCCGTGCTGACACCTCTATTGTCCGACTGCGCTTTGATCCCACAGTAATACATTCATGAATAAAGCAAAAATCTGCCTTCCTAAACCAGAAAATTCTCTGGCATTTCTGTCTTTTTTTAAAATTTTTATAGTCTAGTTGTACACACCATTTTTCTTTCTTTTACTCGGGCTCTACTTTCCTAGTCGTGTCTTGTACTTTGGAGACATTCAGCTTGTACATGTTTTAAAACCACTTCTTGTTTTCTGACGGTACAGTTTAAATGTTACGAAGTGCATTTTCTTTGTCAATATCTGCCGGAAAAACAGAGAGACCAGTCTGAGAGAATATGGAATAATTGCAGTGGGGCATTCATATTTATCCGCAATTATTCTACGACAAGGACGGATAAAATCCAATAGGATTAAACTAGGGCTGGGCAAAGTTGAAAAAAATAAACTGATTAATTGCATGATTTTTCTGTGATTAATCACGATTAATCGCATTATGCGCCAAATACAATGATGAAGTAAAAACTAGTGTATTGCAGCTTTTATTTTAAAGTAATGTTATTAGAACAATATAACAGCACTCTGGAGCAACAGAAAGTTAACATACATACATACATACATACATACATATATACACATATATATATATATACACATATATATATATACACATATACATATATACACACATATACATATATATACACGTATATATACATATATACACACGTATATATACATATATACATACATGTATATACACACATACATACATGTATACACACATACACACACAGTGATGTCTTGAGAGGCCGGGATCGTGAGGTGAGGCGTTGGTACACAAATAAAGACAGGCGAGGGTTTCTTTAACTTAAAGTTTCTGTATTTAAATAGTTCTTAACAAAAAAATAAACATAACTCCCACAACAGTTGTTGTACCAAACAAACATAAGTCCTTCAGTCTTCCACCTCACACCAGCTCTCCTCAGGCTCATCAGCCTCATCCTTTTCAGCTGTGCAGCCGCCTTGCCCTGTCTGCACTGCTGAGTGGGAATTGTAGTTTGTCACTGGGATGTCATGCTGGTTGTAGTCCTTGCTGCAACCAGCGGGAAGGAATGTACCTCCCATTGATGACCATTCCTCTTATGACATCACTATATATATATATATATATATATATATATATATATATATATATATATATATATATATATATATATATATATACTGTTCAGTAGTAAGGGTCCCTGTGAGGGACAAATCACTCCTTCTTTTGTCCATGTTCAGTCTGTTGCTTACCTTAAAGATGTATGTTAAAGACCAGCAACTGATTAACTTCATACAAAAGCAATAGGTGCTTATCATATTTTTCAGTTCAGTTTTTCTTCCTCTGTGAGAAAAGTCCAGTCTGTGTTGGCTTGAACAAATGCACTGAACATCTTCTGATGTGAGGAAAGTTCTCCTCTTCGAGAGAAGAGTAAAGATCCAGAAGTAATGCTGCTTTAAAGTGTTCTGCATGGATCATGCGCGATTAACTTTCAATGTGGACGCATATATTTGTAGTGTATTTGCCCGCCTGTGAACGCGTGTGAAGCGGCTTGTGGCTCGCGGCAGCACCGCTGCTCGTTGAGAACAGAAGCTACAGAACAATATGTGCTTTCACGTCAGACTCACTTCGTCACGCTGCCTGTCGGCGAGGCTACAGAAGCGCGCGCCTTTAAAGTGAAAGCAGCGTCGCTGTAATGCATTCATGGCGTTTATCTTATTTATTCATTTTTTATGTTTAATTGACCTCACACAGGCAGGACTGGGAGAAAATATGCAGTTAACGCATGATCAAATAGTTAATGCCGTTAGAGGATTGCCAGATTAATCTTGCAATCACTGTAATTAGTGCTGTCCATCGATTGAAACATTTAATCGCGATTAATCACATTTATGTCATAGTTATCATTATTTTATTTGAATGCTCTTATCAACATGAAATAGTGGATTGGCTTGCTTTATCCAAATGTTATATTTTATTGAAAAGCAACTGCCAAACAGGGCAGTACAAAATAAAATTATGAAGTGCACATTTTAGGTAAACAAGGACTTGAGAGAGAGGGAGAGAGAGCAAGAGAGTTATAGATAGAGAGAGACAGTAATGTAACGGTGGCTCTCGAAGGTAATTCGTAGGTCCTGTCGTTGAATGTGATGTGTATTATATCAGCTAGATCCTCGTCCTCCACAACGTTAACAGGCAGTAGCATCCATTTAGCTTTGGCTGCAGTAAGTTTGTTCTTCGTTGTGGTGTCCATGTGTTTCTGTCTGAAGTCATCCATTCGTGTCTGGCTATGACAAGGGGGCGCAGAGTTAGCATCAGCTGTGTGCTTGGCCATCGAGTGGTATTTCAGACTGGATAGTTACGATGATAGCTCAGTTCACAATGACAAACTGTTCATACCACTTCGGTCTTGTCAAGGGAACCACGTCGTATCATTCATTTTGCCGTATCACGCTCACCACCATTTTAAACCGTAACGTTATCCTAGCTTCCAAGCCCAAACGGCATGCCTATTGTTTTGCTTCCGGTTGAGCTATATCCGGCGTGGTGCCCGCGAGAAATAAATTGAAAAATTAAAATGCGTTAACGCCGTTAATAAAATTAACAGCGTTAAAATTGGTTCGCGTTAACACCGTTAATAACACGCTAATAACGCACTAATATGACAGCACTAATTATAATACAACAATATGAAGTAAGAATGAAAGAATCAGCCAATATTTAGCACTAAAGAGGCTCAGATTCACATTATAATGTGATCTTGCACCATGGCAACACATATCTGATGATATGATTACAAAGTCGATTATCGATTTCCAGCCTAAGGTGTTCTAGTACCAAGTACACTTATTAACAACCTTATGCTCGAACATGGTGTTTGTTATGGCCAAACCTTGGCTAGCACAAAAGTCCAACAACAGAACACCGTTCGGGTTCAGATCGGGCAAGCCGTTCCTCCCAATCACCCCCCACCAGGTTTCTCTGTCATTATCCACAAGACCGTTGAAGTCTCCCAGGAGAACTATGGAGTCGGCAGGAGGCGCCCTCGCCAGGACCACTCCAACCAACTCCAAGAAGGCTGGATACTCCGAGCTGCTGTTCGGTGCATAAGCACAAACAACAGTCAGAGCCTTACTCCCCGCAACCCGCAGGCGCATGGAGGCAACCCTCTCGCTTACCGGAAAAAACTCCAACATAGCGGAGCTCAGCCGGGGCCTCATGAGTATCCCCACTCCCGCCCGGCGCCTCTCAATATGGGCAACTCCAGCAAAGGACAAAGTCCAACCCTTTTCCAGGAGCTTGGTTCCAGAGCCCTTCCTGTGCGTGGAGGTGAGCCCAACTATGTCTAGCTGGTACCGTTCCACTTCCTGCACCAGCACCGGCTCTTTCCGGTATATATATATATATATATATATATATATATATAAAATCCCGCACCAAGGTTTGCAGACACAAGCGACCAGACCACGCCCATTAGCTGGAGAAGGAGCTGAGGATAGTGCTAAAAAAGCTCCAGAGATTTAAAAAATTAAACACAGACATGGTTCATTTAGTTTCACATACTGCCCAATGCAATCATTTCATGTCCCTGAACTTGGTTTGAAGCTTTCCTGAAGTAAGTTCTTTAGTTCAAGCTGTTGAAGCAGGACTTTCCCCCAGGACACCGCTGTCGTGTCTCGAGTGAAAATCAAGTCAACGTCGACTGTAGTCAATTTCTACTAGTAAGTAGATGTAACGCGAGGTAAAACAGACAGCATCATTTTAACCCAAATCACAACTAACAGTGTTGTGTATGTAAACCCCTGTAGGAGGTGTATTTATAAGAGACGTTGCATTTAACAGACAGAGTCTCATCATTTAAAACACAAGACCTTAACCCAGTGTCGCTAACAGGAAGTGAGAATGTGTTGGTTGGGCGCCATCTGAGCTTACAACAGTTATTCTGTCTGTATATATAACATACAACAGTTATTGTGGATTCTGTACTGTTTTCTTTTTACTGTCTTTTTCTGTTGTAATCCTTTTGTCTTAAATTAGAAGTCCATTGCGGGTAAAGATCAAATTGTTTTGAATAACAGACATGAACTGTAAAATACTACACTGCTGAGAGTGATATCTGCCAGACAACCATCCATCATGCACTTTGACATGCAAACATGTCATCTAGCTCATTGCTGTGCAGGTTCAAGGTTTTGCTTATGTAAATGGGCCCTTTGATGGCTCTTCTTCCTCAGACCCTCTTCCTCGTCCTCCACCTCCTCCTCCTCCTCACATCTTCAGATAGCGTTTGATTTGGGTTGTGCGAATGTCAGAATATCATTTCTGGTTGTTTGGAGTGAAACAATTGGGAAGAGCTGAAGGGCCATTGAGAGCGACGAGTGAAGGTCACTTTTTATGAGAAAAAAAACAACTGAATGCTCAAAGATAACGACGTGAACAAATATGGCCGGATGATTGGAGGAGACGCGGCGACACTGACAGACCACAGCTCTACCTAATTGGCGTGCTTTAAACATTTGGACGTATTTTTTCTGCTCATATCCGCTACCTACACTTATCTCATTTCAATCAGCCAGAAATGTCCGCCCTGTGGCGGTACATTTTTTTCAACAGTAAAAAATAATAGCGCCGCAATAAAATTAAAAAAAATAAAAACAGCTTTCATCAGCGTTGTGTTTTAGTCAATCAGCAATAAAAGAAGTAGCTATAGTTTCATGTTATGTAATGATCAGGACTTATGTGAGCATATACATATGTGCTTGTTCTGCAACATCATCCCCAAATGAAACGTTTCTGACTGCACTCGCAGCTGGAATCTGCTCGGTACAATTACTAAAGCTGCAGCAGGCAAATATTTAGTACCAAGCTGAAGGGCGACTTAACAGCAGCGCTGAGGGGAGTGAAGAGGATTTCTTCATTTTCTCTCCCCATTTAGATTTTCCTGGCAGGTCCTTCCCGTCCCCAGTCCGCCTTCTCCTCTGACTTCAGGGTCCCGTCAGTGGAAGTATACAAGTGTGTTTTCCACACAGACTCACACTACATGTTCATGCTTCCTTACTGTGCTAGCTTTTTAAAAAAAAATAGTTAAGCTGCAGCCTTCGATGCCCATGGGGCGACGGCCGGCATTTGATCTGCAGAGAGCACGTTTTTAAACCTCACGCTGTCGGCTGTAAGCACAATCATTCCACGATCACAGCCGATCACAGCTGCATCCCCGTGTGATGTTTAGTATATGATGAGTCTAGTTCAGGGGAAGTGGATGTATATGTATGAGTATTCTATTGATTCAATTCAATTCAGTGTATTTTGTATAGCCCAAAATCACAAATACAAGATTTTCCTCGGAGGGCTTTATAATCTGTACACAGAACAACCCTGTCCCAGGACCTCACATCGGATCAGGCGGACAGGTCCAGCTCCAGACAGCCACGGTCCATGGAAACTTGAGGCAAGGAAGCACAAAGGCTCCCGGAAAGGAGTAGAGTTAGTCATGTGCATTGAAAGACAATAATTTATCCAGAAGGAGAGAAGAAAAAGAAGAGAAAAAAGAAGAGGAGAGGAGGAGCTCAGTGGATCCTAAGATGCCCCAGCAGTCTCGACCTATAGCAGCATATCTAAGGGGAGGGTGGGAAGGGGAGGAAGCCTTCTGACTGACTCACGGGGTGGATACCCTTGTGAATCAAGAGGAGAGTTGTCTGACCCAACCTCCGAAAGAAAGCTAAATGCTCTTCTTTTTTGGCTAAATTTACATTCTTAATCTCCAAATATCTATAATAGTCTATTGAAGCCTTAATCAGTTTCACAGTGTATTGTCATATTTTAGTCATTCAGGCTTTTACCAGAAGCATGGTTTCATGTTTTATAGGATTTGTTGGGTCCAATAGTCCCTGACCTGTGATGAACTGGCGACTTGTCCAGGGTGTACCCTGCTTTCGCCCCTTGACAGCTGGGATCAGCTCCAGCGCCCCACGACCCTAATGAGGATAAGCGGTTAAGATAATGGATGGATGGATGGGTCCAATAGTTCATTTTTTGGCAAAAGTGATTTTGAAGAAATATGAAAACTTTAAGCTTAATTTTGATAAATATCTGATGTTTTTACAGCTTTTCTTATACATATGGTGTAATTTTGGCAATTTTATTTTTTTGAAATCACGCTTTTCAGAAATTTGGTCTCCCTCACATGCTGATGGATTCTGATCAAAGCTAGGAGGGCTGAATATGTTACCTGCTACTGCGCAGACAGCGTACCGACAGACAACTGGACCAATAAAGAAGACGTAGTGGATAAGAGTCGTCAATAAAAAAAGATGATCCTTTATAGTGCTGACGGATGAAGTGAAACTCTGTCAAAAGCTTCTTTTACATTTTAAAAATGCAAAGCAATTGAAGTCAGCGGTGCTTTTGAGAGGAAGAGGCTTCAAGGTCTGAAACTGTATTTTTAATAATCTTGCAGCAGTTGAAGTGATATATTTTTTTCTGTATATATACATACGTGCATCCTGTAACCCCATTCTGTCTGTCTGTGGAGTGAGTTGGATAAGGGTCGACTGTCTGGATTTTAAACAGTAAGGACATGTTTTACATGAAACTTTGAAACATGCAATGAGGAGAAACAAGGTGACTTAATTGACTGAAGGACGGTTTATGAGAATCAAAAATATGAGATCAATTTTTGATGGTGTGTCGAAGTATGTTGGCATCAAGACAATTTGTTGTTTGAAAAAACCTTGCATGTATTTGACATCGATGGCAAATGTTGCTAAAATAATTGGGCTTGCAGTCAAAATATCACGTCAGTGCTTCATCAGTTGAACCCTCTGAACGATAAATTTAAAATATGGCACAAACGGCCTCTTGGGACTCGAGGCCGATTAGACTTTGGTGGCCTCGAGGGCGAAGTGAGTAATATTCGGTGGTCAAAGGTCACTTTTTTTTTGTGCACAAGAATCTACATAATAGTTATGACAATGTCACACAAATGATAAATGAATGAAGTGAAAACATGGATGTAAAACTGCAACAAAAAAAAAACTTACAAGAAACTTGAATATTTTTCTCCAGACTCTACCCTTTTCTGCAGTTACTATAGATTTTTGGATATTTCTTTTATGAACTCAAGGAAGAAATTGCTTCTTTCCCACCAGTTCAGTGCCAATGTTTTCCACTCTTCAGGCTCATTACAGCTGTTTGCTCAAACAACCTTCCCATAGTCCTTCACTCCAAAAATAACGTAAGTTTAGCTAAAAAATATTTAAATGTATTGATCCGTAAAAGTTAGACAATTATTTTCTATTTCAAAACAATGTTTGTGGATTTTTTTTTTCTTGTTGGATTTCCAAATGCTGCTCAAAGAACAAGAACAAAAAAAAGTTCCCCATTTCTGCAGCAGATCTTGTCAGTTCAGCTGCAGTCTCCTCTAACTTCCTGGCTACTTTTTCACCGTCTTGATGACTTCTGAGAGCTATTGGTTTTCTTTGAGGATGACATTGAGGAGAACTTGAAATCTGGGACACGTCGACGTGCGACTACTTTACAGAACACAGGAGCTGAACTCGTGCAGGCGGAGGCAAGCGCTTTTCTGGCAGAGAAACCCACTCGCATAAAGAAGGAAGCAACTCATTTACACACATCGCCACGGGCATGAGAGAGGGCACGGGGAGCGAAGGAAGATGAGGATAATTATTCTCCCTGCAGAGAGGCAGAAGCCTCCTGCGAGGAGGCTTGTCAGGACACAGTTCCCGGGCGAGTGAAGAAGAGAAGATGAGGAGCGATGGAAAAATATAACAAATACAGCAGAAAGAAAAAAAATCCAGATCTTCAGTTCGAGTTTACGGCATCTTTGGATAGTAGTGCGTGCTTCACCGTGTAAAACTGTCCATTTATTACGTCGTCTTTCCAGAGGAATATTGGTGTCTCACTATTGTGAAATGATGGGATTTTATCTTCTTTTAACAGTGTTTAATGTATAGTCCTATTTTGTTTTTTCCTGTTTGTCATGTGACCTGAATCAGAGACGTGCACGCCGTTTCTATGTCACCTAATATGGTCACTTCAGTGCGCTGGCTGCAAACAGCTAATATGGCGACAACCACATTCCAAGATGGCGACACCCGGAACAACAAACTCAAGGCTTTTGGTTTTGTACATAAGACATCTTTGTAATGACAGGAATACCTCACCTCATAAAAGCCTTTGTTCACTTTTCCATAAGATAGTTCAGCTCACTTCTCTTTAGGATCAAAACCTTTTTTCTCTTTCTTTGTTTTTATCCCTGCAGGTAGAGAAAGTCAATATATGGCTTTGTCTTATATCTTCATTATGACACATTAATATATACATATCGTATCACCATGATTCGTAACTATGATTAAAAAAAATAAATAAATCCCTCATAGAAGAGACAGATGGAGAAAAACCCATTTTGGAAGTCAATTTGCTGGCATGGAACCTTGAGCTCCTCATCGTCTGTCTGAGCAGCGCTGGGGTGAAACAGCCAGGAAGAGCAAGAACCTCATTGATGTGCACATCAGACCCTCTCACAATGTCAAGAAACTCCTCTGTTCTCTTATCCTTTTGCACCAACTCGCCCCACAAGGACGCAAGTACTGCTTTGGTTGTGATACTCTGCGTTTGTTTCTTTAAATTAAAACCGTGTCCAACGCTGACAGAGTTCTCTATGTGCAGAGGCAGATTGTGGTCTTTGAGTAATCCACAATGATCATCCTCTCTCTGTTGTTTCTTTTAAGCTCTCCGGTTGACGCTTATGTAATTTACCCGGGATTAACCTCCTGCAGAGAACATCTCCTCGTAGTCCCCTTGACCCTCTCCTACGACAAAAGCATTGTCTTTTGATGAAAGTTACATTTTAGTTTAGAAATGCTGTGAAAATAATCCACACATAGAAGCACAGTCCTGCAGCAGTCATTACTCAATTTGGCAATAATTGGTTTTGAACTGGTACTCGCCAGTTCAGATGTTGTTATTGGGATTGAAACGTCTCTTCCAAAAAGCTCACCTGATCCACAACTTGTTGTCCTTATATTGTTGTCCATTACTTATTCTTTTTAGAAAGGTGCTATTTTTGTGTGAGATTTTAATGAAAACTCTTCCGTTTTTATCAGCAAAGATGAGATGTTACAGTTTCTTTGTTCGACGATGCTGCACAGCATTAACACGACTGCATCTCAGATTAAGTGTGCTTGTGAGTTTATGCAGACACAGGAAGCGGGAGTTCACCAGAAGGTCTGTAGAGTGTGGCTGAAATACCAGAAAGAAATAATGTTTTATTGAGGGAGAGAGCGGACGCTGACACACATGTAGATACACACAGAATAGACGGCGACCTCCTGATATTTAAGCCAAACTTAAACAATGTATTTACCTCCTTTTTTCTGCTCCGATTCGTAAAGGAAATGTGTGTTTTTCGCCAACTCGAAAGCTTCTCCAGCAGCCTTGAAAATGATGCCAGTTGCTCCTAACTCATCTTTTGTACTCTTGCATTCGCGTTGTTGGTTTCTGTTTTTTAAAACTGGTTTTTGCCTCTTGCAGTTGCTTCCCACAGAGTCGCAAAAACAATAGTGCATCTGCGCTGAGCCAGTTTCGGTGGAACTTTCATGGCGGCCTTTTGCTTGTTTGTTTGGACGCGTGCCAGCGTGCAGAGTGGATATGAGGAATTCACACAAACAAAACCAAGCCATGTTCGACGAGGTGTGGGTTTTTGTTCCAAGTGAAGAAAAAAACTAAAAACTGGGCAAATTTCAGCTGGCTATTTGGGGTAAAACACTCCTCCTAAAAAAAAAGGAGGAAAAATAACAAAACTAGCTTTGTGTGAAGCACAAATACTCAACAGCTGATGCTGTTTGCAGGTGTTTGTGTGTTAGTTTACAGTTTGTTTTTCTCCCGTCTTTGTCTCCTCTCCTACGCTGTGTCATGTCACCGCATTGAGCCATAAATCAAACCTTCTCTTCTTGGAGCTGCTGCGAAGCTGACGCCGGCTCCAAACAGGCATCCATGAAGTCACCCGTACTGTTTTCTGACTCGACAGTCCGCCAGTTTGTCTGAAACGTGCACCGTTTGTGTGAAGGCTTTTGTAAAAAAGTAGACAGTTTGAAAGAAAATTACGAACGCAAAAGATGGAAAACTGTTTAGTTTGAAAAATTACTTTCTAAATGTTTGAAATACAACTTTCTGCACAAGTTCTAGAAGCAAAGGCGACCATCATTCTATTTCAGCATCACGCCGAGGCTCCAACGCTCTTTGTTCTCACAACAATTTTACTTGTATTTGTTTCCCGGGTTTTGACAAAAGGACAACACCTCTGTATGTCCTCATCCTCTAAAAACTGTAATCGGGTCTAGTTGTTGTCAGTGGTTAGCGAGCTAAGTTTCTTTTTCATGTCACAAAATCTGACATCACTGACCCACACGGGCTGGGAACACCTTGAGTGCATATGGGATACACACACACGCACACATACACACACACACACACACACACACACACACACACACACACAGAGTCCAACAGGACACGAAGGGTGAGGAGGCAGCACGTTGCGGTCCAGTCGGTACACGGTGCTACAGTACAGCCTGTTCTGCTGAGACTGACAACGCATTACACCTCAAAAACCCCAGTTCTCCGGGTTGGAGTGTGTACAGAGATGTGAAAAATACATCGAAATGTATTTTGATAGAAAAATACAAAATACCCCTCGAATAAATGTATCAAAATAAAATACAAAATACTGATGCAAGAAATTTTAACAAAATACAATACATGTATTTTGTATTTAAATTACAGGAAATACTTTTTTTTATCGCAGAGCATTCAGGTTTAGGCTATATATTTTATAATGTACACAAAGCTCTGGTGAACCCCACAAAAAAGGAAGAACAGTCACAGAATGTCAGTGTAACTAACCAAAGCTTATTAAAGACAACAGCTTGATTGATTATGCTACGCAAACCATTTTTTTATTTTTAACAAATGGACATCTACTGTCATAGTCGGGCTAACTGTGAACTATATTGTCTGTCAGTAATTGATATGGCATTATGACATTCACAAAGAGACGATACAGCATAACTTGTAATACAAAGATTAGATGTTCAGATGTCTCTTGATAAGGTTATCATGAACATACAAGCTCCCAATCTCCCTCTATACAATAATACGCTTTTTTTTTTTGAAATACGTATTTTAAATAAAAGTAACAGAAATACTGCCCATCTCTGAGTGTGTACTAGTTACGCCTCATCTGCCAGGAATACTACACTGAAGCTTCATAATTCATAGCTCATTCCACGTGGTCTACTTTGTGAAAAACCAGGATCCAGCGACCACGCGGAGTGAGAGTGATAAGTTTGAGATGTGCAACAGCCTTCAAGCCGCTGTGTGCGTCGCGTTGGAATCAGACGTCCATGCACCGGACCTCACAGCTGATGTGGCAACGCAGAGTCTTCACAGTTATGCTGTGTTTACACTGAACGCGTCAAAATTTTTCACGTTGCGTCTACCGTGTCAGTTGTGTCGCGCAACGAAAAAAGGGTGTTCACACCAAACTCTGTATCTCTGTATATGCTGTATATGCTCTGTATAGGCTTATCTCTGTAGCTTCTCCCAGGGAAAAAAACGATCTTTTACTATAAACTATGGAAGAAATAAGCACTGCTTTATACTTGTTGTGGAAGTCACAAAAACGTGGGAATTTCAAACGCCCTCCTGTTTGGGTTCATAAAAACCATTTGTAGCCGCACAGCACAGACTCCAGGAACTGTCTCTAGCTTACTACAACGGTGACCAGCCGTCACCCACCATGGAAATAACCACGAGTTCTGCTTTATACTTGTGTAAATTCCACATACGTCAGAACATCAAACTCCATCGTGTCTGGGTTCATAATATCATCCATAGTAACACAACAGCGTCTGAATGACGGCCGCTATCATCGCTATCATTGGCAGAAGTTTGATTCAACAACAGGACGGCGGTGACGAGCGGAACATCTCAACGCCGATTGGCTGACGCAACTATGACTCACACGCCGGAGTTGGGAAATTTCAACTCGCGTGACAAGCTGTCGCGTCTAACGCTCTGTTCGCCCCGCGGCAAACTCGCTGTAACAAACAAACAATATACAGGATGCTTTGTGCAAATTGGATTCCCCTAAGGGGAAAACACAAGCTGAATCCTGTAAACTACGTCTGTGCTGGACGCGGCATCAGGTCTGCTGTGTGCAGTCCCTTCACACTAAATTATGTGCTAAATGTTAGCAAAATATGTACATTTTTTAAAACAAGCCTCAAGATTAAGTAATAAACGACCCACCTTTAGGCTCTTGCGAACCCATATTTTATTGAATATTTCAATGAAGTGGGCACTTACTGGTGGAAAAGCTTCTTGACCCCCCTACACACACACGCACACACACACACACACACACACACACACACACACACACACACACACACACACACACACACAGTACTTCCTGCTTTGCTACTTAACATAAAAGTGGCTCATGTCCTATTCATTCTATCGATACATGATGATGTCGACCTTGAGCGGTGGCATCAACTTCCAAAATGTGTGTTGCATTTTTAGAACGTAAACTCAATATTGTGCAAGAGATGAGACGCTAATTGCGAGGAAAAGTGTGTATCGGAATGTGAAGTGACCCTGTGAACGGTCATGAGGGAGCTTTGGTTTTCCTCCTCCAGACGACTGGAGGGTAAAGAAACCTTTTAAACCTTGGGTCCTTTGAGGTGCCAAAGAAGGGAACACCCTCCTCCCTCTCAGCTAAGGTTAGGGTTAGTCGTCCTGCTGTGTGTCATATTCCCTTTGCATTAAAGTTATCTGGAGTCAGATGATTCTGCTTCAGACATTATGAGTGTGACTTGAGAGGTTAGTGCAGCTGGTGGGTTTCTGTGAGAGCGAAACACTAAAAGTGGGCAGATGGAAAGTTGGCTTGATTTATTTGTTTATCTTGTTGTTTTTTCACACTCCCTCTCTTACTCCAGCCCTCTATCTTTTCTTTTCCTCTTCTCACATCGTATGCAGGCTGTTGTCCCTCTGCCCCACCTCCTCACAAATGTCCCACTTAATTTCTTTACTCCTCTGTCCGCCTCAGTGTTCATCCACCATCTATTCAAAAGGCCAGAAATAAAAACCGGGAGCCTGAGTCCATCTGGACCTGTCGTGGCATGCCATTAGGTACCCTGAACGCCGGCCAGCCCTGCGCCGCCATCTGTGCTGTGCTTTGTCACGAAGGTACTACTTTGGGGCATCGCCAGTGGCACACAACCATCCATCTATCCACCCGTTCATCCATCCATCTTCTCGTGAAAGGAAATAGCGAGACAGTCGTAGAGAGAAAAGAGCTCCAAAAAAGGCTTGTTCCAGCTGACCGACTCGCCCTTGCAGTTACATAAAGCCTCCAAATTATGTAATCTGGTCCTGTCTTCCGCGTTTCTTTGTGTGGGCGGTAACGTCTCTCCGTCCAGCACAGACCGGTGGGCGCTTGTTTTCACAACCATTTCACTTGTTTTCCAGGTTTATCTAATATCTGAGCTGAAGAGTATTTCAAGTACTTTACATGTTACCAGCTCATTACACACATGCATCACATGTTGTGCGAGCGAGACATCCAGACAAGCTATCAAGCTCGTCTGGATTGCATTTACACTGCAAAAACTTAAATCTAAGTAGGATGAAATATCTTAAATCAAGGCATTATACGCTTGTTTTTTGATTGACAAGATATTTCTTCTCATCAGGCAGTTTTAATTTTAGAGCATTTCACTTGTTTCAAGAAGTCTTGGCAAGTCAAATTTTCCTGTTCTGTTGGCAGATAATTTGTCTTATTTCAAGTAATATTTCCCTCATTTTATTACTTTTTTCATGTTTTTGGAAGCTGAATTTTTGCAGTGTACTTAAAACAATGAGCATCAAGCATCAAAATGTTTGGTTGTCAGAGTCGATGTGCCAACACACGTTGTCTTTCCGTCCAGCACGGACTCAGGCAGACGGGTGGGCGCAGTGTTCCCCTCCAGATCAACACAAGAGGGCCAGTGGGGGATGTGTGTGTGGGAGTGTGATTGTGTATGAGGAGTCTAAGAGGGAGAATTAATGTATGCCTCTGTGTGTGTGTGTGTGTGTGTGTGTTTGTTTGCTGGAGAGTGTGTTTGAATTGCAACCCGCTTTGCCTGAGACTTATTAGTTGTGATGCCGATACTTGCCTGTTAGGCTACAAACCCACACACACACACAGACAAACAAACACACACAAAATGTGAATCAACGCCTCTCACACTTCCGAGTTTGTTTCTCTGAAACACCTTTTATTCTCACTTGGTTTGGACGAACAGGCCTCAAAGTACAAAGCTCTGATTCTGGGTAATGATACCGGCGCCAACACCTGCTAACTAATGGTGTGTTCACACCAAACGCATCAAGATTTCGACGTGCGTCGAGTCTACATGCAAAGTCAATGCACAGCTGCGTCAAAGTTGCGTAGACGCGTATTTTCCAGCGGGCAGCGGGCAACACAAACAGCCTGTTGGTCTCGGGGCGAACTCTGGTCAACGCGCCAGTTGTCGACGCGCCAGTTGAAATTTCCCAACTCCGGCAGCAAAAACGCGTCAGTCACAGCCGCGTTGAAGCTGCGTAGACGCGTATTTTCCAGCGGGCAGGGTGTAGAAGCAGCTGGAACAGCCCGCTGGTCGCGGAGCGAACTCGGGTTGACGCGCGAGTTGAAATTATCCCAACTCTGGCTGCAAAAACGCGTGAGTCATAGTTGCGTCAGCCAATCAGCGTTGGGATGTTCCGCTCGTCACCGCCGTCCTGCCGGTGCTGAATCAAACTGCTGCTGGTTCTCCAGCAGCGTTTTTTTTGTATGTAAAGACGCATTGTCAAGCGAGTAAACTGACACGGTAGACGCGACGCGAATATTCGCGCAGCATTCGGTGTGAAAACAGCGGCCCAATGGCCCTATGATAGGCCCTGTAGTCGCAACTGATGCTGCTAAGAGCAGAAATATAATAAACATGTTTGCTGCTGCAGTGGCCGGCAACGGTGGCGTAACCTCAGGGTCCGGGGCTTTGGCTGCGGCGGGCACAGCGGGTCCCTGTCAAGAGGAGATGTCGTCGGATAGTGAAAGTGAGGCTCCCGCTGCCATAGTGGTACAGGAGGGGGAGGAGGATATTGGTGGTGGTGGTGGCAGTATAGGAGTGTTATTAAGGGCTTGTGCGATTATATGTACAGTACATCAACAGACCGAGTTGGCACAGTATCTGCGTGCGGATTGTGGTGGGCCAGTCCGGATCAAAAAGTCCAGGGCCGAATTTCTGTTCCAGTCCAGGCCTGCATTCAGGTGCTGTTGTGGGACTACGGATAATATTATGAACCCAGACACGATGGAGTTTGATGTTCCAACTTTTTTGTGACTTCCACAACAAGTATAAAGCAGATCTAGTGGTTATTTCATCTATACTCAATGGTGCCTGGTGGATTTTTTTTGGTAGGGCCAGCCAATTCATTTCAGCAAACATCAAATATGATTCAATGCAAAAAGAGGTATCATGCATTACTTTGCAGTTAAATATTCAACATTTATTCCAACACTTGTAAATTCCATTGTGTGTATATATATATATATATATATATATTATATATATATATATATATATATATATATATATATATATATATATATATATATATATATATATATATATAGTGGCGGTCCGTGGTGTTGGCCATTGAGTAAGGTGCGTGATGCGCGTCAGGTGCCGCACCTTGCGCGCCACCTCTTGCGCAACGGGGTTTCAGATCCTTCTGACTCGCGTGTGCGTTAGACTCCTCGGTCCGTGTTTCTAGATGGGTTGGGTGGGTTGCCGACATCGCAACAGACC
Organism: Clinocottus analis; assembly: GCF_023055335.1. Lineage (NCBI taxonomy): Eukaryota > Metazoa > Chordata > Actinopteri > Perciformes > Cottidae > Clinocottus > Clinocottus analis. Next base: position 1,897,058 of record NW_027176229.1, on the reverse strand, counting down.
CCTGGCACCCTTTATGTGGACTGATCCCCGCTCTGGCGATGCAACGCAGCATTTAGGACAGCGCGCCCAGGTCAACAGTGCCAGGACCGTGCCCCTTCCCGGCAAGGAGAAAAGTATAGCAAACACATTGTCCACGGCCCAGGGCAACGGCGAGGTCCGGGCATGGACGCTCAAAAGCACGCAACCGGAGCCGGCGTGCCACAGTCGGCTCGAGCATTTCCAAGCCGACCTAGAGCCGGTCACAGCACATTACAGTGGAGGAAACGCGCCCAGCAAGAGCCAGCACAGAAAGGGGAGAGCACAACCCATAGTGTCAACAGAAATACATGTTGTCCAAATCTATCAACAAAACCACCACACTGACCCTGCACAGACATGATATTGCAGCACAGCTGCATCGGCAGCAACCTCTCCCCGCGCCAAAGCGAGGTCGTGAAGCACCAGCACCCCCAGGTGCAGCAGCAAAAACAGCACTGTGGCTTGTTTATGATTAAATACGACCGCAAATGGAAAAAAACAGTAACATAATTAGCATTTTACTCACCAGGCGCACATAAACCTCTGTTGGAAAGCGGTCATCAGTAAGTCCTGAGATGTTTTAGCTTCTAGGTTTTGACAGTCTCCATTTATGCTGAGTTCAGGCGGCTGATCTGGAATCAGTCGTTTCTCCTGGAGGTTCTCCCCCAAGTTCTTCTCTCAAACGGGTCTTTGAGGAGAGATTTGATCTTGTTAGGGTTGAGTCTTCTTGCTAGAGTAGCGCTCGTGCTGAGACGTTCCATTGTCTTCTTATTAAAATGTTGCTGTGAGAAGAGAAGCTGGCAGGAACACATGAGAAGTGAACGAGACACAAGCCCTGAGACACGGGAACGCACTCTTGGGCAAGATGAGAATAGCCCCTCCGGAAGTCTTTTTTACGGCGCTGATTGGATGAATTGTACATCACTCATTTATTTCTTTAATCGGTGATTGGCTAAACTGCGTATTAGACCCGTCTTCTTTGGGCAGAATCGATCAAGCCCCACGATGTGTACTAGCAGCAGAGACGTGCACTAGCAGCAGAGACGTGTACCAGCAGCAGAGACGTACACCCTCAGCAGAGACGTGCACTAGCAGCAGAGACGTGCACCCTTAGCAGAGACGTGCACTAGCAGCAGAGACGTGTATGTGAGCAGCTGAGAGGTGCACTAGCAGAGGAGAGAAGCAGGAAAAGCAGGTATCTGGTGCAGATGTCCCATTTTACAAATATTACTGGGTATATTCCATAGCTAAACAATAACAAAATAGTGACAATTTGTAACATATCTATCTATCTATCTATCTATCTATCTATCTGTCTATCTGTCTATCTATCTATCTATTTATCTATCTGTCTATCTATCTATCTTCATATCTATATCCATCCATCCATCCATCCATCCATCCATCTAAATGGTAAACAGTTGACTTTATGTCAGGGTTCCTGCGTCTTTAGTGGTGAACCGTGTGCATAAAGTTGAACTGCAAATTTGGTGCAGATTGTAGTTTGGTAGCAGTTCTGTGATTGGTGAAACCCAAATATTTTTTCTTTTCTAGATTTATTCTAAAACACCAAAAAGGAAAAGACTGTATGACACAGAGGTTTAACGTATCAGCTGCTTGTGAACAGATTCACATGGAGGACAAAAGTGAGGTCAAGGAACAAAGGAGGGAGGTGGGGCGGGTTGGTCTCATTGTTTCATAGTCACTTCCCCACATCATGCATCATGAAATAAACAGACACACAAACAGAGACAGGCAGGGAGTCAGATGCTCTGAGATCAGTTATGAGTAAGAAGCTGATACTTCAAGATGGAAGTTGTTTAAAAGCTGTTCTTTTGTCGACATTGTTCAGGTTTTAAATCTGGCCTCACCATGTAAAAGGGATTTATATATATATATATATATATATATATATATATATATATATATATATATATATATATATATATATATATATGCATATATATGTATATATATCTGACGCGTTTTAGGATTTTATATATATATGTGTATATATATGTATATATATATATATGTATATATATATGTATATATATACACATATATATATCTATAAAATCCATTGTTAATCTTTTTGATATTCTCATTCGGCGAGACATCAAATGCCCTATTACGTAATCATTTAAATAACAAATGGAGAAATATTTTCTTATTATATTCTTTAGTGAATCAACGCCCTCTACTCCGTCATTGTGTTGTGTCATTGTGTCAAACCAATGAAGACGTCTGTGAATGAAACTGAACGCAAATTAGTTAAAAAAATTGCAATTAGGGGGCGAGAACACACACACACACACACACACACACAGACACACACACACACGCACACACACTTCAGCCTCCCAGCTGCTCAGGCTAATCACAGCTTTCCCCCAACAGCACCCCTCCCCCCTCCAGGCGAGCTCCTCTGTGTTTTCATGCAGTTTAATGATATTGTTGTTCGGTAACACTGCCGGGTCTCCACCGCTCCTCTGAACGCACCTGCCTGCTCCCACACTGCTGACGGCAGCGTGAAAAATGAGTACGGCATTCATTTATCATTGCCGATGCAATCAGGAGCCGGAGTATGGAGTATATTTTCATTTTTGTTTCCTTCTGTCCAGACGAGGACTTTAGAATTTGTTATTTTCACATATTGAAGTCTTAAAATCCAGATTATTATTATCATTATTTTTTTTAATGTTTCTCAGATTTAGAAAGAAACTGGGCCATGCGCATGGCTTCTCACAATACATCTGCGTATCGACGTTGGGGTTCCCGACTGGAGAATAAACTAAAAAACAAAGCCTTTTCCATAAATGAAGCTTTGTGATCTGGATCCAAACTTTAATGTGATTTTGTCCCCCTGCTTCTCAAGTTCAGTGATGAAATGTATCTTTACAAAAAGAAAAGACGACAAACGGACAAACAAACCCACCAGAAACATAATCTCCTTGGCTGAGGTAACAAACACAAGCTCTGTTTTGTAACCCGCTCCATCTGGATGACTTCGTAGCTTTGTGGCGCAGGTTTCCTCCTGACCAACGAGTCTTTGGGCTCAAACTAAACGTGTTTACTCTTTTGGTTAAAGAGTGTTGAGTCTTCACTGAGGTCACTTTTTTTCCAGACAGGAAGAGATCGATGAAGTTCAAAGTGCCTGAGAAACAAGCGCCTGCTCTTGTCCATGAGGAGGAGTGCGTCTAGTTTTGGACCGTTTAGCTTCGAAACAGATTTGGTTTACAGATTTTCACTCTTTTTGCATTAAAAAAAAAAAGAAAAATCACTCAGCGTTGTCTCTCTGCAGACTACTAATGTGAAAATGTATTGCTCCCACGAGTCTCATTTACCATAAAAACACAAAAGCGTTGCACGAGCAGACAAGAGTATATTGCATGCTCAGGACTCCAGAAGGGAGATGAGGGTAAAGTACTTTCAAAGACACTTTACTCACCGCTTATAACTGTTTTTGCAGTTATAAGCGGCTGTAAACTCAAATATCCAGACATACTCACCCTGAACATGATGCGTCTTGTTTTGTGCCTTTCTCTCCTCCGGTTCACCCTCTGGAGAAAACTATGGTGTGAGTGGATGTGAGTGGATGAAGACACAACAGAGGCTTTGCTAAATATCTCTCTCTTCTCTCTCTCTCTCTCTCTCTCTCTCTCTCTCTCTCTCTCTCTCTCTCTCTCTCTCTGTAAGTGCGGTTACATGGATTCGAATAACTGGCTTAGTCCGACTAAAATCGAATTATCCAGTTCATGTAAACACCTTTATTCGAATAACTGTGGTCCGACTACGATCCGATTAACACCCCTGGATAACTCGATTCGATTCGATTGATAATTCGAATAACGCTGCATGTAAACGCTGAATCGGATCGGAACTGGACAATGCGTTTGTGCGCATGCTCAAGATCCCGCCGCCTCCTCCCTCCCTCCCTCCCAGGTCGTGACCCGGAAGTCGAAAGAGACGATAAGTTGTCACGGCCGGCAGAAACAAACAAACGTAAAAGTCGGGTTACGAGCCGATAGTACCTTCGGTGGGTGTCTCTGCTAGCTCCCTGATGTAGCCAGCTAGCGCTGCTGCTAGTTCCCTGTTTGCTCTCCGCTAGCTCCCCGACAACCACCGAAGCTAGCGGGGTTCTCTCCATTATGAAGAGTGAAGAGGTCAAGCGGAGATGGCTGTATCACCACTACATGTAATGAAAACAGCGCCACCTGTCGTATCGGATATGACATGCATTCGGCCAACGATTCGATTTATTCACTGCCATGTATATTCGGATAACAGCAGTTGACCCGAGAGAGAGCATAGTCCGACTAAAGCAAGATTCGAATTATTACCAGCATGTAAACGCACTGAGTGTAAGCTTTGTTGTAGTATTCACTTCACCAGCAGTCAAAAGGAATGATTTGTACGACTTGTTAGATTTAAAAAATATATTTTTACATTAGAACATTTTAAGGGCCCTTCGTGAGGTACAAAAGTATCAAACAGACTTGTGTAGAAGTAATGCTGGAGGTACAATCCCCTAAAATATGATGTGCATTTTCTCTTAATCCCACCTTTCAGCTCAACTATAGTGTGAGGAACATATTCAGAAGGAGGCCTGCCTCAATTTTGGGGTTTTGAGATTATTTTCATATTTTACAATCTTTATCTATAAAAAAAAGTTTGCCTCATGCTTCTAAGCAGTGATGGCGTGAAACTGGCGTAAGATAAAGACAAATATCTTCATGCAGCAGGTTAGAAGAACTGTTGCTCTGGTTTCACTTACTGCTTCATGTTACTTCAGGCCTTCACTTAACGTTTTGCTCTTTTCTTGGTCTTTGATCGACTTGACTGTCTGCTTCTCATACACTCCAAGCCGACCCACGGCCACGGAAACAAGCAGCTTTTTACTGTTATTTCAGCACATTCTTGCTTCAATTGGAACCCCCCCCCCCCCTCCCTTCACGTGGTTTCAATCAGCTGTGCTCGGAGGATTGGGTGTTGATTGACAGTAGTTGGAAGAGGAGGGGGGTGGAGGGTGTTGGATGTGGGAGAGGTGGCTGTTAGGGAGAGGGGCTCCTCTTGTGTGGTCGGGATCAGTTTACCAGAAGAAATGCGGACGCTCGTCTGCGTTGTGAAAACAGGACATTCCTCGGCCACCAAATAGGGTCACCTCGGTAACCAAGGTGGAACGCATTCCTCGCAATCCCCCAAAATGCAGTGGGGAGGTGGACGGTGCTGGTGGGGTCTGGCGCACAATTCAAGGAGTTTGACGTTCCCACAATGGAAAACCATTTGGTTATTTGCAGGTCAAAAGGTGTCGCCTGTTGAAAATGAGCCAACGTTTTCTAGACGTTGAAAATTGGAATTGCGTGACGTTAATATATATATATATATTATATATATATATATATATATATATATATATATTTATATATATATATATATATATATATATATATATATATATATATATATATATATATTATATACTTTATTAATCCCAAGGGGAAATTTTTTTGTCATATGACTTGATCCAAAAGGGATTTACACCCAAATTATACCTTCAACATCTGCTTGGCCGTAAGTTTCTGTGAAGGTGTGTGAGATCATTTTAAAGAATCATTTTAGAAAAGCTTTTTATTAAAAAAAATTTAAAAGTTTTACACCCACTTGAGCTGGTTTCTGCCTTCTGAAAAACAGCTGACACACTTAATGGATTATGGAGACACTTTTGCAGAATACATTGTGACGTAGCAAACCTTTAACTCACATGATTGATCAGCTGTTGTTCTCCTTTTGTTTTCCGAACAAGAACCGACCAGCTGTAAGTCTTCCTGGATTGAACCATTCATACGTGAATACGTGTCTTCGTCTCCAAATAACTCTCGAATACGAGCTTGATGGCTGAGGTGATTTATTTGCTCCGAACCAGCTGACGGAAACATCAGCTATATTGTCCTTTCTTTTTTCAAGAGAGCTCTTAAAATTCACTCTACAATTACATAAAATGTAATCTCCAAGTCCACGTCCAGCAATAAATGTTATTTTGTTTCACAAGTAAAAATGAAGGTAGTAATATGTATTATCAGTAGGATATACTTTCCTTTCAGAGTGTTATACTACTATATGTTTTATGTTATTGGTTATTATTGGTTACAGTGGCAGAGAGCTCATTGTGACATACAGGACACTTCAGGTATCATTAACACAGTGGATGTGCTTTCTCAGCTGCAGACCACCACGGCAGGTCGACAGTGTGACGGCACAACAAGGTAATTACTCATTTAGCTGTGTACACATGTTCGATCCCGCATCCCTGTGATGTAACCGGCTCTCCGGCTTGCGGTTGAACGAGAGCACTGGCCACTTTCAACATTCACGATAGCGATCACAGCTCTCCCTTCACTCCAGATTGCCCTTCCATTTTTTGGGGGGTCAAAACAAAACAACGTTGTGGAATTATCCATGAGCTCCACTGTGTGCCTTATATTTTTGGGAGTTGCTGTTCCACTTTTAGCTTGTCGGTTCCTGTTTAAGCCACCACCCCCACGTGAAACAAAGGGAGGTGTAATGCGAGGTGGGGAGGCCCGACGAGCCCCACAGACCTGCAGAAGACTGTGACTCAAATGAGGCGTGTACAGGACGTGAGTGTGTGTGTGTGTGTGAGTGTGTGTGTGTGTGAGTGTGTGTGTGTGGGGGGGGGGGACCGAGAATGCTTTTAGACTTACATGACAATAAACACAAAGGTGCACTGTGACCCATGTGTGGTTGCACGGGGATCCAAAGACATTTTACCCACGCAGATGATCACTTGAACTTCATTGGATGTGACGCTGCTGTTGTTTTGTTCTCATGCAGGCATCTGGAGCTCGGAGGAAGATTTTTTTGAAACGCTGTTGCTCTGCCATGAGTTCGCTGTCGGTCAAAAGTGGCCTCTGCAAATTGTTGGCTGCTATAAAAATGCACGCAAATTAAAGGGCGTCCAGGACAGGGGGGGCAAGAGTTCTTCAACTCCTTTGAAAGCCCCTTTTTATGGCTGATAATGACTTGCCGGGGTGTTTTTTTTCTTCATTTTGTGGTTTCGGCATCCCACCATGGTACGGAGGCATGTGCCCCACAGCTGCAGTTCACAGCGACGGGGGAACATTTTCTGCACAAGTTGCTGTAAAATCAGCAGTTTGGGATGCTGAGCTTATGATCACCGCCAAAAGACACGATCCTCCCCGTCTTCTGCCCATACCGCTGCTGATGAGGACTCCAAAGGTCTCAGTTCTGAAAGGGTAAGGCAAGATTAATAAAAAAAATGGGACACTGATTAGTTGCTACGGGAACTGGTGAGGAGATAGAAACCAATGATCCTCGTGTCCAGTTTGAGGGGAACCTTTCACATAAACCGTGATATCACATCCGATCCATTGTTGTCAATGTGATATCTCAAGAAGAATTTCTTCAAATTTGGCCCAAACGTCTACCTTGGTTTGAAGACCAACTTGATTTTAGGGGTCAAAGGTCACTGCAGCCCCCTGTGAACACCATTCTAGTGAGACCTCACCAACGCCTCTTGTACATTTGTTCAAATTTGTCCACCTGGAACCACGAATAAAGTGATTTTGATTTTGGTGGTCAAAGGTCACCTTGAGCGCACAAAAACTTGTTTCTGCCATAACTCATATCATCACCAACCTAAAATAATGGCCCACGTCATTTTTCCAGGTTTTTCAGAAAACACAAAAAAATGTAAGACCAAATGTAATAAAGGTGCACACAAGGTGTCTCTAGACACTGTTTTGACTTGAAAAGGGCACATTATACTGTTATACTACAGGGGTAGGTTAGCTTGTGAGGCCATGTGCTGGTAACTAGGGGTAACGTGGCTCAAGCCGCGCCTCCTTTTTGCCGCAACTGGTTGCAAAAAAGCGAAAAGTGAATTAACCACATAAATTGTTGAGCGAGTAAAATCAGGCGAAAAAGCGCTGCGAAAAAGCGCTGCGAAAAAGCGCTGCGAGAAAGCGCTGCGAGAAAGCGTTGCAAATATTCGCGGCATAAGTCTGCAGGAGGGCCTGCAGCAAGGGCTCCGGTTGACATCACTCTGATTCTAAAGGGACAAGCTGAACCCCTCCGCCAAAAAAACACAGATTCCAAGAATTGCTGCACTGCTCCCATGTCGAGTCTTTGTTATGGTCTGGTTTGAAAGTTTGCGAACCACTTATCTAAACAACACGGCGTCTGCTGGTTGTCAGGAGACGGGGCGGTAGAGCCACGCCAAAGAGCAGCACGGAGGCAGGGTCCTGAGCTCCCACAGCGGGACAACTCAGTCCTCCTGCAGCTTCCCTGACGTAAGCACTCTCCAGTATGAGCCGTCCGTACCTAACCGTGTTTCTCTGCAGTACAAACCACACCGTGAGAAGGTCTAGACTAAAGACTAAATCACAGGTTTGAACCCTGTAGCACCAACGATTTCCTGCAAAAATGAATGTCAACCAGAAATCCTGCTTATATCCTTTCCCTGCCCACACTTTGTATGTTGCTACGTAGCTAATTCTCTAAACAATATGCACAAAAAATGTATGAAAAGTAATCATGAACATTACTACGTCAGCGAGTGACATAATAAGAAAAGATGACCTTGACTGTCCAGGTGAGTTGAGAGTATTTTGTGTTTGCGTGTACATGTGTGTGTTTGTGTGTGTTTGTGTGTGTGTGTGTGTGTGTGTGTGTGTGTAGTTCTTCAGCAGGCCAGCGGGGTACAGCCTGGAGGCATGAATGAGTAATGAGATGAATATCCAGTCGACTGTCTCGGCTCCCCTCTACCTCTGTAATTACCAATGCTGTGGCGGACTCATCATTTGGACACGTGTGTGTGTGTGTGTGTGTGTGTGTGTGTGTGTGTCTGTGTGTGTGTGCTTTGCGTTGAGCAATGCAGAACAACCTTTATCTCAGGCTTCAGGGTTGGCAGAGCTTTGTGGACTAAAATCAAGAACTTAACTTCACAGTGAACACCTGGGGCGTCCGCGAGACGTGCACGTACCGTGCACGGACAATATGTTTGATATATCGCTATTTATAGTTTGAAATAATAATGAAAATACAAGTGAGGTGCTACGAAAAGCTCCGGTTCTTGTGCATCCAACCAGCCTAACCACGTCAAGCTGCGACCCCCACAGCAGCCAACACTCCTGTGGGGGTACGCCATCACCAATCTGGCAACACTGAGCACCTTGTCACCTCCACTCCCGACGAATATCCTGTTACGCTCTGAAGGAACTAGTTCTGCATAAAACATCGCCGCATTAATAATCAACTGGAATTTTAGCGACAAACGTTTTTTTGGTAGTTTAGCACGACTCGTTCTTTTTTTATGAGTTTAAGATTGCGTAGATGACTGTGGAGCGGGATGAAACAATAATGCGGTTCACCTTATGGCCTATAGTTGCATTGTTTACAACAGCACCCCAATGTGTAAATGACAATGTATATATCTGTCTTTTATCATAAGTCTTTATGTTTTTACAAAAATATACCGAGAATATCGGTAATACGTGATTAATCATGATTAATCCACAGAAACCTGTGATTAATCTTATTACAAATTTCAATCATTTCACAGCCCTAATCACATTGTAATATTGAATTGTCGTATCGGATCATCACATTGTATCAATGTATCATATTGTCGTATCATATTGTATCAATGTATCATTTCCCCGTATCGGATCGTTATATTGTATTAATGTATCATGCATCCTATCGTTGTATCCTAATGTCGTATTGGATTGTCGTATCAGATCTTTGTGTCTTGTCATTGGACCATATCATCGTATCATAAGACAAGATGACAACACAGACATTGTATTGTTGAAAGCAATTGACTAGCAATGAATCATGCAGCGATAGAGATGCAATCTGAAAGCACCAAAAAATACTCCAAATTACCAATTTGCTGCTGGTTATTATTTTTAATTATTGTGTGACTGTGTTTGACCCAATAGCAAGAAAAAAAGGTTTCACTTGTCTTTTTTCACTCTATCTCACTCTTGGAGTGCAGCAGTTGGTAATCCGTTGGGGGCAATTAGATGAAAGTAATTTCTTTGTTAAGATTAAGTACCGATACCGCTGATAAATGTTCCTGGACCATTGGAAAGCCCCCTCAACCAAAACTAAAACCTGCTTGGAGCCCATCTTCCAGTAGAACGAGAATACTTCTTCATGTGCTCCTTATGTCCTGCCCTCTCGTCATGTGCTGATGAAGTGTACAGTATATTTAAAATGTAATTTGCATAGTAAAGTTCTGCATCATATCATTTAAACAAATTTTTAAATGTAGAATTAAATTATTAACTATAAGTTGTAAGTTTGTGTAGTCCAGTAAATCATACACTATTTACTCCTGAGATGGAGTAAAGTATGAGTACAAGGTGGCATAAAATGGAAATACTCAAGTAAAGTACAACTACCTTACATCACAAGGAGGAGACACACACAGAAGGAAACGACTCTAAATGCCGCCAACATGCTCTTTTAAGGTTATTGTTAAACTCGTTCTAAGTCGCTCTGGAACAGAACAAAAGCTGAAAGCTCAAAATGCAAATGTCACGGCAGGAAAGCAGACTGAATCTGCATTTGCATTACTCCTCCTCCTCCTCCTCCTTCTCCTCCTCTTTCTCCTACTCCTCCTCCTCAACTTATAATTGCTTGGTTTGTGGATGAAAGACTGAGGAGATGAACCAGTGTAAAAGGAGGGAACACTATAGAAAACCTTAATGCTCTCAGCAGACACAGAATGCACAAGACGACCCATTAGCGCCTCGCAGTCTCTTCAGAGCTCGTTTCCTCCGGACGGACAGCTTTTTGTGCGACTTTGCCCAGAATGCAAAGGGCTTTAAGTGCTTTACCCACATTCTGTGGTTGTCAGGGACATGTGATCCGATAGCTACTTATTAGCATATTTAACACTCAGGCAACTGTTACTTCTGATGTCAAGTGTAAGCGAGTTCACGTCTCACCTGGAACGATGTGCAATTATTTTAATATAACTGCATATGAGAAACGAAAGAGAAACAAATAACTTTTTGATAGTGTTTGAATTGTGCCGTGAATTACACATGTAATTTTTGTCATCATAAAAGATAAACTTGCAAGTCATAATAGTCGCAAATAATGACTTTGAATCTGTCTAAAAAAAAACAACACAACCAAAAGTCTCTCCCCGAAGCTACGATGCCTGTGTGTTTGTAATAATTGATGTACTCGCATGCACGTACAATTGCTTTTGTTTGTTTTTTTGCGCCCTGGCTGATTAAAAAGAGTCACAGGCTAAAATACATCAGGTGAAACAAGTTAAATTTGTGAATAGATACAGCTATGTATATGTGTGTAGTATGTTGATTTACCCCAATACATTGTGTGTGTTGGTTGATTTGGGACCGTGTGTGCTCAAAAGCCGAGGCAGGTAAAACTTGAACTGCACTTTCCCACATTGCACCACAGCTTTGTCAAAGGTTGCACATTTGCCAAAAACTCATAGTGCACTTGTTTGAATAACTATTCACATAATACTATATAAAGTAACTGCATATATTTTTAAAAAAAAAAGAGTGTGTAATGTCAAACTCATAGGATTTTAGATACAATGACATAACACCTGAATGATCCCAGAGGAGATATGAATATTTACAGGATCTGTAAAGATAACAAATATTACAGGGCAAATTGGACCACTGCTGATTGAGGCAAAAATAATTTAAGAATATGTAACAGATTTTCAGTACAATACGCAAATTAGTTTTATGGGGAAGTTAATGCGCAATAAAAATAAGTTATTTGTCTTATTTGCCACGACTTTCATTGTAGTATTTTATTGTTATTATTTCTATATCAATTCATTTAGCATTCACACAAACTCTGCCACACGTAGCGCGCCAGAAGTGACGTCACTGCAAGAGAGCGGCGCCACCCGGAAAAGAGTGCCGTCGATGTGTGTGCGTGTGTTTGTAGGAGGGATTGTTTACATTTCCTGCAGCCCGGTTTAAAATGAATCCTCCGACGATCAACTCGTCCAGCTCCGTTTCGACGACCAAAAGTAAGAATGATTCACTCATTCGAGCTGTTTTATTTGTTTTTCACTGCAGCAGACAGCTGCTAACGTTAGCAGTGTTTGTAGCCTCCTACTTCCGGGTTCACACTGTTATTAAGCTGCTGAACCGTGCGCTGCGAATTGTCCTGTTTGCGCGAGGACATCCTGAATATTTACCTGTTGTATTAAGATATTACCCCTCACTTGATGTCTCTATATCTGTAGCTTCTCAGGTGGAAGCTGTCACACTGAAAGTTATGTGAGAACATGTGATCTCTGCTCGAGGTGGACATAAGCTACACTGTCTGACTCCAGCTAGACTTAATGGCACTATTTTACACTATTATTATGAATAGTGATTGATAATTGTAGTTCCTACCGTGTTACAAATGGGGATCAAGTAGCTCAAGACATCTATATTTTACTGACACACTTCTAAAAAATGAAGCTGCCAAGCTCTGAATTTCCTTTTTTCTAGGTGGTGTATCATCGTTAAAAAATATGTAGGATGTACATTTGTAGTTTGGGATAACATAGGATGTGGAGGCTGAACGTGTAGCTGCTACTCTTTAATGGGTCCATTTCACATAATAAGAGCCGATGTATTAAGCTGTCGTTCTGGAAGGTGCTTCTAATATCTCCTACCCATTAAAAAAGAGTGAGGATGGAGCAATTATTTAGAAAGTAACACCTCTCAGTATTTATTGCAATATAGTTAAATTGCACCACAAACTGCACTTGAGTGTAGGTTTTTTTGCACACTGAATGGAATCAATTTAAATGTATGGTTGGGAGGCGGGTTTGTGGGTATTACTTTTTTTGTGGAATTTGTTTTCAAATCTTACACCTTCAATCTTACACCTTCTACGTATTATTTTTTTAAATTGACGCTCTGTTCCTCTATAGTGTTGTACAAAACCTCAGATTCAGGAAGTGATCATTTTTTGTAAATTTAAATGAGGAGTTATCGGTGTAACATTCAATGTCCGCTTGCCCGCCATTAAAACATAACCATCGGCTGTCGACCGCGACGTTGTTTACTGTTTGCGGCTGTGTCTCTGTATGCGCAGGGAAGCGAGAAGCCGAGCGCTCGGTGAACTGGACGGTGGAGGAGACCCAGGTGCTGCTGTGCGCATGGAGTGACGAGCGCATTCAGAAAAGTCTGGCGGAAAACCTGCGCAACCGGCACGTCTTCAAGCACCTCTCAGCCCGCATGAGTGAAATGGGTTTCTCCCGCAGTCCGCACCAGTGTCGGCTTCGAGTCAAGACTCTGAAGGCCAACTACGTAAGGGCCCAACTGCAGAGGAGCGTCGACGGCTCGCAACCATGCACCTTCCGATATTTTGCCGACATGGACGCGGTTCTGGGCCGGAGGTCGGCGGGAGGGGACGGGGGGCAATATTTTGTGTCCCCGGAGCGGATGGCGGCGCATCGACTCGACTCCGGCGACCGGATGGAAAGTTTCCCGCCAGATATAAATTCTAACACAGAGATCGCTGAACACCCTTTTGGTTCTTCTGGGAGAGCCGGGACACGATGTTTGAGCTCCTCGGAGGAGACGGGAGGTCACCGGTCTTGGCAGCTCGACTGCGAAGTCAAGCTGGAGGACGTAGAAGATTCAACAGATGAGTATGAGTTCAGCAACTCGGGATTCCCACAGCGACACCACGACATTTATCTGGAATCATCCATCCGTCGTGAAATGACTGGTATGTACTAAGATTATTATCTATGTCACTACAGGCTAAGAAAAATAAGTTTCTTATAGTTTAATATTTGTACAAACATATTGCTGAAAGAAAATGTGGACAACCAGATTATGATCTGCCCCACACATGACCCATTGGTTTTTTTTTTAACAAGGAAAGTAGGTAAAATGGTCAAATGATGTTATTAATTAGGATTTGTTTAAATTGACCGATATTTTTATATCCACCTGTAAGAGATAAATGTTTATTATAGCATAGTCTTTATTAAATCAGCTATATATATATATATATATATATATATATATATATATATATATATATATATATATATATATATATATATAAATAAAATAACAGCAGCAACAAGTCCCACTATAGTAGCTGGAACCAAAGAAAGCTTAAATAATTTTAAAAAAAAAATACTAATATGAATCCATTAATTAATCTACAAAGATAATCCTAACATCAGTAATAATCTCGTCCTGTTTCATAGGTGCGGTCGTGGAAAACTGCTTGAGTCCTCCTTCCTCTCACGCCGTGCCGCCTCCTCCTCCGGCTGCTCCTCCCTCTCTCCCTCTCGCCCAATCCGCTGCCTCGCCTCTTCCTGTGCCCCCGGATCCGATCCCCAACACCCTCCCCACCTTGGCTCCTCATCACCCAGAGTCCTCCTGCCTCAAGCATCTATCGGAGGATTTCCAGCGGCTGTCGTCGGACACACGGAGCCTGCTGCTGCAGCTGGAGAGCCAGCGGCAGGAACAGGCCCGCTGGCACCAGGACCTCCTGGCACAGTGGCTACAAAGGGAGGAACGCCGGCAGAGGGAGGCGGCCGAGAGGGAGGAAAGGAGGGAGAAGGCTCGCATGGAGCATGAGATCAGGGTCCTGGAGCTCCTCACCGGTCTCGCCAGAGAGCATCGTTGTCAATGTGGAGGCAGCCAGACCGCTGCAGAGGCACCAACTGGTCCAAACCACACCCTGAACAAAGGAGGAAATTAGGAGGAGGAACTAACCAACGATTTCATTATTTCCCCCACAGTGTTATCCCAAAGTGTGGAATAGTGTCCAAGCTCAGGTGGAACCAAATAACAGCACTGATGACGCAGCGGTCGCTTTCAAGGTGCCTTGGATTAATCCTTAATCCGGAGTGATATTTTAATCTAAACCAAATTCAGGAAGAAAAAAACCTCAAAAATCCCAGGTGTTTGTGAGTGAGATGATTGACGGCCAAGGGATCCAATGAGAGGTTTGAGAGGTTCAAAGAAGACAAAATTACTGTTGAAGTGTGGAGATTTATTTGACGTCACTTTGATTGCACCAAATGTAACGGAAATTGTTTCATGCACTTTTATATAAATAAAAAGAAACTGATATTTTCCACTAGTTTTTTAAATTCATCCGTTTGTCAACATGGTTGCCTTTAGGCACTTATGAAAAAGTCTTTATCTCACTGATAGTTGCTAATATTAACACGTTGCTCAACCGCCCAAGTGATGGCTTCCTCACTTCTGCTCGTTTGCAAAACCGGCTTTCGTTTGCGGCCGTCAGTGCTGGGTTTGTTCTTCGGTGTCGGGGTGTCACTTTAAACGCTGGTTTCATTGACCCGTTTTATTGGAATGGCCTGACCTGTTGAACATGAAAAATAAGAAAATTGAAACAATGTGCAATAAATAAAAAAAGTATTCCAAAAATATAACTTGTTCTAAATCACATGAAGAGCTCTGCAGTTCCTTCAGCGTCAAAGCGCTGCTCATCCTTACTCAGGATGTTTGTCCACGAGCAGAGACCGTGAACTGTGACGCGGCTCAGTAAATTTCTGATTCCCGTCTTTACTGCTCCGCGTTGGGGCTGTAGGAGTGCAGCTCAGACATCAAGTCAGTGTTTGTTTATTTCCCTGCGGGAACATTTGAAATCCAGAACATCAGACTGGATGTCAAGCTAGCAAAAGAGACCTTTAGCACAGTTGTGATGCTCCAGTCTGGCTCTCTAACGCTATCGCTCTCTCTACGAGATAAAAACATCTGATGTAATGAAGCCGTGGGCATAATGTACCTTATTACACCGTGTCTGGTCTGATTTGTGATATACTTTTGCTGTTAACCCGTTGGGCCCTTTTCTTTGATGGTACTATTTTTTAAACCTCCGAGCTATTGCCGTCCCTCGCTGATTGTTACCTGGATAGACGCACTGGGAATCTTTCCATTCAACAAGGCGGCTCTGAAGGAGCGTGAATGAGCCTTTAGCTTCTGAAAGTGCTAATAAACACTGGTCAGGCCATTATTCTGTTATACGAATACGTTTGAAACCTGACACATATATACTTAAAGAATGATGATTTTCAAACCATCAATGACCGTATCCACTAAAACGTCCGTGTATCTTGAGCCATGTGTGAGCCACACTGGGTGACATATTCCGACATGACTATGAACATAAATCATGTATTTCATTTTGACTCAATCCAACACGTGCCGTAGTGTGGCTCCAAATTTTCACTAGAAAACCCAAAAGTGGATTAATCCACCGGTGAAAATAGTCCTCCAAACAATATCTGTATTTCCTCCAGGTTTGATTATTGTTGTTCAGAACAATGGTGTCCAGCAGTTTTAGGAAATCACTGAGCTTTCTCTAAAAATGTAAGTACACTATATTTCAACCCAATTGGCTTTGTACATTTCAGCAAAACAAAGAGATGCGAATGTCAACGTTCCTGATCCAGAGACACATTTCATAAATATGCTTTTATATTGGTTTAGGATTGTACAATTAAACTACTTGGGTGAGGTGATATAAAAGATTGTGGTTTGTATTCAAATAAATAACAATACTTCCTTTCAGACATTCTTACGCAACTCGTGTAAAAACAATGTTAACAATTGAGTTCACGCGTGACCCGAACATGATTGATCCTAAAAGACGATATTGGGTGAAAGAACACTTCTGAATACACACAATTTCTTGACTAGCTCTAATAATTTAAAGGTTAAAATGTCCCAAAGTCTCGACTTGAAATGAGAACCTAATTTAAGCCCCGACCACGGTTTATGTTGTCTGGAAGCATTTATATTGTTTGTGTCCAACACAAACAGTGCGATCCTTAGCTTTGTAGACAAACGTCATCTAAACCAGAGAAAAAGAGGGATTAGTGCATATGTGTAAATCTGCACTAACACCAGATTATGTAATGCCTCTGGATTGGAGACGAGATTTGAGACGTTTTGCTGTTGTTGCCCGTGGCTTATTACATCACATGAAGCATCCATATGAAGTCACGGTTCTTCGAGTTCTTCAAAAAGAGCAGGACACACAATAATGAATATTTTATTCTCCTGTCGTCGTATTGTCACGGTCGAGGGGGACGACTCTGTCGGCCCGTTGGTCCACCGTTTAGATCCAGACATTCATGCTCCCCAGAGAATGAATCCATGCTGACTTTGCTGACTTTTGAAGGATTGTTAGGATCTCTGCCAGGCGTAAAAGAAGAACAATATTTTGGGATGGCGGCATGCTCAAGGACCTCTCCTGGGTACCTTTGTGTTTTGGGTACGATTGTATAAAGTGTATTAGGTGACATTCAGGATGAAATGTTTTAACCCCCTAACGTTTAAACTGATCTTTTGTGATGTCTCTAGTAGTTTGATTTATTATCAGCCTGCGATAAGGCAAGACATTTGTGTTTATATTGCACATGTTATTATAAATAAACTGTGTATTTTACTCACAGAAGAACAAACACGCACACACACACGCACACACACACACACACCACTCAAAAATACTGAAGAACCACATATCCCACACACATAAAACAGAAACTGATCCTCAAGGTTTAAAATTAATTTGCCTGCTGTATTTTTTATTTGTAGTCTTTTTGAAGGGATTTAGATCAGCAACACTTCATCCTCCAACATTCCAGTAGGCCAAACAAATTGAAACCTGTAAGAGGAAGAGTGAAAACGATTCAGATGGAAGGAGTCTAGATTGGGAAAAGGGAAAGAGAAACGAAATTGAAATAGATAGGGGGAGGATGAGAGGTACAGGGAGGGGAGGGGGGTTCTCGCCTCTGATTGGCTGCTGCCTTTCCCTCACAATAAAGTCTTTAGGCTGGTCTTGGCTCCGCAGCTCAGACACACAGAGAAGGGCGGCGGAGCAGCAGAAGCCGGAGCTGTCGTTCACTTCATGCGGATTCTTCTTCCTCTTCCTCTCCGATATATCCCGACAATCCGGGTTATGCTGCCCTGCATTTGTTCCTGAACAATATTGCAGTGAGGGACTGCTGGGTTTCACTGCTTTGGGTTTATTCACATGTAAAAATATATAGAAGAAAGGAGAAAGTCTGTTGAAAGGCTTTTTTTCTTTTTTTGTTGCCTAATTTCTGGAAAAGAGTTTTTTTCTTCGCACCTGGATTACAACTTGCTGAGGTGAGCCGCGTGGATCTATTGTGGGAATATTGAAGGTTTTGTTGACTGAATGTTGTGCCGTTTGGACGCGCGCTGCTTCCAGCATGCGCGCAGGTGGTAAAGGAGCATGCTCCGCACACTCCAGCGTGTTTTAAAGAAGTGGCCACACATATACAAACGCTTTTCTGCTAAAACACAATGTATGTAGCTGCTCTCGTTTTTATTGTTTGAATCGAGCCATTTATTGAAGTAGTGAGTAATGAAAAATCTCCAAGATCAAAACAAATAGGTAATAACACCGTTATACACGTAGTGTGTATATATTAATTTCCCCGAATGTGATCCCTAAAGTGGGATTTTTTTTTTTAGATCAGTGTCAATGGCGGACTATTTTTAACCTCCATACACTACCTTCTGTTTAAGAGGATTCGCCTAGCCGCACCTCCTCCTGCACAGACAGCGAAAGATCAGTGAAGTTAATCCCACATCTCTCCTGAGCTCCTCAGGCCTCTTCTCCTTGGCTTTGCTATGGTACAAGCATGCACCGGGCTCTCCTTTAAGTGCTGACAAGTTAAATCCATTTATTGGTGATTTGTTGGCAAGACTCCGGCCAGCTGACTGCATGAAAAGGCCTCCCCTGAAAGCTCATGCCTGAGTTTTGTTGCTGTGGTTCTACTATACTCTCCTGTCGTGCAGAAGCGGTTGTGGTGGGCTTTGTTGGGACAAATGTAGACAAATGGATGCTTTGGGGGGAATGGGTTGTTGGCAGTCACATGTATTTCCTAAGTGGTGATGCAACTGTGGGACCAAGTGTTTATATCCCTTGAGACCGTGCAAATGTGTTGATTTTGCACACCGCACAATCTAAATTCGTAGATGGAATTGCAGATGCTGAACTTTAGTTTTCTGGAGCACTTTCTTGACTAAATTTGGTTGAAAAATGAATGCTTTGGTATATGCAACTGCTGTTTCAAAATAAGTAAAGCAGGTCACGTTCAAATACAGCCTTTTTTATTTATTTAAATGGGCCGATACAACTGATTTATGAAAGAGATGGCTAAAAATAAACTACATTTAGCACAGTTTCAACACAGATGACTGTATCTTTTAAACCAGCATATTGTGAAATCACTCCTTTATGGTCAGGAATTTCCCAGTCCAAATGCATCTTGACTGAAGCCTCAAAACACAGTTTACAGTTTTTCAGAAAGGAGTGCATCCTACCTCAAACCAGAAGCGGCCCATTTTGTTTCAGTTTTCATTTAAGATGGATTCATGGAAAGAATCAAAAGTAAAAGCCATAAAGCTGTTGTTCCTGCTGTAGCGTTACTTTGTGAAGCATGTTTTAGTGTCTGTGGCTGTCAGGGACTGATGATGATGCTAGGTGACAGAATCATGAATGGAACCTGTAATGTTTACCACTCTGTGTCACAGCTGCAAACATTATTGAGTCAAAACACTGTTGGTAGAGCGTTACGGCTGTGAAGATGGTCAAGAAGGGTTGAGAGAGATTCATCTGTGTGATGTCTAACTTCTCCGATTTGTATGTTCTCGCCACACATTGAATGTTCTTCTTATAAAGACAAGTCCCAAGTCTTTCGGTCAAGTGTCAAGGTAGTCCTAAAATACAGCAGATTAAACCGCAGCCTCTTGGGTAGTTAAAAGGACATGGCTTGACTTGACCATTAAAAAATGACGTTGGACGCCAAATTACTTGGGATTTGACCAAATTAGTTTGACTTCCTTGACCTGGACCAAATGACTTGGGACTTCTTTGAGACTTGGACCAAATGACTTGGGACTACCTTTAGACTTGTACCAAACGACTTGGGAGTTCCTTGAGACTTGGATCAAATGACGGGACTACCTTGAAACTTGGAGCAAAATGACTTGACTATTTTTAGACTTGTACCAAATGACTTGGGACTTGAGACTTGGACCAAATGACTTGGGACTACCTTGAGACTTAAACCAAATAACTTGGGACTCCCTTGAGACTTGGACCAAATGGCTTGGGCCTTCCTCGAGACTTGGACCAAATGACTTGGGACTTCCTTAAGACTTGAACCAAATGACTTGGGAATCCTTTAGACTTGGGCCAAATTGCTTGTGACTACCTTGAGACTTGGACCAAATGACTTCACTACCTTGAGACTTGGATCAAATGACTTGATCTTAGCACCCTTGGACAGATGTGTTTCATTCTACCTTAAAAGTCCTCAGCCTAGTTTGGTTATAAGTACTCCAAACACCAGCGGCACAGTCTTCTTTATTTAGACAACTTCCATTATACCACTGTGGTCTCTCCACCAACCCATGCAGCCACTTGGCTATCTCTACGCCCTCATTTCCTCAAGCCATGGATGAGTGAGATTCTTCATGCCTTTAAAGTGTAGACACAGTGGGGGGGAATGGTGAGGGGCGGGGTTGTTGATTTACTGTTCATCCCCCAAAGTGTCCCTGCCTGTTCACATTGCCTCACTCCTATAGCCTCCTCCTCCCACCCCAATGAAGCAAAAGCAAAACACCCTTTTCCTATTTTTTTAATCATTTTTTAAAATTTCTGTGAAAATCACCTTCACTTTGCGCTGATTTGCTTTAAAACATGCACTCCTGGGTGGTTGCAAGTCAATTCCTTGGGGAAAATGGCATCGGGAAAGTGTTTAAACGTCTCTTGAACCTGGGGAATGATTTTCTGTGTGTTCAGGCGTTTTCCTTTACAGCCCTTCTGAACTGCTGATTGGTGCTTAGCAGGGCCGACCGGGAAGAGCCTCCATTGGGTCTTTGATGGTTTATATTTTGAGCAACCCGGGTTTCATCATCCCTGCCCAAATGATTGCTTGTGTCATTGCTGCAGCCTGGAGGTAGTTTCACCTAAACGTCAGGGTTTTCACTCCTGACATTACGTTTACCCCGGAGGGATAAGCTGCTGCCCTTCTGTTTGAAAACTTCCCCACAGGGGCAGAAACAAAGAAAAGGGGTAATAATCTGTAACCTTTCAGTGAAGCGTGATCTGAAAACGTTTGCAACAAATGTTACAACACATGATCACATCTTTTTAGTTTCATTTCTAAGTGGCCTGTGTGTTTCAGCCGAGTGATGCTATTGCTTGTGGTGTAAATACTGAGAGGACAGGGAGAGAGTCCCAGCATCTCAAGACTACCACAAGTACCTGAATCCTAAAAGACTCGGTGCCTAGTGACGATCAGCAGTTTCACCAAAAAAAAAAAAAAAAAAAATGGGAACAGTGTTTGCTTAAAAATAGGCCAGTTTACATTTTCAAAGATCTGTGGCGTAGAAAATTGATTTCAATGTTGTAAAAAAAAGTTCTTGTTCCAAGAAATCTTTATCCAAAAGCAACACATTGTATGTCAGTTTACAGCTTTTATGCGTTTTTGGCACAGTACAAAAAAAACATCTTTTGAGCACAAACAGACAGAAATTTAAATATCCTCTGTTTTTAAATCCAATTTAAGTCAAAAACAGACTTTTTTACACATTGAGGCAGATGGCTGCATTCACACAGCCAGCAAGTCTATAATTAATACCATCCAACCTGCCCCCATGAAGGGGGGAGGCAAGCTGTGGCATTTTGTTTGTTTACATTTTGCTGCCACCCAGCCAGCAGACACGTGGAAACCAACAGCAACGCGCTAATAGTTTGTTTAGTCAGGCCAGGAGACTTTACCTTCCCCTCCACCCTACATCACAAATACCACCACCACTACTCACGACACCTGGAGGCCAATTGTAAAAACGCTTTGTTTTTGGGATTATGGTGAAAGCTGCAGCTGGCGTGTGTGGAGGACAGACACTCTGTGTGATGATCAACCAAACTAAGTGAAACATCTAATCTCATGGCGGCCTCTATCCAAGATCTTTTTTACATTTTATATTGTACCACACAAGACTTTATCTTCAACGAAACCCACCTGACCCCGGCAGCCTGAAATTAATCTGTTTGCTTTTTCAAAGACATTAGAGAGGGGCGGTGATGTCACGCAATGAACACGACTTGCAATATTAGATTTCATAAACCTGTGTGAGTGTGTATGTGTGTGAGTGAGTGAGTTAGTGAGTGTAGTTTCAGAACATAAAGGTTGGTGTCGACGGCATCAAAAGGTCAAAGGTATCTTGAAATGAAGCCCAGTCCAACTAAACTGGGTTTCATGTCAATAGATAAATGAAGGGTATAAAATGAAGAAAAGCTGCAACTCTCCAATTATTTTCTTCATTAAATAAAGCAAGAATAATTCTAAAGACTAAAATAACTTGATTGACCAAAAAACTACCACCCCACACTTTTTTTTCTTCTTTTTTTCTTAATGGTTGTAAAAGGCAAGCGTGGGATCGGGTGGTTGGTGGTTTTAGACCCCACCTGGGAACGGAGTATGGGCCCGTCCTCAGTGCTAGATCACCTGCTACTGTTGACATGCTCTTCATCTAAAACCCCAGCTTGGTTTGGAGCTGCTCGGTGAACGGCAGATGTCCGTGGTTGGAGAGGGCACTGATGTTCAACCAAATAAACCCTCGTTGGCGTAAACAAAGAAGCCTAAACCAGTTGACTTTTAGCAGGGCGTCCCTCCACCAGACCGGTCGCTCCCACTTGGTGGGGGGACGCCACATGGTGCAGCAGATGCTCCGACTGCACACGCTCGCCTTTCTCATGGAAATGGCCATGGCTGTCTGGCTGAATAATAGCGATGGTTCGTGTGTGCACGTGTGCGTTGTGCAGCGGCATGTGTGTGTGTCTGAAAGAGAAGGGGTGGGTGGTTTGCCTCGTGTGGTCGCACTTTTGAATAAACGGGTGGATTTAGGTCATTTGTATCAAACTGTCTGTTTAAAGGTTAATAAGCTAAGGCTTCTGTGTTGGAAAGTATTCTCTGTTAATTCCCTCTCTGCTCTGATCAGCAGCTGTTAATCCCCTTTTTTTTGCTTTCTGCAAGCCACGGCATGACGGAGTGAAGCCTGTCGTGTGTTAGCACTGCTGACGCAGGGCAATGTGTAGTTTAGATATCCTGCGTCCCTGTGTCCGTCCCTGGCAGCGCCGCACCTCCAAGGCTTCCTGTCAGGAAGGTGACAACCCTCCACACATACAAGAAGACGGGGGTGTATGTGTGGAGGGTTGTGATGGTGTGTGTGTGTGTGTGTGTGTTTGGAGGGCTGTAGGGGTGTGTGTGAAAAGGTCCTTTGTGTGTGCCCAACCATACGTCGTCTGCCTGGCAAGGGATAGAAGTGGCAGGTTCAGAGGTCAGAAGGCCGGCAGAGGAAAGTGTGTGTGTGAGCGCTTGTTCTCTCTTTGTGAGGACCAGCAAGCTGTTTCAGAGGACTTTACGATGGTCCTCGTTTTTTTTTTACTAGCTGTTGGAGGGTCGGAGGGGAGAGGCCCCGGGCAACATGGGGGAAATGTTGGGTGACTCGGACAGCAGGTCTCGGTCATGTTTCAGCCCACTCTTCCTTTGTGCGATCCTCTGGAGAGAAACTCCAAGTAGGAGGAAAGCTGATGGAAACCTCATGTTTGATAAATTGTTGGGATTGTGCCCGCATTAGGGACGCAGAGTATTGATGATGTACGGAGTTAACGGTTTTGCTACCGGTACATTAGAAGTTCCAGAGTCAGACGTCCTCGTCTCAAACCTCCTCTCGCTGTCTCCTTGTCTCTCTGTCTCCTTGTCTCTTTGTCCCTCTCCACCTGGTGGTGATGTCACATGTGGCCATGTGATCGAGTGTGGTGACCTGCAGGGCTGCAGTTTTGACCCTGAAGCTCTCACAAGCTCTCACTGTGCGCGTTCCTTTTTAGTTACGTCTGGGTGTTCAAGCACAGATCTGCTGGTTGAAGACCGTACAAGACCTTTTATGAAGGAATCAATTGTCCCACTATGGATTTCTAGCAAAGTGTAAAAAAAAAATAATTCCTAATCATTTTGTTATTTACATCCGTTTATTTAAAAGTTGCTGCATATGAGGTGATGCAAACATGTTGGGCTGCAGCTCTGTCTAGTTTTTGGGGAGCAAGCCACAGATGAAGCGATGGTTCAGGGTTCCACTCCCAGTGACGCTCAGTGGGGTCATAAATCAGTAGAACGTCTAATCTGGTGTTTTTTATTGTAATGCAGATGACTCACAAACCTACTGCTTTTTACATTTTTTTCTCTCTCTGAAATGCTTTTGTGTCTCACCCACAGTTTGCATTTCAACTTTTTCACTCAACCATTTGTGCAAATAAACTAAACCCAGAAACCTCAAAACGGACAGCAGGGATCCGGAGGAGAAACGGGCGCTGACTGCGTCCAAAACCTTCGCCGTCTGCGTTTGTGTCTGAGAGCTATTTTGGGATTTTCTATTTATTTTCCTTTCTACATCAGCGTCTGTGGTGAGACATCTATCTGAGTGTTGACTGACTCCCCCGTGTTTGCCCCTCTGTCTGCGTTGCAGAACAACATGCCTCAGACTCCACTGAACACCGGTGGCTACAATAAGAACCTGTACCAGACCAACGAGGAGGGCTACTCCGGCCTCTACTACCATGACAACAACCTGGTGTCCGGGTCCCTTGAGGCTCTCATTCATCACTTGGTCCCAACTGTAGACTATTATCCAGATGTGAGTATTGTTATTGTTTTAACTTCTGCAGTTTCATCAATGTAAAGAGATGAAGCCACTTTTTGTTCCTTTTCGTTCCGTCTGAGAAGCTCCAGTGCTTTCAGACCCTCTTAGTGACAAAGTATCTTTCCTTTGTTGGCCTTCTGGCTTACTTAATCTTTCCTAGAAATATCCTTTTTTATTCCCCCTACTTCCTATTCATACAGCGGGTAAAATAAGTATTGAACACGTCAAATATTCCTTACTAAACATATTCCTAAAGATGCTATTGACAAGACATTTTGGTGACGTGATAGATACTTATTTTACCCGCTCTATATTTAGTTGTTGCGGTATCCTTCCCCTCATGTGGCTTTAAAGCCCGATTCTCAAAGATAAATGATCCAGTTTGATGTCATGGGATCACTATTGTACTGAACGTGTTGTCTTTCCTCTCCACAGAGGACGTACATCTTCACCTTCCTGCTCAGCTCTCGTCTTTTTATTCGCCCGCACGAGCTCATGTCGAAGGTGTGTCACCTGTGCATGGAGCAGCAGCGACTCAGCGACCTCCAACTGGACAAGGTACCCTGGATTAAGCCCCGGTTAATCCTCGTTGGCTACAGGAAGCAGCGGCACATTGTGAACACGCGTCTTGGTAGTGGTGCTGTTCTTTCAATACTTCTGTGTTTTTATCCTGCATTTCCAGATAAGAGTCAGGAAGATCGCTCCCAAGATCCTCCAGCTGCTGACGGAGTGGACAGAAACCTTCCCGTACGACTTCAGGGACGAGAGGATGATGCGCAGCCTGAAGGAGTTGACCCACCGGCTGGCCAGCGGAGACGAGGTTGGTCTTTCTTTTTTTATCTTCTTCCATTCACACTAAATGAGTTGGTTAACAAAAAAGTGATCTGCTGATGAGATAATATGTTGTGGTGTTATTACAAGCCGTGTCCATGCGGTTTTGTAGACCGCATGTGCAGCACACTTTACACACACAGGCAGATTTTATTTGCAGATAGCAGTAGAGGAGGAGGAGGGGGCTCAAGCAACAAAGCACTTTTTGAGGCTGACTGAGTTGAGAGAACAGCCCCATTGTTTGTTAGCTAGGTGGCTTTTATTTTTTGCTCGTCTATGTTTGAATAGTTTCGCTGCTGCAGAGCTGAATGCTGCCGGCCTCCGCTTCGCCGGCCGGATCAAAGTTTACTTAGAGCGGTTTATTGTCCCGTCGCCTCTGTTATCTTTGTTGCACATGCGGACCCTCCACCGTTGCAGGCTTCATCGCAGACAAGTAGTGTTTGGACAAACAGCGGCTAGTGCTCCGCGCGCCATGAAAGGGAAACGCGAGCGTGGTGACCAAAATGTTGATTTTGAATAAATTAAGTCACATCCGTGCAGTTTGATAGAAACGCTACATTTTCAGGGGAGAAGAGGAGGAGAGCATAAAGACTACCTTCCTGAATAGTGCTACCATTTTAGAGAGGAAGTTATGTAGTGTAGCTATTTCTTGCTGAATCTTTTTTTCCTGCCTCCCAGAATATTAGAGATGTTCCGATAACATTTTCAGACACCGTAAT
Organism: Clinocottus analis; assembly: GCF_023055335.1. Classification (NCBI taxonomy): domain Eukaryota; kingdom Metazoa; phylum Chordata; class Actinopteri; order Perciformes; family Cottidae; genus Clinocottus; species Clinocottus analis. The sequence continues at coordinate 1,870,711 of NW_027176229.1, read as the reverse complement.
ATCATTGACTCATTCATTTTAGGCATTTCTGATACTTTAATGGGCTAAACTCTTAACAATGTGATACATGTACCACTGAAACCATCATCTTAGTGAAAGTTTTCCAGTAGTTCAGTTTATTTAGCTCTACAGTACATCACATGTTTTGTCACCAGACATGGGAGCGTTCCTTTACTTTTCTCCAGTCTGGACAAATAATCGGGTTAACCACCATGAGTCGTGCTTCTGACAGTACATGTCCCGACGGTTCACATGTCCTCACATGAATTAGTTGCACGGTTGAGTTGTGTGTGGTGGTGGTGGGACACACACACACACACACACACACACACACACATACATACACATACACACACAAATGTCCATCTGTCCCTCTTTCACTGCTCAACATAAGAAAAACCCGCCCACCTGTTTTCAATGCAGGCTTTACATGACTCATCAATAGTAGGAGCACGAGTATTGATCCTGATTAAATGTAGAAATCAATATGTCTCTCCCATGACTACTTGACACATGTACTGCTCCCCAATTAACTTCTCCCCCCTCTCACACTGGTAATACACTCTCCCTCAGCTCTTAGACACACGGAAGCTGTGTCGGACATGTTTTGATTTCAACGCTCAAAAAGATAACTTTGAGGGTTGAAATCAATTCCGGCCTCGAGGCAAGAGAGGGTCATGTAGCACAAGATTGCCTCGTTGATGACACACAAAATGTTGTTTGTTTGTTGATGTTGTATTGATCTGCAGAGATCCTTTTGTAAAAGCATCCACAGTAGTTAAGTAGTTTATTCAGGTAACGTCTTTAATTGGTTTTACCTTCTAGTTTGTTATCTAACTCATCTGTTGGTAGATACATTGAAAGCGACAGCACCTCATAATTTAGTGATGATCCCTCATCACAGAGAACTTGTGTGTGCAACAGTGATAGCGGTAGCTTTGGGAAGTAAATGTTGAAACACCAAACGAGCAGATTGTGAAATATATATTTAACTTATAAATTTCTCTCCATTTTGGTTTCTGTTATTCAAATGTGATCATAACTCCAAAACAGCAGGAGTGTTCCTCAACACATGGACTTTCCTTAAAGATCTATGTGGGGTAAAAAGCTCTTTTCCTGAAAAGATCAAAGGTTCCACGTGTGTGTACAGTGTTGACAAAAGAGTCTTTTGCAATCCTGTACAACCCCCTGCTGTGACGTCATGTTGGCCACAGATAGTGTCGGTTCAGAGCCGATTGAGTCTTACATATTTTTCAACTCGTGCATTGAAGGAAACACTTCGGTCCAACCTGAAGATCTCGAGGTCAGAGTTAACCGGCAGATTCTCCAGAGTGTCTAAACCAAAGCAGCAGCGCTTCTGGGAAAAGTTTTTTTTTTTAGTCCAGAATAGACGTCCCGAACATCTGGTCATGTCATGTCCAGACCACACTGAAAACATTCCAGGACCTTGATCCTTGTCAACGGACTGTCATTATGGATGTGGTCTGATATATAGAGAGCAGCAGTCCAGAAGAAAACAGACGCTTTGGTCTGCACTCATTTCATGCCACCGAGTTACCCTCAACACGGGCCGTTTGTGATTTTACACTTTGTTCTTTTCTTCTACTTGATTAAAGTTGATTTAGAAGGTTCCACGTTATATATACACTTCAATGCTGGATGCAAGGCAGATATTTTAAAGGAATGGTGCAGGAATAGAACCTTTTATTGACAGGTGATGGTCGTTTGTGTGGATATGTTTTCAGTTGGTTACGTTCAACATCTGGTTCAGCCCCAATGAAAAGTTATCAAAGCATGAAATACACCTTAACTGTTGAGGTGGGAGGAGTCTCTTTTGCTTCCAGAGACGCAGCATGGTCGAGGGTAGAACACATGGCGCCGCTAAAGGGCTGCATAACTCAAAGCTCTTTGAGAAACAGGTCAGTTTTAGAGTTATAATGTTGATAGCACATTGAATAAAATGCCTATGAGGCGGATTCCTCTCTTTTTGGATGATTTGAGACCCAAGTAGGACTTCGGTAATAACAAAAAGGACGAGAAACTAGACCTACGGACGTTACAATCTCATAAGATCTGCACTGACAATCATCAAGGCATTTGTTTAACTGATCAGTATTACACAGATGCAACAATAAAGAGGGTTTATGAATATAATAAAACACAAGCTCTATCTATTAATCATAAACATTGGATTGATTTCATTAACTTGAATGTACTTAATTGTCCACTTTGTGGTTGTATTATCGAGCGAAGTAGAATTTTAAACTGCTCATGACAACATTTAATGACTCTGATCGGGGCATCTCGAGAATGTGCCAGCACATCTCCGATGGTTGGGCGGTATATTTCTGCAACCATCGTGACTTGGCATCTCAGATTTTTTTTTTAGATAAAATAATCCTGAGCACTTTTCCCCCCACTCTACTCATCAGTGCTGCTCGGCTGAGCTGCTATAAACAGTGTGGGTCAGGTGGCGCTCCGCAGAAACCAACGGCACTCGGGTCCAAGAAAAACAGGACCTCCGGCGATGCGTCCATTCAGCCGTCTGCCACCTCGGGATCGCCGCCAGGGTCGAAGCCGTCGCTAACATCGTGCCCTTGCTCAGCCTCATACGTTGTCTCCAACATCTGTGACTATATTTACCCCGACTCCTGCCCCCTCCTCTTGTTTGTCGTGGGGACAGAAGCCATGGCAAATGGTGACTTTGAAGGGTCAACTGGAGCCATTTCCTCCACTGGTGGCCCCGGTGGCGAGTCTCCCCGATGTCCACAAGTGCGTGCGTGCTCGCATCGGAACGATCCGAACAATGTGTCAGTTTGTTTTCATCTCTTTGTGCTTTTTATGGATTGAAGGAAATGCCCTCACACATTCTAGGAGCCCCAAGACAAGATATTAAACCTTTTACAATGATGCCGAATGACAAAGACAGTGGTGAATCCTCACATTGGACAAGCTGGGACAATTCCATATGGATGCATTTTAATAACTTCAACAGTACATTATTAGAAGTCATTTTTTATTATTTATTCATTTATTTCAGCATAAATTCCATTCAACAAGTGCTGAATTTTAAACAGTTTTTGTTGATTTCTACATTTTGGCATCAGTCCCTCAGAATGTGTTGTGTCTTCATGTAAATATGTATTAACACATTTTGATTTGAGGTAATTGGTCAACCAAAAGCAACGTTTTTTTGACACAAATCAATCAAAGATAAATAAAAAAATTCAAATGTATCATTAATTGATTTTTTTTTTTGAAGGATGTAATCACTTGTGTGTACCTGACCGAGGAGCAGAGACTTCTTCTCTCTGATCTCCAGTCCGCTTCGACTCCTCCTTTCTTTTCTACGACTTCATTTTTCACCTCTCTGACGTGCGATCTTGCAATCACCCTTTTGCTACGGCTGCAATATTGTCTGTTCATGTGCCATCACACCCGTCACCAGCAGACAGATGCATTTGTCACGCCCGGGAAGGGAATCTTTCCAAAATGCTTCCCGCCCTAAGTCAGGGCGGTTACATGGATTCGAATTACTGGCTTAGTCCGACTAAAATCGAATTATCCCGTTCATGTAAACACCTTTATTCAAATAACTGCGGTCCAATTACGATCCGATTAACACCCTTGGATAACTCGATTCGACTCGATTGATAATTCGAATAACGCTGCATGTAAACGGTGAATCGGATCGGAACTGGACAATGCGTTTGTGCGCATGCTCAAGATCCCGCCGCCTCCTCCCTCCCTTCCTCCCAGGTCGTGACCCGGAAGTCGAAAGAGACGATAAGTTGTCACGGCCGGCAGAAACAAGCAAACGTAAAAGTCGGGTTACGAGCCGATAGTACCTTCGGTGGGTGTCTCTGCTAGCTCCCTGATGTAGCCTGCTAGCGCTGCTGCTAGTTCCCCGTTTGCGCTCCGTTTGCTTTCCGCTAGCTCCCCGACAACCACCGAAGCTAGCGGGGTTGTCTCCATTATGAAGAGTGAAGAGGTCAAGCGGAGATGCCTGTATCACCACTACATGTAATGAAAACAGCGCCACCTATCGTATCGGATATGACATGCTTTCGGCCAATGATTCGATTTATTCACTGCCATGTATATTCGGATAACAACAGTTGCCCCGAGAGAGAGCATAGTCCGACTAAAGCAAGATTTGAATTAATACCATCATGTAAATGCAGTGAGTGATGGGAGTGCGATCATTTTCTTTTCCTATCAAAACCCCTTGTCCTCGTACTTATTTGCTGTTTGGCATCAGGCCTCCACATCCGTCATAAGTCTCGCTGTGTTTTCTTCCCACCTTGTTGATCCTGGAGTCTCATTTGTAGATCTTCGATTCTAAAGGGTGTAAATTGGCAGAAGGTTCCAGGAGGAGGGTTGTAGTCATGAAATGCCGCCCTCCCCGGTAGAATCTTTGTGCAACTCCTACCGGTGGTTTGGACGGAGGTCACGAACGAGATACTGCACGTAGGAAATCAAACGCACATGTCCTTCCGCCCCTCTATGTAGATCCTTATAAAACTTTGCTGATCCGTGTTCGTGAGGGAACACTTATCTAATTGTCGCCTGTTTTGGTGTCCTGGGGAAGGTTCAAAAGAGGAAGGCCTCTCGACCTCACAACCTATTTGAGGGTCTAGAGTCCTCGGCCCGGTTGGGCTGAGAGGCCTTAATGAGGCCGGCAGGAAGAGGCTTGTGACCCTTTCCTGATTGGGTGACCAGGGGCATGCTTTTCCTCCAAGATGAATACTTCAGAGGCATCACATTTTTTAGAGGGTCCTTCTGTGGTTAGGGGCCGAGAGCTGGCATCAGTTTTCAAAAAGTGAGTTTCTGCTGACACAGAGTCAACATGTGCATGCTGTAAATTCCAGCAAGGTTGTTATCGCCCTCTGCCACAGACAAGCGGTTGGGGAATAAATAAAATGTGGCCGCACCCATGCTGCCGGAGATTCTGCTCAAATGCTACATCGCGCTCGGCTTCTCATTATCTCAGTTGCAGTGGCCTTTGTGCCCTCGGCGGTGGAGCTGTGTCCTGACGGCAGGCATCTCTATCAGGTTTGGGTGCTGGAGAAAAACAGGAAAACAGAGAAATAGCTTGTGGTAAAGAGTTGGAGGTTATTTAAATGTTCTCGGTGTTCCGAAGAGAGTTTATTTGGAACACTTTCTGACACTGGTCATGGAGGAATATGTTGGAGTCCCAAGTGAATTAAACATAACTCTAGAAAACATTGAGCTCTAACAAACTCTCTTCTTCCACCCTACCAGGTTTACAGGAAGGCGGTGGGCCAGATGAGCCAGGGTCTGATCAGGAGATTGACGGTGCTCAGCCAGTATGAGGAGGCACTGGTGAAGATCAACGCCACGGCGGCCGAGCGGCTGACGGCTCTCAAGGCGAAGCCGCAGGCATCCATCCAGAGAGACATGCTGTCCATCTGCAACGACCCGTTCACTGTCGCCCAGCAGCTCACACACATAGAACTGGTAAGAGCAATTATTTAGATCAATTATTCAGTTGCCGTTAATCTACAAGAAGCCTGTGGTTAAGTCAGACTTGGCTCAGAAGGCTAATTTTCATCAGTCACAACTAAAAAATCTGTATGTATTTGTTGTCGACACGCCAAACCAAATTAGGTTGTAAAACCTGTCTTCCTTGAAGAACAATCAGAACCGCCTCGCACTTATTTCAGCACATGAGCCGAAGAGAATGAGAGACGGAATTGATGCTGCGAGAGAGATCATGTGAGAGAGGAGAGCCGACATGATGGAGTAGAAATCGTGGCGGGCGAGGCGAAATCGACGCCACGGTTGCGCCCACGCCCGACACCGCCCCAACATTGATTTTAAACAGCCGTGTTGGACCACAGCTTTATATTCATTACATCAGTCTGCCATTGAAAAAAAAATTGTCAATCTAGTAAAAACCGGAGGTTGATTAAAGGGTTTCTTCTTGAATCCAAAAGGTCAACTTCCATTGACGTGTTTTTAATGCTTGAGTTGGGGGAGAAGAAGAGGGAATGAAGGCTGATGAAAACAGATTGGACTTCAATACAGGAAGGAGCACGGGGATCCTCCGGTAGCAACATATTCAATGTTCTACTGTAACTGTGCTCCACCAGAAACTCACAAAATGTAGTGTACGTAACTATAGTGTGAAAACACTGTGTGGATCAGAAGAAGTTCAGGTGGGAGTCAGGAATGAAATCCCATAATGTATCCACAGTTACTGGTGCATGATTAATTATGTAATCTATTCACGTCCTCTTAAATAGATTTGCCTAAAGTTAGGTGCTATGGGAGTGGGGGAGGGAAGGAAGCACATTCATTCAGGAATTTGCCTAAAAGTTTTTACTGGAAATGCAACGGTCAATCATTGAGTTGTACCTTTTAGACACAATCCAGTAAGTACCCTCAGCCCTCATTAACTCTTAAATTGATTAAAGCATGCCCGTGTTACTGCAGATGAGCTGGAGGATGAAAGTAAATGTAGCAAAAGTATGAGAAAAGAAGGCGGAAAATTGATCTGAATTTGGCTAACATCGGCTACCTGAAGCTAAAGGTGTTGCGAACTCTAGCAAAAAGTCCCTGAGCGTTCTCCACCGAGCTAAAGATGCATCCAGGGAGTTAATTTTTTCCCTGTTCCTTCCTCCTCAGGAGAGACTGAGTTACATCGGACCTGAGGAATTCGTCCAGGCCTTCGTCCAGAAAGACCCTCTGGACAACGATAAGGTAACATCTGCACGTTCTACTTTGAGTGAACCGCCAAGATAAGAGAAGCACATCCAGTAGCTCTGCATCTTCAGTTTACACAACACACACACAGACAGACAGACAGACAGACAGACAGAGGCCCGCCGCTGCTGCACGGGTCACAGTGAGGTCAGGTGACTGCTAGACTGTAGCGGCAGACCAGATATCCACCCTGCACACACACACACACACACACACACACACAAACACACGCATGCACTCAGAAACATAAACACCTCACCAACAATTTCCTCAAATCATTCCATTGTCTGGATGAGATGGACATTCATGCATCTCATTTCCTAGCAACCGCCACTGCCAAGGTTTTTTCTCTTTTTGGGGGTAATGTGTGTCTTTGGCGGTGGGCTCTCTTGTCTGGCGTTTGGCTGCTAGGCAACAGGAGTGGAGGGGATAAAGCTGCCTTTATACACGGAGCGAGCCCGCCTCGTATTCCAGCGAGTCACTTGGAAAAGACGACACTGCATGTTTTTCAAATGCGACTGGCGCGAAGCACTTGATGGACTCGTTGGGCCAAAGGAATGTGTGGAATTAGATGAAGAGGAAACAAAGGACCAGCGCGCACAATGTGAACGACATCAGCCACTATTGTGGTTCTAGAGGCAGAGTGAAGTTTATTTTGTATGTTCAGTGATGCATTAACTGGGGAGGAAAGCCAATATCATCTTGTTTGTGCTTTGCAATTAGCTCAAATGTTAATTAAAATTCTGTTGTTTTTGTTGTTGCTGCAGAGCTGCTTCAGTGACCACAAGAAGGCCAGCAACCTGGAGGCGTACGTGGAGTGGTTCAACAGACTCAGTTATCTGGTGGCGACAGAGATCTGCATGGTGAGGGATGAGTGTGAGGAGGAAAAACAGGAAGTTATGCTGCAAATACTGATGATGTTCATGTTGAAACTCGGCCGCCGCAAGATGACAAAGTCCGAAACCCAAACATGAAATCAAAAACAGAAAGAAGCGTGACATTCTCTCATGTCAGAAGCTCAAAACAACAAATAGTTTAGTCTTGCTTCAGAACTGACTAAATGATTCAGTGATTATCAATAATGTTGATTTGAAACTTTTGGGCACTTGATCCTGCTGCCACTGGACATTTATTATTATTACAAAATTATTATATTATCAAACCAAACTATATTCAATTTTAATTCCCGTTTCCCAATTTTAGCTGAATATAGGATTTAAATTGATTCATAATTATTATTTTTCAGAATCAAAAGGGTAAAAGAAAAGCAACAATCTTTTCTCAAATACTCCAATATTTCCTCAGAAAATAGTCCCATTAAGTACAAGCAAACATTGGTACTTTAAGCATTGTGCAGGCATCCCCCCATGCAGATGTTTCATGTTTTATTGTTCTTCATGTGGTTCACAGCCCGTGAAGAAGAAGCAGCGAGCTCGAGTCATGGAGTTCTTCATCGATGTGGCGCGCGAATGCTTCAACATCGGCAACTTCAACTCCCTCATGGCCATCATATGTGAGTTGTGGTTCATCACGTTATTCTATCCCTCTCCTCAAAGACTCCAGACTGCATCGACAGAAAGGGACTTCTGTTCTCGTCTGTGATCATTGAAACAAACTTTATATATATGTTGACTGGGTTTGTTTCCCCCTTACTGCTCAAAGATGAGCAGAAAGTAAGTAAGCAGTAACTTTGGTGGGATGAAATATTTTAGAAAAACAGAGTTGTGGCTTAAAAGGTTTCCGATTCAATCAAGGAATCCTGAAGGAGTTCTGACTCATTTGACCTGAACCCACTTAACCCCAAACAAAGGGTGTGTTTGTCTGTTTGTGTCTGTGTGTTTGTATGTGTGTGTGTCTCTCTCTCGCTCTCTCTCTCTCGCTCAGCAAAACTAGCCATCTTAGATTAAAGATCAGTTCAGAGACCTCGCTGGAGGGCTCTAAGAGATCTCCCAGTGTTCAGAGGAGAGGGCAGCTGGTCACCGTCCCAGGCCGGGGGGCATCTGTGAGTCCAAAGTGGTTTAGTGCGGGGGAGGCCTCAACTGGAAGAGGACGCAGAGCATCCAGGCAGATGGTCAGCACTGACCAGAGAGTGTGAGAGCTCACAAGGGAGGATAGTGAAGGGGGGGAGAGCAGAGGAGAGATGCTCAAGGGCCAGCTGTTCTCTCTCTGTCTTTCTCCCCCGAGGGCGAAATAGATCGAGGGAGAACCACAGGCTCTACCAGACTCGCCTCCAGGGATCCACCGGGGATAGACAACGTGTTAGTGATCTATTGAAGGGTTGGGCCTCCCAAACTTTGAAAGCAAATTCACCTTTTTATAGAGTCGGCCAGACAGTTTACGGTTTTTGTGTGATCCGGCCAGCTTGGAATGAAGTATTAGACGAATTGACAGCTGACCACAAAGAGCAGAACCTACCTGATGTGTAATCAGCTCTCTAGATACTAGAATTAAGTGAGAATCAGGGCGCATGACACCCTTTTGTTTCCTGTAAAAATAAAAAAAGCTAATTGCTAAAACAATTAAATAAAACACACTCTATCTGCACCCCTCCTCCTCCTTCTCCTTCCCCTCCTCTTCTTCCTACCCCTCCTCATCTTTCTCTTCCTCCTCCTCCTTCAACATGGTGTCAACGCTAAAAGGGAAAAGACATCAAAGATATAATATAATAATGTTCTCTCATAAAAGGGGAGAATGTGTAACAGTGGGGCGACGACCACGGACAACACCTGTCACACAAATACACACACACACAAAAAACACACAGACACACACACACTGGTGTCTCTGTGAGCGGATCGAGAGTCATACGGCGCCTCGCGGTCAGACTCTCGTTGGTTTGTGGCGCCTGCGGAGCCGAAGTGTCACGCTCCGAACCAAACCGTCTCCCAGGAAGAGCAGGAAATAAAAAAAACCTAGTGTGTTAAAATGTTTCCATGTGTGCATGTGACTTCCTTTTTAGTGTCAAGGGTTGTTTGTGTTGTGTTGTAGCTCTGCTCTGACGGTGACCCTCAGCCTCCTGAACACACGCGTGCGCACACACACGCACATACACACACACAGAGGATTATTATATGGGAGGCCGAGCACTGGGAGGGGAAACGAGGTGTGTGTTAATGCCATTGTTCTTGTGGCCTTTTTGCCTCGCTGCGTCAGAAGAAACAACAGCGGAGAGGAAGAAAAGGGGGAAGGGCTGTGAAAGGATGACCACGGTGGGGGCGTGAGGGGTAGTGGGTCTGTCTGAATGGGAAAGTGCTATGTGTTAACGCGGTCATGTTTGGTGCTTCATGGATGCGTGATATCTCTCTCATCGATCTTGTGTCTCTTGTCTTGCAGCCGGGATGAACATGAGTCCTGTGTCCCGGCTCAAGAAGACCTGGAACAAAGTGAAGACGGCCAAGTTCGACATCTTGGAGGTACGTTTTATCAAACACAAGTGTGCACATGTTTGGTTCTGCAGCTCTTAAAAGAAACTCTGCCCTTTTTTTAAGGGGAATTTTTTTTCTGGGATATATTAGGAGGCAAAACCTGAAAAGATGAAAAGTGGAGGCGGATGGGGAGGGAGTGAAAGAGATGGAGGGCAAGAGAGAGAGATTAATTCCTCAAACTGTTTTTAATCGAACTGTTTTAGGGCGGCGGCCAAGAACATTTTATAGATATTCTGCTTGAAAATTCTGCATATTATTTTACGTTAAAGGCCAACAGGTTTAGTTTAAAAAAGGCACAAGATAGCGTGTTACAAATCCCATGATTTCATGCCTTAAATATGTGATATGTTAACAATTCACAAAAGCACCGAAGCGTTCTCTCAGCTTTTTGGTGAGGAATACTTTTTATTAGGCAGCAGCCTCTATGCATCCTCAAAGACGTTAAAGTAAACCCTCGGCGCTGCAGGGATAAAGCTCCCGAAGCCCGGCAGGTTCAGTCGGCCTTTTTTAACAAGATCTGAGGCTCTGGAGTCGGTCGGGAAACTCTGTTCTTCAGGTTCCTTTGTCTCTCTCTCTCTCTCTGAAGAGATGAGGTGTGTGACTGATACTCTTTCCTTTTACCCTCCACGGTTTTGTCCCTGTGAGCCTCTTTTGAAGTGAACTTTCCGTCCCACTGAGTCATAGTTAGTGGGCTGCATGGAGTTCTTCCTCTTCCTCCTCCTCCTCCTCCTGCTCCTCTTCCTTCTCCTCTTCCTCCACATGTGTTTGAGGTCACAGATCCGACGGCGTCTTCCTCTTCTAATCTCCTTCATCATATAACTCACAGCACGTAGGGTTTGAATTACTAAATAGTTGTTGGAATGGAAGCGATTCATTTTAGACATTTCATTACTTTTTCTCTGCATTTATAATGCATTTAATCATTAATATCATTTACAATCTATAACTTCAACTGAATTATGTACTGAACTGTAAACATGTTCTCAGAGGAGAATCCAATCCTCACGTTGGAGAAACTTAAAATGTTTGATGAATGAATGATTTAGAAAAAACTAATAAATGGCTTTTATATTCTATCAAAGTAATTCATTATCTATCTGCTAGAAAATTAATTTGTTTCCAAATATGTATTTGATCAAATTAAACTTTTTTTTATTTTTCACAATGACTGTCAAACTAGACGTCCTAGTCGAAGCATCACAACAGGAACTAAAGTCTCATCGCTGGAACAACTAAACGTGTTTAAATCCGCTCTGCTCACCTGTTTGTTTGTTTGTTTGTGGACCCAATAAAACTGACTGTATTATTTCTCTCCGCAGCACCAGATGGATCCTTCCAGCAATTTTTACAACTACAGAACGGCCCTGCGAGGAGCGACGCAGCGGTCCATCACCGCCAACAGCAGCAGGGAGAAGGTGAGTGATGGAGGAACATAACGTCTGACCTTTATTTTCAGTTTGGTTCACCTGCAGGTCAGCCCTCACTTGAATGCACCGCACGGGGCTTTTATCACATGCACAGGTACAAACCATCACCCTCCCCTGAATGCACCGCAAAGGGCTTTAATCACATGCACAGGTATAAACCATCACCGCTGGAAAACAAGGCGGGGTTCGGTGGTGCTTCATGGAGTCCAATTTGCATCAAATGCAGTCATAAGATGTGAGCAGAGGAGGCGGAACGCTGGTGGTTGTCGTCTCCCACTTGTACATCACATGTCCGATACGCGTGTTGCCACAGAGACAGAGTGTTCTGTCAACATGCAGCCGACTCCCTGAGGCATGCAAGTGAGCCCTTTTTTTTTTTTTGGGAGCTCAGAAATGCAAACGCACTCGGACAAGAGGTCGTGTGGGGAACGGAAAGTTCCCAAGACAAGAAGTCTGGTATGTTCCGTGCCCTTGTGACCTCTCCTCTGCGTTTTTAAGGGAGGGGCTTGTTTATGACCCGTCCCAGGCGCCCACTGGGCTGTTGACGTTGTGAGGGAGGATCAACAGAGCCAACATGTGCGCTCCAGTCTTCCTGTTTTAGTTTTGTTGTTGTTGTTTGCCGAAAGGACGGAAATATTTCACGGTCCGTGACGTGTTTGATTTACTGAAGGAGCTGTGGGACTGCTGTTGTATTGATGTGGACACTAGGCAGCGGGTAGTTTGTGTTGACAAATTCATGTTAATAATAAATTAAAACAAGTAGAGCAAAGAGGTAAACGGTCAAGATTATTATCGGGAATAAAAATGAATAAAACCAAGGAAAATAAATAAAATATCAAGCATTACAGTGCAGCTAAATGATAGTTCCAGTAATGACACATCTTATTTTCATGGAACGGCTTAGATTATAAAATGTAATGAAATGTTGAATAATAATAATAATAATTATAATTTTTTATCCAGTCAAAATTAAAAAAAAAAAAAAACTTCATAGATGATCAAATTTAAAGTAATCAAACAATTGTTTCATAGCAACAAATAACAGATCAGCTGGTTAAACCTCTTTGACCCATTGATTAAACCTAAAGAAATACTAGTGAACAGTTACAGCTGTAAATAGAGAGATCTATTTGTAGACCACACACCAGACCCTTAACCCCCCGCTCCTGCAGAGCTCTTCTTCTCTTTCTTCTTAATATATTTTATTTATATAGCGCTTTTCAAAATACTCAAAGTCGCTTTATATGGTTAAAATCAACGTAAAACAAGGACATCATATAAAATCACAGCAGTATTTACACATTAAAAGCAGATCTAAAAAGGTGCGTTTTGATTAGTGATTTAAAAGTTGTCAGGTTGGAGCAGTCTCTAATGGGTTTGGGGAGTGAATTCCAGAGGGACGGAGCGGCGATGGAGAAAGCTCTGTCACCCCACTTTGGGCGCTTGGTCATGAGTGGGGTGGACAGGAGGTTGGCATCAGAGGAACAGAGGGAGCGGGAGGGAGTGTGGTGCTGGAGCAGGTCGGTGAGGTAGCCGGGGGCCTGGTTGTGAAGGGCTTTGTGAGTCAGAAGAAGGATTTTAAAGTTAATGCGTTGAGGGATGGAGAGCCAGTGGAGGTTCTGGAGGACGGGGGTGATGTGGTCACGGGAGCGGTTATGAGTGAGCAGACGTGCGGCGGAGTTTTGGATGTACTGGAGTTTATTGAGGATTTTGGATGGTGAGCCGAAAAAGGATGCTGTTGCAGTAATCGAGTCTGGAAGTGATGGCCGAGTGAATCAGAATCTCGGCAGTGGAGGAGGAGAGTGACGGACGAAGGCGTGCAATGTTTTTGAGATGAAAGAATGCAGTCCTGGTGATGTTATTGACGTGACGTTCGAAGGTGAGGTGACTATCAAAAGATGATGCCGAGGTTATGGATGTGAGGGGAGGGGGACAGAGTAGAGTTGTCAATGTTAATGGTGAGGTTGTGGGAACTTCTTGTTCTTGTTCTTGTTCTTGTTCTTGTTCTTCTTCTTCGTCTTCGTCTTCTTCTTCGTCTCACTTCGTCTCAATCGGTGCATTATATAGTGGTGTTTAAAGGTCGTATTGCTACGTGCTACTACAGGCCTGCGAGACTGGAACATACCTTTATGATCAGACGGATTGGAAGAAGGTCTCTTTTGTTCACTAGAAGTGATACTAAACGTTATAAGATATCCTCTTTGTCTGTTGTAATCCCTTTTTTCCCTTGAATTGACTTGTTTAGAGATCATACACCTGTGAGTCACACAGAACCCCCCGCCCCATCCTTGCATCGTCCTGATGAAATTAAATTCCTTTTCTCTTCTCTTGTCTTGCAGATCGTCATCCCTTTCTTCAGCCTGCTTATCAAAGACATCTACTTCCTCAACGAGGGCTGTGCCAACAGGCTGCAGAGCGGACATGTCAACTTTGAGGTAAACTTGAATTATTGAATTCCCCGGAGGGAGTTCCCCCGGCGTCACTATTGGCGACGTTTTTTATCTTCACTTCCCTAAAGAGTGTTAGAGAATGAAGAAGTGAGACCAGAATGTGTGAAGTCCAGCTGTGTTTCCATGGAACGTACGCAGAAACATTTCCATCGGTCTTTGGCCACAGCTATGCTGAATCAGGCTCTACTTTAAGGTTTCATTCCACCGGAAGCTGATTCCTTTTTCTGTCCTTTCCTCTTGTGACTTTTATACGCTACATTTGAACACATTTATACTTCAGGACAGCTGAATCACAGCATGCTGGGTCACTGTGCAGCCTCAGTGGCGCCTTACAATGATCAATGCCTTGCTCAAAGGCAGCGCCACCTGGCGTGTTATTTGTAGTGAAAAAGAAAGCCCAGTCAGTCAAAGGGTCAGAACCAGGCGGCAACTTTTGCTGAGTGAAGCCAAGCTTTCTAAAACCTGCTTTCTTTCTCCTGACCATCAGGGGACGACTCCTTTGGTTGTATAGAAGTCTATGCGTCATGTGTTAAAGCTGCATTCTCTCTCTTGACCAGGGCCGGAATGGGGCCACTTTTAAGCCCGAGAATTTCAGGCTCAAGAACGGCCCACTTTTTCCATTCTAGTGGAAATTGGATAAATGAAGCAAAAGTTCAGCTCTTACTATCCGGTAGTTTCTTTTTATTAATACCATGGTCCAACAAAAAATGTAAAGGTTAAATACAACAATAATAATCCACTTAAGATGAGAAGTTAACAAAAACTATTCCACTATTCCACAAGGATAGGTTGATAAATTAACAAAAGCAGAAATAAATAAATAAAACATTTGAAACGTATGCCACTCTTTAACAAAGAGGCATAATGAACTACAGTTCAACTCACAGTCAATATAAACTTATATGCTAACCCATTGACAGGATAAGCATCTGTGAGGAGGTTGTACTGTGAGAGTATATTTTGGCTGATGTAAAAATGCTAATATTTTAATTCAATTTAATATTTTGCTTGGGAATAGGTTGAAAACACTACAACGATATTAATCAAGGCTACAACGTCAGCCGAATAGTTACGTTGCTAATCATCAGACCTTTGTCTCTCTTTACCAGTTGCCCCTTGTGTTTGTCCTCTTGAACATGAATCGGTTAGCTTGGCACATTTGGCAGCATCCTCCTCCAACGCCTTTTTTTTTTTAACCTGGCTTTTCCAGCCCCTCCTGCTCTCTTCCTCCCGTCCATCCTCCCTGATGCGCATCGTTGCGGTCGGGCCGGCCCAGCTATCGGCAGCCTGAGAAAACCTTTTGGAAAAGACGCGTTGCGGACCGAACCAACTCTATTTGGGAGGGGAGAACTTCCTAGCGTGGTATACCAGTTGTACCACGCGAGGAAGTTCTCCCCTCCCAAATAGAGTTGTTTGGTTCCACAATGGACCGAACCAACTCTATTTGGGAGGGGTGAACTTCTTTGCTTGGTACAACTCATGCAGAGGCTGTCAGAATGCGGAACGTATGTAGCCCACTTTAAGATAAGATCCACTAACGTGACAAATGTCAACAAATAATTCTCGACCGGCCCAGA
The DNA here is from genome assembly GCF_023055335.1 of Clinocottus analis. NCBI lineage: Eukaryota > Metazoa > Chordata > Actinopteri > Perciformes > Cottidae > Clinocottus > Clinocottus analis. The sequence goes on along the minus strand of NW_027176229.1, from coordinate 1,855,103 downwards.
AGTGAAGCGGCTCACCGGGAACTCTCCCGATTCTCGCAATTACCCACCCCGGGCCCGCTCTTGACCATCTGGGGACGACACCTCTGGTTGTATAGAAGTATATGATTCATGTGTTAAAGCTGCATTCTCTCTTCCGGCCACCAGTGGGTGACTCCTCTGGTTGTATAGAAGTCTATGCTTTATGTGTTGAAGCTGCATTTTCTCTCCTGACCACCAGAGGGCGATTGCTCTGGTTGTATAGAAGTCTATATAAATTAATCTACTTCTCTTTTGATGTATTGTAAAGATTGTAAACATGAGTTTGTGTCTCAATCTCTGACGTCACTACATCCAGTCCATATTAGAGTCAGGACCCACCGCTGGGTGACTGGTGAATCTCTTCAATCGTCTTTCATTAAACATTTATATCTGCAGTACACTTTTGGGCCAAATGACGGAGCCTGATTTTGTCTGAAAAAATGAAGCCTACTCAAAACATTTAATCTAATATGAAACTCAAGCATTTTACTGATGAGAGGAAATGACAAGAGCTTAACTAAAATGCATTTATTTATCATGTGAAATGTTTCCAATGACACATGATCAAACAAAGTTGTGAATTATCATGAATTATCAGATATGATTTTGATATATTCTTTCAGAAATTCTGGGAACTCGCCAAACAAGTGAGCGAGTTCATGGCCTGGAAGAAAGTGGAGTGTCCGTTTGAGAAGGATCGCAGGATCTTGCAGTACCTGCTGACGGCTCCAGTATTCACTGAAGATGGTATGTTTGTGCATGAATATATGAACACCTGTTTAAATAAGACACATTATTTCTTTTCTTTCTGGCCAATAGTGAGAAGGTCAGATTACTAGCATACTTAAGATACATTATATATATATATATTAGGGCTGGGCAAAGTTGAAAAACAGTAATCGCGATTAATCGCATGATTTTTCTACAATTAATCGCATTATGCGCCAAATTCAACAATGAAGTAAAAAAACAAGTGTATTGCATGCTTTTATTTTAAAGCAATGTTATCAGAGCAATATAACAGCACTGTGGAGCAACAACAAGTTAACATACATACATATATAGTTTATAAATATATATATATATATATTTTTTGAACAGGTACTGTTCAGTAGCCAGGGACAAACCACTCCTTATTTTGTCCATGTTCAGTCTGTTGCTTACCTTAAAGATGTATGTTAAAGACCAGCAACTGATTCACAAAAGCAATAATATTTTCAGTTCAGTTTTTCTGTGATACTGACTTAAAGGTCTCTGCATAGTGGATCAGACCGCAGAACAATACGTGCTAGTGCTGCGTGTCAGTCGGCGAGGCTACGGAAGCGCACGCCTTCAAAGTAAAAGCAGTGTTGCTGTAATTGCGTTCATGGCGTTTATCTTATTTATTTATTTTTCATATTTGATTGACCTCACGCGGGCAGGACTGGGAGAGCCGTGAGACGCCAGGTCTGAACTACGCCGTCTGGAGAGATTTAAAGCAATAAGCTCCTCCAAATGCAAAAAATAAATTAAAAAAATGCAGTTAATGCATGATCAAATAGTTAACGCATGATCAAATAATAGTTAACGCCGTTAAAGGATTGTCAGATTATATTCCCTCAGATTAATCTTGGGTTAACGCGTTAATCTGCCCAGCCCTAATATATATATATATATATATATATATATATATATATATATATATATATATATATATATATATTAGGCAGATGTGTATGAATACAAAAAAAAGTTATTAATGTTGCCACCCATCCAAATGTTTCCTTTTTTTTACTAACACATTGTTTATCAGAACAAAAAGCAAAAAAAGCTTCCAGTATTCAAAAGGTGAAGCAAAGACGAGTCCTGAATATTCTGATTCCCTTGTTGCAGCGTTATACCTGGCATCGTACGAGAGCGAAGGTCCTGAGAACAACATGGAGAAGGACAGATGGAAGTCTCTGAGGTGCGTATGAACCCCTCCCTCTTCCCTCCACACACACACACACACACACACACACACACCCTCGGGGAGCTTTGGAGTCTTTCCATCCCGCCTGTCGGCTCACATCCCGTCCCGCCTCTCTGCTGACCCAGCAGACCCAGAGGAGGTCACACAGACGCTGACCTGCACGTTATTCAATAAACGCATTAAACGCACAGGTGCTCATCGCTCTTCTTCATCACTCCGTCGCTGGCAAAGGCACGCGCTGAGCACATCCGTCATGTTCACACAATGACAGCCCCCATCCCTCCTCCGTTATCACACAGCTCTCTGCACGTGTTTGAGAAGATGGATGAGAGGAAAAAAAACAGAATGACAATGAAAACCATCAATGAAAACCATCCCCCAAAGGATTTACTGTAGATGTGTGAGTCATAGGTCAGAGCAGGTTTTGGATCTGTGAGAGGGGGTGCGTTTGTGGTCACAATTTTTTATCTATAGACTCAATTTATAGTTTTGCTCAAATGTTAGAGTTGACCCAAGATGCATTGATCATTTTCGAAGTGTTTTTTTTAAATTAAAAATGTTTCTCTTGGATCCATGCAGATTATTTTTTTCTCAGGAGTGGATAGTTTAGGATCTTGTATTTTATACAGCTTTTGTTATACTTTAAGGTGCCCTGTCCCTGTGAAATAAATACTATTTTAATACTACTTTTTTATTTAATTTCTAGGGGGGTGTCTCTGCTAGCTTTGCTGCTAGTTCTACGCTACCTCCCTGCTAGCTCCCTGGAGCTCCCCGACAACCACCAAAGGTAGCGGGAGCTAGCAGCAGTGCTAGCTTGCTACCGAGTGTAGAAGCGGCTTGTGACCCGACTTTTAAGGGTTACGAGCCTTGTTCACGTTGTAAAAAAAGAGAACAAGCAGATTGTGTTGCGTAGGTAGAAGTACACACAACAAACAAACAGCCATTTCCTTCCTGTCTCCACAGATCCTCTCTGCTAAGCAGAGTCTGACCCGGAGTAAAGACAAACCCGACGTCGTCGTCTAAAAACCAAGTATCCCGTGTTGGAAGGGAACGACAATCTCTACAGATTTCTATGATCGCTTCTCTCTTCACCCTCTCGCCTCATTGTGCTGTATATTTCAGGACAGCTAATTTTCCTCTCTTTGTATGACTTTATAGTCTTTTTTAAAAAAAAGGAGAAATGCTACAAACCTTCACAGTAAAAGCTAAATGGAGCTGAGGTTTCCTTCTGAGAGCAGCTGGGGTTGTTTTGATCCCCGCTACTTTTGTTGTTGTTTTTTTCCACTGAAGCTACAAAGTTAGCCGCTGGTTGGCTAACTCGACAGAAGAAACGCTACTTGCGCTGGTTCGATAAGCCAACGTCATTTTTAAACGGACAACTCAAAAATCTGTTGTTTATTTTTTGCCGTTCTTTGTAGTTGTTTATTTTTGTCGACACCCGAGTTTCAAATTTTTCTGTGAAAGGGTTTAAGAAAATGCACTGGCTGCATTTTGAAGATTAATAAGAGGTTGTTTTTTTGTTTTGTTTTTGTTGTATAAAGTTGTGCGGTTTTCTTAAGCAGCAGGCAACACTTGTCATTTTGACTTTGACGCATCAAAGTCACCAGCACACTTTAATTGATGTGTTATTTGTCTAGTTGAACATCTGAAAAGCCAGTTATCTCTGGAATCGGGTGTTTTTTAAGATCGTGATGCTTTTGAGCAATAAGCGTAAATGGAGGATGTCATGATGGTGACAGTCTGTTTAAATGAGTCCCACTGCTGCTGAGAATATTAAGAAAACACCATTCACACTTTTTGTTCCTGCTCCAAAGTAGAAAAGATGAGTGTGCTTGTGCTGCCCCCTGTTGGTTCAGTAGGAGAAGTGCTGGACTCTGTGTAGTCGAAAAATGTGAACTGAGGATGTCTATTGAAAACCTACAGATAAATAATATTATTTTTATTATTCATGTTATTATTACAGTTTCCTGCTTTTATTTTATTTGTTTTTATTATTTATGAATCTATTTGTGTCGTCACATTATGTCCTCTTGCCAATGTTGACTATTTTGTTATTTAATTTTGTATTTGGTACACAACATGTTTTAAGTAGATATTGGCTTAACCATTATTTTTATATACAAAGTTTGTATGAGATGCTTATTTTTCGAGGTACTAGCTCAGAGTATGAAGTTGAATGACGGACGTGTGCTTTGCCTCAACTGCTCCTCAACACAGTCCTGTTGTGCGTCATTGTGTACAGAACGTGTGCGTTGGTTTGTTTTGGTTTCCTTGTGTTTATTCATTTTGTATTTTTCGACTGTTGAAATGGAAAAAAGATCTGTTTATAAATGAATTGGTAATGTTGAAAAGAGTTAATAAAAAGGATGTTTAAAAGTGTGAAGTGACTGTTTATATCTTTTTGAATAAAATACTATATATATATATATATATATATATATATATATATATATATATATATATATACATATATGTATATATATACATATACATATATATATATACATATATACATATATATATATACATATATATATATACACATATACATATATATATATGTATATATATATATATATATATATATATATATATATATATATATATATATATATATATATATATATACATCCATCCATCCATTTTCCGCCGCTTATCCGGGGTCGGGTCGCGGTGGCAGCACACCCAGCAGCCCGACCCAGGCTTCCCTCTCACCCGCAACATTTTCCAGCTCGTTCTGGGGGACCCCGAGACGTTCCCAGGCCAGCCGGGAGATATAATCCCTCCAGCGTGTCCTGGGTCTTCCCCGGGGCCTCTTCCCAGTTGGACGTGCCTGGAAAACCTCTAATGGAAGGCGTCCAGGAGGCATCCGGATTAGATGCCCGAATCACCTCAGCTGACTTCTTTCGATACAAAGGAGCAGCGGCTCGACTCCAAGCTCCCTCCTGATGTCCGAGCTCCTCACCCTATCTCTAAGGCTGAGCCCGGCCACCCTACGGAGGAAGCTCATTTCGGCCGCTTGTATCCGCGACCTCGTTCTTTCGGTCACGACCTACACACACACACACACACATATATATATATATATATATATATATATATATATATATATATATATATATATATATATATACATATATATATATATACATATATATATATATATACATATATATATATATACATGTATATATATATATATATGTATATATATATATATATATATACATATATATATATATGTATATATATATATATATATATATACATATATATATATATATATATATATATATATATATATATATATATATATATATATATATATATATATATATATATATATATATACACACACACAGACAGACAGATAGATAGATAAAACCATAACCTATAATTGAGTGCAAATTGTCTTGTAGACATTGTTGAGTGTTCATCGGAGATCTGTAAAACAAACCCAGGAAGTGGAGCAGACTTATTATAGAAGGTACGTAAACATCAGAAGCTTTGAAGTTTCGCTTTAACAATCTTTCACAGAACTTTCTTCAAGAAATATGTAAAGAGGCAACATTATAAATTGATCGGTAAGCCAAAACAACAACAAAAAAAACTGATGATGAATATTTCATGACATCAGTGAGAGGAATTGTCTGCAGAAGCACTATACTGTGAACCTATTTGGCTCTACCAAGTGGCCAAATTAAGTCATTGCAGCCGGCTTGGCTGCTGAACTATTCCATCTTAGCATTCTGCTAGCTTTTGTAGCCACATGTGCTCAAAGCAACACCTGCATGAGTCTTTTCCTCTGATTATGTGGCATCTTGCAGTCAGAAATAGAACAAAATAAAGAAATATCAGGGTCTCCCCTTTGGCATTCAACATTATTACTGAAGTGGACATCTATATTTATGATAAACTCTATAAATTTAACTGTCTGGTTGTAGCACAGCACATCTTTGGACATCAGTATTTGTGACATCGTTATTGTAATAAGTCCAATGAGGACATATTTGATCCTTTTTTTCTCGTCACATGATTTGTTGTCATTTTCTGCTTCAGGGGCATGTTTGTCTTTAAGCCTACATGGTGAGGGGAAGTTCAGGATCACAGTTTGGGTTAAATTAAACCCTGGAGGAAAATTACTAATTTTGTAAATGTGATTTATTTCATGCTGCTGCGCTGCAGCTTCATATATTTTATTTTAACACTACAAGTTACTTTACAGATATTGGACCAATGTGTTATCTGAACAGTGCATTTCACTTTAAACACCAGCATATTATACTTACTTTATTTTGAATACAATACTGCAGGATAATTCGTTCCATTGATTATCATGTTGTGTTTTATTTTTTACATTCAGAAAACACAGTCGCTAATTACATAAAAAAGCTAATATGAAAATGTCACTTAATATACATCCAAATGCAACACCCGTCCTCTCTATTTCCTTCTGCTGACATGGATCGTGGTTAGCTGGATCGTGGTCCAATGCCTATACTCATTATATGAGTAACTCTGTTACGTTATTTCATTCTGGTCACAAGGGGAGTTTTTCCGAATCTGATGTGAGGTCCTGGGACCGGGACGTTTGTGTACAAGAGTGTAAAGCCCTCAGAGGATAATTTGTGATTTTGCTAAACAAAAAAAAGAGGGAAATTAATGGAAACATGCACGCAAACGCCCGGCTGTTTTTAAGTCAGACTTTTTGTTTAAAACGCTCTGCCAGCGGGACCTCGAAGCAAGGCACCGCAGCAGAGGCTTCGGATCATTTGCTACGAGTCTTTCGGATCTGCTTTCAGGTTCGGTTTGGTGACCTGGATATCTTTTTTGTTTTTTTTACTTTGTTGTGTTTGAAGTGCTGCAGATGAGTCAACTTTGGCCACCTGCCATTATTGTTCTGTGTCCGTCGATACAAACCCTGCTGCAGGCCAGCGGCTCAGACAGAAAACACACTGGGAAAACCAATGAATCACTTTTGGTCGGGGTCTAGACTTCAGCTCGTCCATAAAATGGAATAGAAACAAGCCGAGATGATAACATTTAAAGTACACTGTTCTTACATATCTGATACTTTTAAATTAATACATGAGCAAAGACTACATGTAATAAAAAAGATGAGTTATTAGCTAAAAAGGAGTGTGAATATAGGATTTCTTGGCTTCAGGGGCCAGAAACACAACTCCAGTGTTGCTGAATGTGTCACTGTTTAAAGTTATATTTTTGATGTTGTCTCTGGTTCTTACTTCAAAAGGAATCTCTCTGGTGCAAGATATTGACTTTTTTCATCTATTCATAAGATGACAAACTAATAGGCCATTCTGACTCTTCTTTCTCTTTTTATTGTAATAGATGATCAAATAATACTAATAATGGGATTGGTCGTCATTATATATGCAAATTCTGTCTCTCTCTGTATTTATGTCTCATGTTGATTGTCTATACGATTGTTGTTGTTACTGCCTTGGCCAGATTCACCTTCTAGACTATGTGTCTCATAATGGAGGTTTTCCTGGTTAATTAAACATAATTTATTTGAAGTTGTCAAGTTGCCTTTATGTATTCAGTCTTATTATTATTATTATTATTATTATTATTATTATTATTATTATATAATGAATGCAACGTTCTTATGTTACATAAACATACATACTTCTCAATTACAAAGGGGAGGGGCGAGGTGGGTGGAAGAAGGGTGGGGGGCTCCCCTGACCTGCGCAATCACCGGTTACCGCGCGCGCGAGAACGCGCACAGCGAATACGGGGAAAGAGAGTGAGCGCGCGCGTGCGAGAGAGCGAGAGAGAGAGACGCAGAGAGAGGAAGAGAGAGAGAGCGAGAGAGAGAGAGAGAGAGAGAGAGAGAGAGAGAGAGAGAGAGAGAGAGAGAGAGAGAGAAAGAGAAGCAGAGAGAGGGAGGAAGAGAGGATGCGACCAGTATTTCAGCAGATGGACCGTCTCTCTTTACTGATGCTCAAATGTGCGGACACACCTCTTCCTCTTCGTCGTCCCGTTTGAAGGCTGAGCTGTGAAACCAGGTGAGATCTCCTCCGACCTGAAACACGCACGCATTCATCTCTCAGGAGAAGAATGACGAGGCAGCGGAAGTTGCAGGTGCACGAACCCGTCCGGAGAGGCTTTGTTTCCTAAACTTAACCGAATTAGTTTTAAAATGTGCAATGTCCAAATGCCGTGGTTATAATGGGGAATAGTATTATGATGGGACATTTTGATTTTATTTAAATTTATATGTACCTGTTAGAAAGTTGAAGGAAAAAAAAAAGTTAATTCTGCATTCTCCTTCTAAAATGATGCCAGTATAATGTATATTTGTCAGCATAGTCTTTGGGTACATCAGTGTATCGCAGCAGGAATGTCATGAATGAAGTCTACTGTGTGTGTGTGGGCAGCGGTCCCACACGACAAACACAGCATTCTTCTCAAACATTCAGATACGCTCTTAATATGTGACCAGAAACACGCTCTAAAGATCACTTTAAACCCAACGATGGAGTGAAAGTTGTCCTTCCGATTGATTGCAGCCTCCTGACCATAGTGTGTGTGTGTGTGTGTGTGTGTGTTTGTGTGTATAGAGTGTGTGAGCAGATGGGGAGTGACTGTCGATGTAATGCAATACTTCCTGCCTCCTGAATAATAAATGGTGAAGACACACTTATTGACCGTTATATACTGATTTGCTCTTTCTCCGGTTTTCTCCCCCTCCTCACAGTGTCAGCTCTTTTGTTTGCCCAGCTTCCTCAAAACAGACCTCTTCACGTCAAACATCACTGTCCACGTCTCTTTGATGCAGTTTGAGGCAAGCGTTGACTTGGAATCTCTTTCTCCTCCTCCTCAGGTGACAAGATGGGGAACGGTTCGATGAAGTCGAAGCGTTACAAACACACAGACGGCTCCGCGGCTGCGGCTGATTCAAACAGCCGAGCCCACAAAGATCCCGGGTTAAAAAATGTGTCCCTGGAGACCCTGAGGGCCCGGGTGGACGAGCTGGAGCGGGAGGGCAAGCGGAGGGACGAGGAGCTTTGTGCCAAAGAGCAGCAGGTCAAAGCCCTCCAGGAGCAGCTGGCCAAGCAGACCAGATCTCTGGCTGAGCTGAGCGAGGAGCTGCAGGAGAAGTGCGTCCAGCTCAACAAGCTGCAGAACGTGATGAAGAGCCAGAGTGGGCACCCGGCGACCTCGAGGGCCCCATCCATCAGAGCCAGGAAAAGCCCAAACCTCAGCGTTCGAGTAAAGGAAAGCCTCAACCGGAGAAAAGGGGCCAAATCCGGGGTGTCGGCCGAACCCACGTCCAGGACCTACGACTCCAGCGGCCTGCCCAAGTTCTCCTTTGAGAAGGCCCGGGTGTCCAAGGATGCGAGGTGAGATGTTCGAGTTCAGGAGGGTGATAACGGATAATAATGCCCCTCTCGGGCTCAGTCCAGCCTGCTGGAGGAGTGTTAGAAGTGGAAGCAGCAGGACTAGGTGGTAGATGGAAGGTGATCAAGAAGATACGATTTTAGTGCGAAATTTGTTGTTAAAATAAAATATTTAGTTCAATGTTTTTTTATATGGTCAACTTTATGTACAGAGTTAATCTATAAAACAAAATTAAAGTATGTAGACGATATAGACAAGTATATATACTTTTATACAACCAGAGGAGTCGCCACCTGGTGATCAGGAGAGAGAATGCAGGTTTGAAGACACTCGCGCATCTTCGTCACTCGGCAGAAAGGGAAGTTGCAGCCTGCATGAAACAAAAAGAAAAATCTTTAGCTAGTAAAAAATTTCCAAAAGTGCTGTTTTACTAATGCACACAATACTATTTCTTCCATCATTTCTAACCTAAAACAGTAAAAAAAAACAAAAAAAAACAGGCATAAATCAACATTTCGAATAAAACAGTAGCTCCACCCGTCCCATGTAAAAAACAATTACCTTTCTCCAAGCTGTTATCTTATTGATTTATATGTCTGAGTTACAGTAAGTTCCGCCTCAACAAGAAGTAGATCAAATTAAGGAAGTAAGTTGATCTCAAAATGCTGCCTTGTGGGGACGGTAATGCTTCAAGCCTCAAAAAGATTACTTGAAGGATCATTTCGACAAATAACAAAGCTCAATAATGTCAACAAAACTGAAGAAGCAGGAATTTGGACGAAACAGAATTGTTTAAATCTCCTGCCTGTAATACTGTTCATCAGACCTTCAGCAGAGAACTTCAAGGTCCTGCCCTTCTCTAAAATAAAATGTAAAAACACCATCCAGCTCTCCTACGGCGCACCAATACTCTTCAAACATTAACGACAATCTGGCCTTCATTCATTGGATTTTTCTTGGAAATCTTTTTTTCTGTTAACAGTAAATATTGTTTTTATAAAACATAAATGTCTGTCGGCTACGGTTGTTTTGTGCATCAAGTGCGTGTGATGTTTTTAGTTAAAATGACTAATTGATGCATTTCATACCTAAGAAATCATAAAGAAGTGCAGACATGACTCTGACGAGGCTGGAAACATTTGGGGGGATGACTCATGGCAGGCTAAAGAAGAGTCAAGTTTAAAACTTAGAAAACAGACAAAATCTGTAAATTGGACAGTACATTGTGAGATATTCTGTACCTGGTACTTGTCATATTCGTCTAATTATTGGCTGAGCAGTTGCCAGGCAACCAACAGTTCCAAGGTTTTACCGGTCGTGGCCAAAAAAACAAACATAGAATCTGAATCTTAAATGTGTTGTAAAACGGTTGAATGTAACACCACCATTTGTGGACGGCGGCTTTGAAGCCTTAAGTTCGCTAATTTCTATTTTTTATTTTTGCAACAAATGGAAAGAAATTACCATATCTGGACTGAGGAGGAGGGATGTAGAGAGATCTGTCAATCATCTTGTAGCCCCGTGGTGCTCAGTAGAGAGAACGCAGCTTTAAGACATGGAGCGTATAGAACCTGAGGAGTCGCTCCCTGTGGTCAGTAGAGAATGAAGCTTGAATACATGGAGCGTATACTTCTATACAACCTGAGGAGTCGCTCCCTGTGGTCAGTAGAGAATGAAGCTTGAATACATGGAGCGTATACTTCTATACATCCAGAAGAGTCGCCCCTTGGTGGTCAGGAGTGAATGAAGCTTTAAGACATGGAGCGTATACTTCTATACAACCTGAGGAGTCGCCCCTTGGTGGTCAGGAGAGAGAATGCAGCTTTAACACATGAAGCGTATACTTCTATACAACCAGGAGTCGTCACTAGAGAGAATGCAGGTTTTAAAACATTTCCACATTGGCATCACTTGGCAGAACCAGAGGTTGCGTGCATACAGACACAGCTCGACCCCGTATTTAAGCAAACCCTCCCACACAACAAACAACTAAAAAAAGGTTGTTTCACAAGAGAGTTTTGACAGCTTTAAAACATGAATGCTAAATTGCCTTTGGTCACAGTGTTCCTCATATCGAACTAACGGGAATACAGCGCCCTTCAGGGAATAAATAAGAGCATGCATCTTTCCAGCGGATCCTCATGTTTAAAGCATGCGTCGCTAATAAGCCCAGCATACATTATATAACCAAGATCGATGTAAATGAGGCAGTCTGTTGCCCTCATGCAAAACCAGCCCTTTGAAAAACCAGAAAAAAAGTGTCTTCTGTGAATGACAATGCAACGTGCTGCAGACACTGGCTGGGTAATGACACAGCGAGGTGGGAGGAGAGGATGTGGGTGGAAAAATTTAAATGAAAAAAGAAAACAGGACTGGATGTCATCAGCTCTAGCTTTATGAAGCCCAAAGTGATCATGTATTACACACGATAAGGTGGATAAACAGACCACCCACCTCCTGCACCACTCACCTCCCCGAGCATACGACCGGGTCACATAATCGACAGTTCGCGTTCAACTGTGGCTCTTAACCTTTTTGGGTTTACAAAAAGGTTCTTCGCCGCAGCTGTTCAAATGCACAACGATGAACTTTGACAGCTCATGATAATGATTTTAGATTTCTTTTTACTTAATTCAATGTCCGAAGGGAGCCCAAAGGCTGCAAATAGTCATTGTTTCACAGGAGACAAAATATTTATCACGCAGACTAAAAGACGTGGTGAGTAAGGAGAGTGTGGGCATCCTGGTGGCTCAGGACACAGCCGGAGTCAGCGGGAGAAGAAGTACTTCAAAGTATTTTTTACTTAAGGAACCAGTATCACAACTACAGTGGAAACATAATTCAGTACATGTCCGGTTTTAACCTCCATAAACGAATAAGTACTGTAAAACATACTCAAGTATCAAAAGTACAAAATGCTGTTTGGTTGCTATGTGAAAAATAGATTTGGGAATTTGTATGGTTTTTAGATGAGTAAAAAAGGACAAAAAATGGCTTGAGGAAAATTAAGATGGAAAGAATCCACGAGGAAAGGAAATAAGCAAAGAAAAGAGGGAAGGTTAGATTAAATGAGGAAGCAAAGTTGTAAAGAAAATATATACAAAAAGAAAGAAAGACAAAAGAAACAGGGTAAAAGAAGGAAGTAAAAAGAAAGACGTAAAGAGGAAGCAGGAAAGACAGAACCAAAGAATAAAGAATGAAACTACAATACTATTTAGTATTTAGAATACCAGGATGATCTATGACATTCGGTCACATTCTAAGCAGGCGTCTCTATTCTGACCCACAATCCTCTGAGCAGCAGATGTACGAGCAAGAGGTCAAAGGTAAATAAATTGATCACGGGATCTAAAGTGTTACAAAAACAAGTACACGTTGAAATATCCAACTCTAGTGATGGGATGCTGAGAGAACCGGAAAATATTAACAAGTAAAAAAAAGAGCTGCAAAAAAATAATTGTCAATTCATCTTTATGTCATTAAACTAATAAGCTAATTGTTTTGGCTCGAGAAGTAAAGAAAGAGAGCAAGTTAATATTAGTATTCAGTCTCATATTGAATGAAAAATGAAAAGCCCCAGTACTTAAATTTGATGTAAAAACTTAAAGTATGGGATCAAATGTATTTAGTTACATCCATCTCCACCTGCGGTGCCAAATCTTAAGAACTTTATTTATTTCTTCCTCACAAAACCTAAATCTAAAGTGTTGCTCACCTGTTAACTCCGCCCCTCTGACAGCGTGAAGAAGCTGCTGGCCGACGCCCTGAACAAGAACCAGTACCTGAAGAGGCTGGAGCTGCAGCAGATCAAAGACATGGTGGAGTGCATGTACGAGCGCACCTACCAGCAGGATGAGTACGTCATCAAGCAGGGAGAGCCCGGGCAACACCTGTTTGTCCTGGCAGGTACGACCACTCCTGTTTCTTCTTCTTCTTCTTCTTCTTCTTCTTCTTCTTCTTCTTCTTCTTCTTCTTCTTCTTCTTCTTCTTCTTCCTCCTTTTCCTCTTCCTCTTCCTCATCTTCCTCTAGAAGATTCAACTCTTTCTGTCTACTTCCTTCAGTGGCCGAGACACACATCATGATTACAAATGTCACACGACATATAAGCGGCCAATAGGAAGCAGTGGCAACGAAGTGGCAATGAAGTAAACCTCTACAGGTGATGTCATCACTTATGAGGGATAATTAGTGGGTGAAGTCTTCTCCTCGTGGAGAATGTCACTTTTTTTTTCTTTATAGTATTGCAGTTTGGTGGTGAATCATGACGTTGCTCTTTCCTTTTCACGCAAACAAATTTAATCGCACTCGGGCAAGTGCGATTATACATCAAAGAAAAGAGAGAAAATGGTGAATCAACCTGGGGATTTAATTTTCCTCCGCATATCCTTCCCGATACAATCTAAGTGACCAATTATTGAGTAGAAATAGTGCTGACTGCAAAGTAAGAGGGTCAAAAAGAAATTTGAATCTGGAAGGAAAACGTGAGTTGCCTGCCGTGCCGACAGATGGATTCATGATTATTTTATTCTTTGCATGTTCCTCAAACTTTTGCCCTCGCTGGCCACCGTATAGCCTCCCTGACCACAAGCCAATCAAATCACAGTGCAACAGCAGCGCTGCACATGGCACGCCTTCTGATTGGTTTTCATGGCTTTATGCAGATTTATAGCGTTTCAACTTTTAGGCCAAATCAAAAATTAAAAAATAGCCGAATGTTATTCTTTGAAAAATACATATAATGATTTTGGCCAGTGAAAAGTATACTTGGCAGATGTATGAATTCCTGTGGTTTATCAACTCTTAGATTGTACAAGTCCATTTTGGACACTAATGTATTCGTTTAGGCATTGATAAAGTACAAGTAACTTGTTTTTGATATATTTACATGCATTTTTTTCACCTATTAATCAACCTCCTTATCCATTTACTTATTTCTTTATTTACTTTAACAACTTCATTTAATGTTTGGCTGGTTGCTTTTGAGTTGACAAGGCAGCTTTCAGCTCCACTAACTGTTTGAGGCAGTCACATGGTCTCTGAACAATAACTGGTTCTCTGCCCGTGTGGTTGGTGGTGAATTATCCATTCACAGACCAAATGTCCTCGTATTTGTTCTGCTGTCTGGTGTTGAAGAGATTTCTCACCTTGCGCAGGAAACGCAGCAGACTGACGATGATATTATGTTCAAACATGATCAAACGTATCCTCAAAAGTCATAAATCACATTGTTTTAATAAAATGACTGCAAAAGTATGCCTTTTCAAGAGAAATGTTTCAACGATTTTTTTGTTTTGTTTTTCGCTCCAGAACTGAATGAGTACAGCTTTTTGTGATGTATTAGGAGAAACACTTATTGTTCACTAAAAACGCTCGTACGTCAGGAGCCAGTGATTGTAATCTCATTAATGAGGTCTCTAATTTGAATCATAATTCATGGAGAAGGTGATTTAATTTCAGGATTACTGACGGACCAACAGCCTAAAAATATCTATTATGTCCTTGTGCGGACAATAAGGATGGTATGAAGAAGAAAGGGAGGAAGGAGGACATGAAGGAGGACAGGACAAAGGAGTACAGGAGAGAGGAAGGAGAACAAGAAGGAGGAGGACAGGAAGAAGGGCAGGAGGAAAGGGACAGGAAGGAGGACGGGAAGGAGGGAGGATAGGGGTATTTTTTTTTCACAAATGTACGTGAAAAAACAGCCAATAATAGCCAATGACATGCATTTTTGCAAATATGGCCCCAAGATGAATAATAACAATAAATACATGATTATTATTTATGATACATCTCAGAATTTATTTTGGAAATAGTCTCTTAAAATGGTAAAATCACAGGAAATGTAGACAGGTCTGTACATATTTCTCTGTAACAAGTACACCTTGTTTGAAGGTGGTTTGACAGCTCTGGTCACACATGCCAGCTGGCAAAACCATGAAAGGAGTAAGAATCCAATGTAAATGTCATCAGATCCTGCCTGCAGCACGCGCCTGCCTTCCTGTGTCCTAAATGTGGGTTTAAAAACACTATTGATTGTCCTTGTTTCATATTTGCAGATGGGAAGCTGGATGTGTTTCAACAAAACAAACTGCTGGCGTCCATCACGGTGTGGACCACGTTTGGAGAACTGGCCATCCTGTACAACTGCACGCGGACCGCGTCGGTGCGAGGTAATGGCCAACACGGCCTCAGAGCTCCAGTCTCCCCAATCGGATTTTCTTTCACGTACAACATATTTGATTCTCCATTTCTGCACTTGCCGTTGCCCCCCTGCTTTTCTCAAACTGCACGATGAAGCCGTTGATCCGCCAATTAGTACAACTTGAACTTGTGACTTCACTTCGTCTTTTGACTGGAAAATACTTGATCTTTTCCTTGAAGCTTAAAGATGAAGAAGTATTTCATAAGTGTACTGTGAATCAATTCAGGCTATTCTTTTCCCTTTTCAATACTTTTGATCATACTTGTTTTGTTTTTTCAAAATAAATGCACATTGTATTATTACTCTATTGGTTAAATGGCTTTACATTATGTGAAGAGCACATTTGGTCTTGTTTACTCAAAACTCAAAGTTTCGGACGTGAGACTTTCTTGTGACTCGGTCAAAATAAAAATCTTTTTGTATTGTGTATTTTCCAATGGTGTATAGTAACGAAGTAGAAATATTTTATTACTGTACTTAAGTAGTTTTTTTTATATCTGTACTCGACTTTACTATTTATAGTTCTGTTGACTTTTTACTTTTACTTCACTACATTTTGCAAAGAAAACTGATACTTTTACTCTGATATGTTTCTCCTGAAACTTCGTTACTCGCTTCAAAATCAAATCTATCTTTAGAAGAAAGATGAATCATGAGACCGACATCGGGGACTGTGGTGGAACACTGACTCCACCAAGCAGGTTTGGAGAATCACAATATTACGCATTTGCCTCTACATCCTCTAGTCCTGCGGTCCTAAACCTCAATGCGACATGAGATGGGTCCCATCTCGGGTTGAGGGAAGATAACGACACTCGTCGTGTGTTCGGTCTGTCCAGTCCACTCCGTGACTTAAACCTTATTGTCCAGTCTACTGCTTAACTTATAACCTCCTGCATACAGACAGGATGTTGAAATGGAAGAAAGGTTTTCACGCTTTTTTGCCTTGGTTTTAATCCAGAACACCGGCAGAGTTGAAACAGAGTTTCATTTTTGTGGTACGTATACACGTAACCTGTCAATAGGTTCAGTCTGAGCTTACGCACAGACGGATGTCTCCGGTCATTTTTCAAAATAAAACATCTTTCCGGCCTTGATTTTTTTTTCTTGATTTTTTTCTATCCACTCATTCTTTCTGTGCGGCCCGGTACTGAGGGACCCACAGACCAGTACCGGTCGGAATGAGCATACTTATAAACACAGTCACAACTCCTTCCTAGTGTCATATTGCTTTTTGGAGAATTATGATGATAAGTTCATAGTAGATGCAAATATATAAGTACAATATATTATGTTGAACATTGCTGCTCCTGGATGGATCACAGCCAACACAATTATTTTATCAACACAATTCTGGTCCTTGGTGATGGTGGCCACAGCACTTAAAAGAATAAACTTTGTAGTTCTCAAAATTCTGACCCTAAGCTTTTTGATTAACAGCATGTGCTTGTACTTTTACTTTCAATATTTAAGTAAATTTTATATCAGAAAAATACTTTTGATATTTAAGTGCAGAAAATATCAAATACTTTCAGACTTTTACTCAAGTAGTATTCTAATAGGAAACTTTCACTTTTACTTGAGTCATTTACTATTAAGGTATCTTTACTTTTACTCAAGTATGGCTTTTGAGTACTTTATACACAACTGGTATTTTCATATAAAAATGAAGTATCTTCCGAAGAGAAGAACTCCAAAACTTTGTTGCGGCCATGGGGCAACCAGTGAAGACATGTTTTCACTACAGCAGCATTTGTACACCCAGGTCACGTAATAATAATAATAATAATAATAATAATAATAATAATAATAATAATAATAGCTACCATATGCAGCATTGTAACTGTACTCTTCCCTTTTTTTAAATCTTCCCAGCCATGGTGCTCAATGACATTGTGTTTCCCATCCTGCCCAGCTCCTTTATATTAACATGATACTCTCTTATATGCCCGTATAATATATACCTCTACTCCTGAATGCAATCTGACACTTCATCTGACCTTCCTCCGAGGAATCACCAGATAGCGAGAGCTGGAGAATCAGATATGCGTCTTGACACCCAAGTAAACCAGCTCTTGCATTGGGAGTGTTGACAGAGGCTTGGCGTTATATCCACGGCTTTGCGTTCTGATTGGTTTTCCACCTCTGTGGCATTTGTAAAGTGCATACCATGTAGTATGTGAGTGCTCTTTGTCTGGGTTTGTATATGTAACCGGGTAATTGACTAGTGGCCTTTGGGGGGGACGAAGGGTAAGGGGGTTACCGAGTTGGCCTCAATATTTAGGGTGAACTGGAAAAAACATGACAGTTTGACAAGTCTGTCTGAGTGGGTTTTACATGAAGAGTGGATTAGAGGAACTCTTTCTTTGCTACTAGTTCATGTCAAACCTTCACAGCTACTTCCTCTTTGCACCAACAACACCAGCCGGTCTCGGGGTTATGGAGCTTTAACGTGACTCACAGACCGAGACACAGGAAAGATTACAGTGTTTTGTCCTTCTGACATAATAAAACAGTATGTTAGTACTTTGTGGTGAAAAGACAAGAAAGTTCCCCTCTCTAAGCAAATGTACTTCTTTTTTTTTTTTAAAGTTATTAATCATCAGACAAGCTTTCCTCAGCACTGTGTTATTGAGAACAGCTGTGGCTTGTTTAGTATTAACCAATCCGGGGGCGCAGGTTAATAACTAGTTTTTCCTGGAGGGGTCAGTTTTTCTGATGGGCGTGATGTTGTTTTTACAGCGGTGAACAATGTGAGGACATGGGCTTTGGACCGGGAGGTGTTCCAGAACATCATGAGGAGGACGGCCGAGACGCGACATGAACAGTACCGCAACTTCCTCCGAAGGTTGGTTACCGATATGTAGCCAATGAGACCGCCATCAAATGTTGTGCAACCAATTTGGAACAAATACCTTTAAAAAAACAATGAAAGAAATCTGGTTTCTGAACATCTAAAGTCAAACAACTGGCAGCCAAATACTAGTTATGTCTAGTGTAAATCGATCTAAATAATTCCCAAAAATTCATATATATATATATATGTGTGTGTGTGTGTGTATATATATAAACTTAAAAATACAGCAGTTTATTTCACCATGGGAAAACAATACCTACATTTAATTAAGGAGCATAAAGCACTTTTGGACTACTAGGGGGAAGAAATATTCGAGAGAGAAAAGCCCTCACTCATAACTGCATTTCCTCGATGCACCACTGGCGCTCAAGCAGCTACGATTCATTTGTTAGCGATCAATTACTTGTACAATATTTACTCTAGTCTCTGGCTTTGGCTTAGTCGACTTTGGATCGTCTCCACCACCTCATGATCAGGATATATTTATCTTTAGATACTTCTTTCACTTGCAAGCCTCTTTTTTTAGACAGCTTAAGTATATAAATCATTGTTAATTTGTGTATCATCAAGTCTAGATCGTGTTATGTTCTTGTCCTGACAAAGGATTTATGGTTCTACATGAAAGGTCCCTGGCATCATGTGTGCAGTGATTTGTCTTCTAACGTACACACACAATGTTCATCACCTGTGTGTTTTTGTCTTTTCTGTCAGTGTTTCACTCTTGGCCTATTTACCCGAGGACAAGCTCAGCAAAATAGTGGATTGCCTCGAGGTGGTAAGTTATTCTGTCAATCTATCTCTAATTCTGCTGGTGGGACCAATTTAACTTTTCATTGTGTTGAGCAACCCCCTCCCATTCTAGCAGCTCATGGGAGCCCCGTTGTGGCAGATAGCTGCTGTCAAAATATCATTACCATTTGGGCGTATACCATTACGGCGTGTCAGCGTATTCTTTCTACCTCCAGTCGGCGAGACTTCACAAATTACCTTGTTGATGAACGGAGCCGATATTATTCCTGTCATCGGCGGGGTGCTATATATTGTTACCGTAATTATTTAACCAAGGCCCCAGAAAGTGTTTATTCAAAAATGGGGGACGAGTGATTTCTTAAAGATGTGCGAGTGACAGGTTTTTGGTGCGAGAACATGCAAAGTGTGGCAAAAGTAAACACGTGTGTGTGTGTGTGTGTGTGTGTGTGTGTGTGTGTGTGTGTGTGTGTGTGCGTGCGTGTGTGTGTATGCACATGCACTCCCTGTTCTTCTTCGTGAGCGTTATATTTCAACGGTGGAAGAGAAAACGTAGCGGAGGCTTGTCAGCAGCGGGTCAATAACCGCCTCTCTCAGCGTCTTTCCAAGGACTTTTGCAAATCGTTGGTCGTCTCACTACTTTCCACTACGGGAGAATGTCCTTATTCAGTCATCTGTGATGGAGCTGATTCTGTTGCCTAATAGTGGTGCAGATGTTAGTTGAGAATATGCCAGATAATAATGAAGTTCTTGTCAAACAGTCGGGAATGGCATTTTGTGTGTGTGTGAGATGGGTCCCTCATTTTTAAGATTCTCTAATGCTGCGTTCACACCAAAGCGTTGTGAATTTGTTGCGTGAGTAGATTACATGCAAAGTCAATGCACAGATGCGATAAGTTGCGAAAAAGCAAATTTTCCAATTGGCTGCGCAAATTACTTAATTTTAAGTCAAACAGAAAGTTTGACTAAAAATTTCCAACTCTAGCAAAAAAATTGCGTGATGGTGCGAATCAGCGTTGAGAAGCTCTGCCTGTCATCACTACTGTTCTGCCATTGCTCAATCAAACTTCTGCCGGTCACCCTGAAGTAGCACTGATAGCGGCCGTCATTGTGGTGTCTTGGGACTACGAATAATATTATGAACCCAGACCCGATGGAGTTTGATGTTCCCACTTATGTGGAATTCACACAACTAGTGTGAAGCAGAACCAGTGGTTATTTCCATGGTGGATGTTGGAAACGGTAACTGTCTTTACGGAGAGCCAGACTGCGTCTACAGGTGTGCAGAGAGAACTATCGGTTCCAGCCTGCACTCCATCCTGGACTTGTACACCTCTAGAGTCAGGAAGCGGGCTGTGAAGTTCACTGCAGACCCTTCACACCCTGGACACAAGCTGTTCCAACTCGTCCCCTCTGGTAGGCACTACAGAGCACTGTACGCCAAAACCACCAAACACAGGAGTAAACGCCGTGCAAATATTCATACTGCTTTTGGTGTGAACGTAGCATTAGTTTTTTTAGTGTTGGATCTGCCGATTGAAATTGAAATGGAAAAAACTTCTGTGGCAAAAAAAATAGCACCGCTAAAGGCTAAAATATTAAGTATGAACAAAAATAACATCTCTTTTCATTCACTCGTGCTCCTGGCATGAGATGTCTTGAAATGTTGTTGTGCAAAATCTAACAATAGCCGAGCCACGGTGGTCTGAATCCCTACCCCACCTCCCCCCTCCACCGGCGAAAAAAAAGTTTGTTTGTGCCAGTTTAAAAATTCATTAACACCAAACCAACACACATTGTACATTTGAAAGTGCAAACTTTTCTTCAGTAAACACATACATTACATTAAATAATATGTAACAAAACAAGAATAGTCAATCTTCTTAAATAAAAGAAAGATTTAGAGGACGAAATGTCCCAACAGCTAAAACACATCCATCCATCCTTCCATTTTCCGCCGCTTATCCGGGGGTCGGGTCGCGGTGGCAGCACACCCAGCAGACCGACCCAGGCTTCCCTCTCACCCGCAACATTTTCCAGCTCGTTCTGGGGGACCCTGAAACGTTCCCAGGCCAGCCGGGAGACATAATCCCTCCAGCGTGTCTTGGGTCTTCCCCGGGGCCTCTTCCCAGTTGGACATATTCCCACATTCATGTAAAGTGCAAAATCCTCTTTGACCAAATTATCAAAATAAAACAAAGACATACTTTTTGAGAGAGCCATAATGCTATTCTGTATGGATCAAGGATTTCCACCAGTTTTGGGAGGCTCTATAAAGGCACACGTCTGCATTTCTTTGCTGCAAAATCACTAATTAGGTCATCATATGAGCTTCTGAGCCACTTCACCATTCACGCTGATGACAACAAGACCACGTAGACGTACCTGCCCCATTGTAACAGGGAGAGCCAGGCCGCAGGCTCCAGGGCACATATTACACTCAACTGTTACATTTTCTCTTTTCACGGATACAAATAAAAAAGGCTGTGATTGAAATACGGGACAGCCGCCTGTCCCGTATTTCAATATGCGCCTCGCGCCGGACAGCTCCAGTCGGGTGCGAGGCGCGTATTTGTCGCGGCGCGTATTTGGCATCGTCTCTCTCTCCCCTCTTTCTTTTTCTTTTTTCTGACCCTGACACCCGTTGTCACCACGGAAGTTGAATATGTATTTGTTTTGAAGAGGGAGTGGGGGGGGCACCATCGTAACTTTTTTGAGCAATTAAATATATCTCTTGTTCTGCCTGTTTTGTGATATACACAAGCCTAAAAGGTGCCGAATATTTCTATTTAAAAAAATATCGGCATTATAATTATTATAACTATGAGGATTTTTTGTTGCATATTTTTTGGTGCCCCCCTCGGGCCTGGTGCCCTACGCACAGCGCGTAGTGTGCCTTATGGGAGCGGCGGCGCTATAAGGGGCTGATCACACCAGACACGACTCTCAAAAACGCATCGCGAGCAAAACCATTGTTTTCCTATGGTACGGTACACCTTTAATGCGCGCCTTTCAAACGCTGCACGTTGCGTTTTTCGAGCAGTTTTTCAGCTCGCTTAAAATTTTAAATATTCTCAACTTTTAAGTGCAAGGCGCGGAGTCGCACAGCTCATCACCGTCACGCTCGGCCAAGTTAGCCAATCAGATCAAGCAAGAGGCGGGCTTTATTCCTTCCTGTTTTCCTCTGGTATGAGGAATTTAAAAAAAATGGCAACCTCCAACCAAGCACTAATATTAGCGGTATTTAATTACAAAGCGCTTGACAATTCTAGATGGAAACACTACTCTACTCTACCAGATATGAGGCCTAAATGGCCTCAGCTAATGCTGATTGTTTTTCCCTAACATAAAAACGAGTAGGCAAGACGGTTAGGAGGACCACCGCCAGACGGTCTGCGAGAACTGGTGCTAATAAAGGCCATTACAAACCTTGAATACGTGGAGTGCTGTGTCATTGTGCAGGGGGAGAACTCACCAGGGTAACAGGGCTCGTCACAGAATATACAGAGAAGTCTGACTCCTTCCGGTGTCGCCCAAGGGACCTTATTTTAAAATATATGTACAGTAGTCAACAGCGAGAGAGAAATAGTTTTTTTTTCCTGTTTGACTTGTGCCGTGAACTACGCAAAGGTTGTTTGTCAGTTTCAAAGATAAAGATTAACGTGTTTCTAATTACATACTTTGAGAGTTTAACAAAAAAATTGACACTTTCTGGATGTACGAAAGGATTTCTTAAATTGACAAACATCACAAGTGTAATTCATGCCACAATTCTAGACCAAATAATGATGTATTTATTATTTTGTACATTGAGTTAATGGCGGTCAACCGGACTTCTCCACTCTCTGGGGCAAAAGTTTCATTTGGACCATGTTACCTATAAGTTGTTTAAAAACTAGTATGATGTAACTGAACATTTTAAACGTAAAAAAAACTTTGTCCATTCATACCTTCTTCTCTGTGAATTGGAGATGACAGAAAGTAATAACTAAATCATTATGTGTGCTTGTGTCATGAATGATATTTTCAACAGCTCCTTTAAAGCGGCGAGGTACTTTCAAGGGTCCGGCACAGGACAGCCGGCCCACTCGGGGGAGCAGCTGAAGACTGCGGTGGTCCTTAAAATAGGTCCGGTCCTTCCTCTGGTTTTGGTGTTTCTGTCCTGCGGGAGCAGAGAGAGAGAATTGAATATGTGCCGTGTGACGGGTCGATTGATAGTTGCCAAAAATAGGACCACTGCAGCCGGAAAAACCCAAAGCACAGACACAGCTGGGCATGAGTGTGTTTCTCTAACACTCAGACAAGCAAACCAGAGTCAGAGCAAGTTAATGCATGTGATTGTTGGGGGACAGGGTCAGGGTACTTGAAGCATTTAATGCATTTTTAGTGAAAATGTCCTCCTTCCCTCAAAAGGTAAATGTTTGGTTCAGGATGCAAGATGGTGAAACCCACAATTCAGCCGGTGTCGCTTAACTGCACGGCCGCTGCATCATCTAGACAGTCTTTATAAACTAAACCTTGGCACGTTTCTTCCGCTGTCACAGACGGTGTTAAACTCACGTAAACAAGCTTGGGGACGCTCAAAGAAAATGAATGCCACTTGTGTCAAGAGTTTTGATGGTGAACACCGGGGATGGAGGAGGGTAATGTTTACGTGCGGTTACTCTGATTTTTTTTCCTGCCAAAGTCCTCTAACGTAGTCGTTAGATTGCTCTCAGCCGTGGTCGGTTGTTTCAGCTTTATACTGAATTTGGAGCCAGTCCCAGAGAACATTTCATCCCTGGTCACCTTCGTTCTTTTGCACCCCCGCGCCCCCGTCTTCACCGAAAAAAATAAATGTAAGATTTTCCGGCAGCTCGCTGACTCAGCAGGATGAGCTTTGGTGTTGTGGTCGGTGTGTCAGGCTTCGGTGTGATGGACAGCACAGACAGAACACACTGTACCCCTGGCGTTTGATTCAAGGATATTTTCAGCATGTGACGATGCTTGAGAGATTGAAATAAACATTGAAACGAACTTTGTCGGTCGAGTGTGATCTGTGCCAACTGGAGTCTGAGCCTGTGAGCCTGTGAACAGGGATGACTACCTAGTTGCGTCTGATTGGCTGACAGGTGTCAGATATAATCAAAGTAACCCATTATGCCACACTTGGGACATTTTGAGGCTTTTTCCATTTTCTTTTTATGATCATTTGCTATGTGTGCACATGTCATGAAAGTTGGTTGAGAAGTTTAACCTCAGGTACTTTCATAAATGTATGATAAACTGTGTAATCCAAATACTGGCACTCCTTAAGAACAGCATGTCCCCATTGAAACCACAGTACAAAATCATACATTCTAATATGTCTGGTTTTCAATCTAGAACCCAAGCTTCAAAATTGTAGTTTTTACTTTTTTCCACCACATCAAGTTATTTTCTCACATCATTATTAAATATTTCTTAGGCATTTTTGTCTCTGCATGAGACCAGAGCAACTTTTTTCAAATAGATTATAATTGACCAAATGAACATCATGATGTATTAAAGAAGACTTGAAACTAGACGTTTAGACAAAACTCATGTTCACAATGTTTACTGAGGGAATACATCAAGAGAGAAGTAGAGTCATTTATTAAGGCTTCTATACAACCAGAGGAGTTGCCCCCTGGTAGTCAGGAGAGAGAATGCAGCTTTAAGACATGAAGCATTTAGCACTTCTATACAACCAGAGAAGTCACCCCCTGGTGGTGAGGAGAGAGAATGCATGTTTAAGGGCAACCACATGGTTGTGACACTATCGCTTGGAAAAATCTCTCCACACAGACAGACATATAAACACCTGACAAAACACTCAAAACTTCTTCTGTGGTAGTTCCACACTTTAATATGATGACACACACACTCACGCACATATGCACAGGTGAATATAATCCCGACCACACGCTCACGTCTGGTAAATGTCAAGAGCTGATCTCTATACTGGTGATTTGGGTGCAGATAATCAGTGACATTCATCCTTCCATGCACAAGGCGACCTGATGTAAAAACAAACAACAATCAGGAAGACTATACAGAAATATATAGACTGTACAGAAAGAATATTTCCGATGACAATAATCGTACATTTTTAAACAACTAATTGTGATAATATTTTGTAAAAAGAAATGCATCATGCGACAAAGCAGAAAATAGACTTGGCCCGGATTTAATGCACAGTTTATTTAATATTAACATAGACCACAATGTCAAACAGAGGCTCGTCTTTTAGCGATGATAATAAAAAGCCTTCATGACAGACATAAAAAAAAATCATAATCAACATACGTTATTGACCTGCACTTCATGTTTCATTAAGCCTCCAAAATCCCCCTCCTGATCAGCAGCTGAGAAGCTCTGAATCACAGAGCATCATCGATGGCTGAACTCCAGCTCTCATCCCGCAGGGGACCGGCTACCAGGAATCAGACTGGCCGGTTCAATGGTTGAATCAATGTAATGCTTCGACTCTGGCTGTTGTCCTCCTCACCCGCCTTTCCCTCTCTCCCATTAGGAATACTATGACAAGGGAGAGCACGTCATCCGGGAGGGAGAGGAGGGCAGCACCTTCTACATCATCGCACAGGGAAAGGTAACGTGAAATACACACACGCACGCACGCACACACATGCTTTAAAAATAAACTTTACTCCTGAATGCATCTGTTTCCTTAAAAATCAGCAGGTTTAACAAAAACAAAACCTTTTTGTTGGTCTCAAAAACTATTTATTATCTCAGAGTCTCCATCAAAGCCTCTTTTCTAGTAAGCATATTAATCACCCGTTTTATAGCTGTAATATATTAAATATTGTACTGCTATTTTGTAGACGCTATTGCATACAACAAAAGGCTGTACCATGGACGTCTAATAAGAACTGGATGCGGCGCCTTTATCTAGTGGCCAATTGTGGTACTGCGGAGAAAAATCCTGCTTGAAGCCCAAAACATATTTTTCCATCGACCACAATTATAAAAGACGGGAAAACTGTTGACAGGAAACGTTGAAATGCAAACAAGATCCAGATATAACTTTATGAAATTGACTACGAAGTAGTGATCCATGGAGGTTTCATTTATGTAAAACTTTCCTTAAGCCAGAGAAATGCGATTTAGTCTGACAATGAAAAGTGGAGGTGGAACTTCTGTGGAAGAATCACTGCTAGGCCAAATTCAAAGTAAATCTGTAAATTAGAAAACTTCTTTTGGTCTTTGCAAAGGGTGAAAAATTCTCATTGGACTTGCGACCATCTCGGAATAGAATGGAAAAGTTGATTGTGTGTAAAAGTTTGTGACAAATTTCACCAACAGTATTGCAGAAATAAATGGAAAAACAAATATATTGGATAACAATTAGTGAGTGGAATGAGATAAGTTATAATACATATAGGTCTTGTAGGTCGATGAGCCATCCTCAGGAACAACGTTGCTTTGAGCTAAATGCTAACGTTACCATGCTAAAATTCAGCTACCATCTTGTTTTTAACATGTTAGCATTAGCCGTTATTCCAACTGGTTATAATGACCTGCGCTGCAAATATTTTTGGGATTGGGATTGGGTTTTCTGCAACAATGGGATTCATTAGGGCCGTAATCATGTCCTTACAACAATAAATAAAGTGTCTTTTGTTGTCTTTATTACACTGATGAGGCTCTCTTTATCAGTCATTATGAAATTTGAATGGCAACAAATTAAAATGCCGTTAGTCTCCCAAGATTTCATAGGACACTGGAGGCCTTTCTTCTTCACTTTGGTTTTAATGAGTGGAAACAAAATTGTGTATGATAATGAATATAGCTGCAGTTCAATGTTTTTATTTTTTTTTAAAGAAATGGTGTATCAGACTTTAATGCCTGATATCATGCTGAAGGTGTATCATAAACAATAGAAATTAGGACCAAAGACAAGTTAAAATGCAAAAGTCAGGTTTTTCCTAAAAAAAAAAACCAGACCAGCTTTGGCAAATGCTCCAACAAAACTATATGTTAGACAAACTGTGTGTGAGTCAGGAGGTATGACTCACCCGCTCGTCTGTCTGATAAGTCTGCAACTTGACACCTGGGGAGCGAGGGGAGATAGAGAGGGGCCGAGACGTCCACGGGGAACTTTCAAAATGCCATTATGAGCCAACTCGAGACAGCAGCTCCTCAGCAGCTCCTCAGTGCTAAGCTAACCAAACCAGAGAGGAATACATGTTGTTTGGCAGAAAAGGGGACTAATACAGGAAATGGCTTTACTACCCCCTTTTGTACCTCCTGACCAGAGAGGGAATGAACTCTGAAAATGCCTGCCACCAGGAAAAACAGGGGAAGTGAAGGTCACTGAGGTCAAGCGGGACACTTAGCTAAAACACATCCCGGCCATTACGGCAGGATGGTGCCACGAGTGTGACGTTTGACCCCGCCCGGGGTGGGCCACTGTTTTTTAAAGCCTCACAAATTAAGGAGATGTTTTGTCTTTTTTGACATCCAGGCTGCCCGGACTACTTTTTTTCTGAAAAACCGCTGCAAAAAAAAAAGCAGAACAAACTTAAAGCAGCTGATTTAAACCCTCTCACAACAAACGTGCCTATTTTTGACAGCGTGTTGAGAAATATACAGTACATCTACACCACTTTATACCTCATAGCCATCATGTTCCAATTACTATAATTGAATATGTCAATTATTCTAATTTCCGAGGATACTTTTTTTACAATGCATTTCAAAAAATTTGGAGGATAATTGAAAGCACCTGTAAAAGCGGGCGAACCGGAGACGTCGGTGTGAAGCAGCAAAATGCACGTTAAAAGATCCAGCTGACTCTGTGCAGGTGAAAGTGACCCAGACCACCGAGGACCACAAGCTGCCGCAGACCATCAACACGCTGCAGAAGGGAGACTACTTTGGAGAGAAGGCGCTTATAAGGTACCGACAGACTCTAAATCTGCTACTGTCTCCTGATGTCTCGGTGGCGACACTGTTGTAATCGCTAAGTCATGTTTATTTATACTGCCCATAAAAATAACAAATTCACAACCTGAATAATTTAAAACGTCTTCTATCCTGAGGCTCTTTATTCAGATAAGGGACCCTCCCTCCCGAAAAACAATTGTACCTGCTTTCCATGTTGAACATAATGAGATGCAGAAGCAGAGCGTCTGGGATAGGCAGCCTTTCAAAAATATGATAAATAAGGGATTACTAACTGTATAAAAGGGGACATATCTTGAAATACTCACTTATTCAATGTTTGTGCAGAGACATTTGGGCAAACTCCAATACCCACCAACCAACTCCTGACCACCATGAGGAGACTCCTCTGGTTGTATAGAAGTATATATAAATGACTGCTTCTCTCTTGATGTATTCCCTCAGTAAACATTGTAAACATAAGTTTATGTCTCAATCTCTATTTTCAAGTCTTTTTCAATACAGCATGATGTTGCACTCATAAACTAATATGCTTTAGGGCGGGGCTACCTTGTGATTGACAGGTTTGCTCCTCCACTTCTCTGTGTTCACTACTGGTTGCAAAAAGCCAAGATGTCGATAACCAAAATACAGACTTCGAGGCTTGTTAACATCAGTACACTTGTTATCAACCCAACCCACAAACTGTGAAATATAACAACCTGGTCAAATACAAGTATGAACCTCATAAAGAGCATAGATGATGTCTTATTTTACATAACTGTATTCTCATTACGTGTCAATTTTTACTGTTATTTTGTATTAAATGTAGATTTATGGATCTTTTTAGATACATGTTTCCGATGTTTATACAGGCTCAGGCCCTCTTAGTTGTACAATCCTCATTAAATCAGTGAGAAATGTCCGCGTGTCTCTTTCAGTGATGACGTCCGGTCAGCTAATATCATGGCCGACGAGAACGGGGTGGAGTGCCTCGTCATCGACAGAGAGTGAGTATTCTGACATTTGAGTTGTAGTTTTTCTGGACAACTACAAGAGATTGTTCTCTCTGGAGTGAAAGGTTACAGAGGCCCTGAGAGGGAAGTTAAGAAAAAAACATTGGGGTGATCTATTTTCTAAATCTGATCAAATTGTTTTCTCTCCTGGGTTTAGGACTTAAGAATGGGTGAAAAAAAGGTTCTAACATAATTCTGTTCATTTATATTTAGAACATAGGGTGCACTTTAGCCCCCTGTGGCAAACACAAATATTACAACAACAAGAACTCCCTCACAAGTTCTTATTAAGTCATACATATTGAGATTAGATTCTATAGATAACAGATCACCATACTCGTCCTCAAGGTGTCAAATACGCTTTGTGGTATTTGTCATTATAACGCATAATGCACCCTTTAGCGTCTGTATAAGGCATTGTTAGATGCTCAGAGAAAAGGATCGGGTGCTGTGATAAAAAAAAAAGTTAGTAAGGGAACCAAACTGGACTTTCAACCGGGCCGGTGTCCATGTCCCAAAGTGTCTTTGAGTTTTTCTCAAGTTACATATCTTCTGTATGTTTTTCTTAACTCTAATTCAGTGGTTTTGTTCTCCGAACCTAAACAAGTTTGTGTTTTCACAACACAGCCTCCCAGTTAGAAAGTGAGGCCAAGGGGTCTTGATTCAAATGAGTGTTCATACTAGTTATTGGTGCAATCCCAGGTTTCCCACCCTCTGGTTTTGACTTTCCTCACCTCGCCTCATTTTGTAACAGAATAAATGTGAAAAAGTTAACAAAATATTCTGGCTATTTTGAGCGGTGACCCACGAGGGGAGGCAACAACATTATGTTGTGTTGTGGATTTTTACAGAAAGTGTTGTTGCCTAAATGATCATTATGAAGCGAACCCTCTGTGAGCTTAAGGAAAAATGCCATCAGAAAAAATGCCAGTCCCGATTTGTTCTTCCATTATCATGCAGACTCACATGATTAACTACATCATGATCAAAACAACATGTTCTGGGTGTTTTTCTCGTCAGTTAAATCAAAGTTTGGGGTTGTGAAGCCAGTGGTTGTATCGTTAACGCATGCACGTTGTATTTCCAGGACATTTAACCAGACGGTGGGCACCTTTAATGAGCTGCAGAAGTACCTCCAAGGCTACGTGGCGACGCTCGATCGTGACGACAAGAAGAGACATGCCAGGTAGCTTCCCTGCTCTCATATTTAAAGATCCACACTTATATTTGGTCCGTTAAAAAAAATGAGGCCTCTCTGCTGTTCTCCTCCCAGGAGGTCGGTGTCGCGTCACCAGAGCCAGCCGCTGTCGCCGGACGTCATCCATCTGAAGGAGATGGTGTCGGCATTTCCTCCGTCCAGGCCCTTCGACCACCTGGAGGTCGTCGCCACTCTCGGGGTTGGCGGCTTCGGACGAGTAGAACTGGTGAGTCCTGAATATACAAGTTTGTCTTAATCTAAAAATAACATTTAAACAAATGTAATTATTCATAATAAAATCATGTCCTTTTTTCAATTTAAATACTGTATTTGCCTTTTTGTTAATTTTTGTCTTAATAATATGAAAAGTGTCACATCATCATTTTAAGCATAATGCAATATATAACGTTTCTGGAAGTCAACTGCTATAAAAAGATAGCAGCTAGGTATGTGCCAGATCGTGAGCACGCATCCACGAGAAAGCTACAAAAATATATGACACAGTGCTACAAAAACACAACTGTGGCGCGACGACAAATCTTGCTAATTGTACCATTTAACATTGATAAACATCACAAACCTAACTTGTATTGTTATTAATTACAACTTTAACAAGATTTTTTTTAAAAAGTTCTATCTTGTGACATCCCACGCGTGTCATGGTCATCTGCAGGTGAAGGTGCAGGGCGAGGATGTTACCTTCGCTCTCAAGGTCATCAAGAAGAAGCACATTGTGGACAACAGGCAGGAGGAGCACATCCACTCAGAGAGGAAGATCCTTGCCGAAGCTCGCTCGCCATTCGTTGTCAAGTCAGTCCTCCATTTATCTCAAGCCCTGCTCCATTAGTCTGAGAAAACAGTGCGTTGCTTATTAGTTTTTGATGAGATCACAGTTGAGGCCTCAAGCAGATCACATCTTCTCAACAGGGGGTGAACAGCAGGGGGGTAGTGTGTATGTGTGTGTGTGTGTGTGTGTGTGTGTGTGTTTGTGTGGGGGGGTCGGGAGGGAGGGAGTTTAAGACGTCCGCTACAAAAATGTAGTTATTTGTCGTGAAATATTGCAGCAGTAACCTTTCGTGAGATTACGATGATCCGATTTAACTGCATGCATTGGCACAGACCCAGATATTAAAGCCATTCTTCACCCTCTGAAGCGACAATTTATATGTAGTTATCGGTTTACTGGTTAAACAGTTAGACATAAAAAGCGTATTTGAACGATTTAGGCAAGTGATTATTTAAAGTGAGTGCTCTCTACAACTTTTACAGATTAGCAAATCTTAAATATACCCTTAATTCTTTCCAACCAGGAAAACAGTATTGCGTTGACCGAGCTATTATTACAGTTATTGTAACAGGACCGATGTTGATCCATAAACAATACAGCATGGCTACTGTTCTGTTTGTATAAAACCTTTATCTCTAAAAATCTTAACTTGTTCTGTGCTTCTTTCATTGCAGACTGTATCGCACGTTTAAAGATAACAAGTACGTGTACATGCTGCTGGAGGCCTGTCTGGGCGGAGAGATCTGGAGTCTGCTCAGAGACAGGTACGAGAGACCAAACGCTGACTTTTGCCCAAAAAAAGAAACAAACAAAACTTGCTGTCTCCGAAGCCCCGTTTTCTATTCCACAGCATCATCATTTTATTCCTGGCCTTGCCGCCGCCGCGTAAAGTAATCGCATTACTGTCGGGTTTACCATCTAATGAGGGACTTCTCCTGGAACGGCAGTCATAAATCACAGAGAGAGGGACGGCTGTAACTGTGTTCAGCTGCATTTGTGTAATAAGAACACTTCCTCAATGGCGTATGGGGTGTGAACAGCGGCGTTTTGTCTGCACAAAGTTTACATTTTGTCTTTTTATCACCTTTTTAAGAGGAAGTTTCGATGAGCCCACCGCCAAATTTTGCGTTGGTTGCGTCACAGAGGCTTTCGATTACCTCCATCGCAAAGGTGTCCTCTACAGAGACCTGAAGCCTGAGAACCTCATGCTGGATACCGAGGGATACATCAAACTGGTGAGCGGAACGGATTCTTGATTTAAAAAGAGGAAATAACTGATGATTCTTTCCAATTGTTCTCAAGTTTGATCCCCGGTGATGACAAGTGTGTTTCTTGTGGCACTACATTCTACATTACGGAAGTCTGCAGCTTAAATTTTGGCCAAAGGCAGTTTCTGTTTTCGGGCTTTGTGTCCTTAGGGGCTTTAAGGGATTACTTCAGATTCGGCAGAAATGTCCATCTGGACTCAAGAATGAAATGATTTGATTTTGGTGTTCCAAGGTGTAGGTCAGTGTGACCACATGTCTACCCCCTTCTTATGATGTCTCAAGAACACAAAGATGTATTTCACTGCCTGTCTTTTGTATTTGTACACTGTCTGTAATACTTATTATACACTGACTGTAGTACTTTTTGTACACTGTCTGTAGTACTTAACGTACACTGACTGTGGTACTTTTTGTACACTGTCTGTAGTACTTATCATACACTGACTGAAGTACTTAATGTACACTGACTGAAGTACTTATTGTACATTGATTGTCGTACTTATTGCACACTGACTGTCGTACTTATGAAAACAACGGGGGCATCACATCAGTCCTCAGTAGAAATACAGGCCTCAAAGGTTCCTTTAAGTAAGTGGTCATCTTTAAACGTATTAAGGTATTTCTTCCCCCAATTGGACCTAACTGATCAAGCCCGCCTTCCCAGGTCGACTTTGGCTTTGCCAAGAAGATCAGATGCGGCCAAAAGACCTGGACCTTCTGCGGGACCCCGGAGTACGTGGCCCCCGAGATCATCCTCAACAAAGGCCACAACTTCAGCGTAGACTTCTGGTCTCTGGGCATCCTGGTGTTTGAACTCCTAACCGGCAGGTCGGTGTCAGAGTAACGCGCCACATGATCATCCTTCTTCTAGTTATCGCTTCAATCTGTTTCCTGATTTTCAGTAATTATCATTCACTCCACTCCACAGTCCTCCGTTCTCAGGGAGTGACCAGATGATGACGTACACTTTCATCTTGAAAGGAATCGAGAAAATGGACTTTCCCAAGAAGATCACCAAGAGACCCGAGGACCTCATACGCAAGCTGTGCAGGTACAACGCCACAAAGTTCAAACAGAAAGCTTTTAAATCCACTAGGGTTACTTACTGATTACGTGTTAAATTAGTCTGCCTAAACCTAATCCAAGTTTCACAATATTAAGTTAACATAACATGATTAATAATGCTCACAGCCCTACACGTATTTCAGTTTCGAGCTCAGTAAACAGTGTAAACATGAGTTTATGTCTCAATCTCTAGTTTCAAGTATTCTTCAATACAGCATGATGCTCATTTAGTACATTATAGTCATTTAGAGTCAAACAGACCACAAAGCAGGGGATGCCTTAGAGCAGGGCTCACTGTGATTGACAGGTCGCTGCCACATCCAGGTGTAGCTAACATTCTGACTAAGTCTTTTTCAATGTATTCCATTACTTCCCGTGTCTGATCGACCAACATGTAAGCTAGTAAATTCAATTAAAAGCCATATAGGCAACTTTATAAAGAGATCCAATGTCTAAGCATTTGTTGTTTACCTGTACAACTAAATGGTTATCAATAATACACATCCAGTCTAAATGTCCAGCATTTGAACATAGCAGACATGATTACAAATGTAATTTTAATTTAATTTTAACAATTAAGATAGCTAAATATAGTTTGGACAAAACAGTAATGTCCTACCCCGTTCCCACTTTACAGGCGAAATCCCTCTGAGCGACTGGGCAACCTCAAAAATGGCATAACTGATATCAAGAAGCACAGGTAAGAAGGGACTGATAGCTTGGAAAATTTGCCAAGCTATTAGTACTGATTGGACATTATTAATGTGGGCCGGCGGTTTATGACCTCGACAATTAGATAATCACTGAACATGAACACACTGTACAAGAGCAGTGGGATACAAAACATGTTCAAAAGGCTTATCACATTATTGGACTAAATGCAGTCTTTCATTACGTGATGAAGGAGACTCGTAGACTATGAAGCCTAAGAGAGAGATATAGGGAGATATAGGACATACAGTGAGATATACAGTTCAGCTGTAAATTACAGCTTGCGACAATTAAAGTGTTATTTATTTTGGAAATTTTAGCTTCCCCCAGGCCTGGCCTCCTTTTAGCCAAATGGGCTATATACCCCAGGGATAAGGTGTCAAGTTCTAGTCAAATGTTCTTAAAGGTTCCTCAGTATCACTGTTACATCAGAGTGAGAGAATTAGTAAGGGAAAGTACTAAAGCCAAGCTTTGATTTACGACATTAGATTTAGTTACCTGGTACGTGTTTTTATTGTGCTCCATGATGCATCTGAAGGTGGTTTAACGGCTTCAACTGGGAGGGACTGAAGGTGATGACTTTACCATCTCCTCTGAAAAGGGATGTAAGTATCAACATCTATACAGATTTTTTTCTATGTTCTAATACAAAGAAAATGTATGTAAAGATAAGCACAAATTGAGCTGAAACTTTAATGTTAATGTGATTTAAAACCGTTAAAATCTATAGCTCATAAAGTGCTTCAGGGATGGAGCTTTTTTGTAGGCCAACCCGAAAGTTATCGTTGCACAAGGGCAACTGATGCAACAGTGGACCTCTGATTGATGGTTTCTAGTGCCTCCTTAAGGCCTCTCACAAGAGGATATCAGTTGAATATAAACTACCTTGTATAAAAAGTACATCTCGAATATACTTTCTCTTCAATGATAGTCTTCCACTACTGTTGGATTCCATAACTGTTAGAAATTCATCTTAATAAATCAGTATCTCATCCTTTCCTCTTTTGTTGTCTCCTCTTCCAGCTCACCGGACCGACAGATCATGGCTATTTCGACAGCTACCCTCCAGATGAGGACAGTCCTCCTGATGAGCTGTCTGGTTGGGACACGGACTTCTGAGACCTTCAGCTCTATCTTTCTATTATTGTCCTTCCTTTGCACACCCTGACAACCAACTCTTAAAGGGCAAAATGGGTGCTCAGGTCACTTTGCATTACCGTGGTGGACGTCCTCAGGTTCTGGAAAATAGTAGCTGCAATTAGCTGGTTACTTTATATGCGTACGATTGACCTTCTCAACACAAATGAACAGATATAGGAAATATCTCCCTTGACCGTCAAGTTATTAAACAGTTTTTTATGTTATCATCACTATACCTTTGGTCAATATGTCTGACAAGCACTCGAAAAAAGTGTGCTAGTGCTAGTATTGATACATTAGTAGTAGACTGTTAGCATTAAAACTAGAATCAGTAATACTTAAATACCACTGAGGTTCTCCACAGTCTGCTGTTGGGAAACATTGCATCTGTGCAGTCAGGCGGCAACCTACGGTTTTGCAGAGTGAAGCCAATGCAGAAGTGTCTTAAAACTTGCATTTTCTCTACTGACCACCAGAG
This sequence comes from Clinocottus analis, assembly GCF_023055335.1. NCBI lineage: Eukaryota > Metazoa > Chordata > Actinopteri > Perciformes > Cottidae > Clinocottus > Clinocottus analis. Next base: position 1,819,386 of record NW_027176229.1, on the reverse strand, counting down.
GGCAACTCCTCTGGTTGTATAGAAGTATATGCTTCATGTGTTGAAGCTGCATTCTCTCTACTGACCACCAGGGGGCGACTCCCCCGGTTGTATAGAAGTATATGCTTCATGTGTTAAAGTTGCATTCTCTCTACTGACCACGATGGGGCGACTCTTCTGGTTGTATAGAAGTATATGCTTCATGTGTTAAAGCTGCATTCTCTCTCCTTACCATTATGGAGTGACTCCTTTGGTTGTATAGAAAAATAAGAAAGTCTGTAAGAAAATGACTCTACTAATTTTTTGATTTATACAGTAAATATTGTAAACATGAGTTTATGTCTAAATCCCTAGTTTGAAGTTGTCTTCAATACAGCATGATTTATTCATTTAGTAAATTATGCTCCATTTATAGTCAAACAGACCATAAAGCAGGGGATGCTTTAGGGCCTTACTGTGATTGACAGCTCGTTACCACTACCAGAACCATATACAATGTCTCTACGTCACTCCGCATTCCAAATACGGTCATTTCATTGGTTCCAAAAAAAAACTCATGGCGACACTCTTATTCCAAGATGAGGACGGCAAAATTGTCAAACCCAAATATAAACGATGACCTCTGCATCGTTATGCAAAAAATGTTAGCAACCTTTTTCATTCAGCGATTCTGATTCCCTCATAACTTTTTAAATTGTAAACGGTTTGACTTAATGTACTTCAGTCTACAGTTCCAGTTATTAATCTGTTTAAGCTCCATCTTGGCTAAATGGACTGGAGCTGTTTCACACGACAATGGGAACAAGTCAAAAGGCCAATGTTGTCATATTTGATCACGGATAGCTTCACCACACACTATACTAACGTTCAAAAACTCAACATTGGACGCTTTGTTTGTCTTTGTTGTGGTTCCAAAGTTTGTGGAGTTATCAATGACAGCTTTAGCTTCGCTAAGCTAGCCTGCAGGCTAAGTCACATATGCTTCATCTCACAACAGCTTGGTCCTGAAAGAGATCCGTGTCGAGTGTCCCATATCACAGTATTATGTTTTCACATTCCTTAAATTGATCCACACCCATTTTACAGATACCTCTGGAATATAATTTCTTTCAGGGCCCTCATCATCGCTCCAGATGTGGTTGGTGGGGAAATGTGGGATGCAGCTGCAAAGTCTCTACTTTCTTACAGCCGAGGGAAATTTGGGATTACATGTGCAGTGTGTTTACGTTGAGGAATAGAGGTGTGTGTGCGTGCGTGCCTGCGTGCGTGCGTGCGTGTGTTGTGTTGTGTGTGTGTGTGTGTGTGTGTGTCTCTGTGTCTCTGTGTGGGGATGACACTGCAAATAATGAAAGCAACTTCAGAACAGATTCCAGAAAAGATATTTGACTTTTTTACCTTCACACCAGCATACATTCCTTTTGCCAACAGCGTTATCCTCACAGCCCAAACTAGACACCCCAAAAACTAAAACAAACACCCTCCCCCACTTAGTAGAGAATGGGAGTATCCAGCTGCTTGGTGCCCAAAGAAATATTTACCTTTTTAAGTCAATTATTATTCCCAGCTTCACAACCAAAGGAAGCGATGTTAAGAGGAACCAAGCAGAACGTCTTCAGGGACTTTACATTGAGGGGATTTTTCAGGAGCTTATGTATTTTCCTTTTTTAAAACATTTTAGGTTTACATTGAATTGACAAACTGAGCGATTGTTTTATAAAACTGTAAATCATAGGTTGTTTTATGAATTTTTGAAAATAAAAGCCCTAAACTGATGTATTTGGATGTATTGAACACCATAAGTAATATACAAGTGAAATATATGGTTTGGTACATGAATGAATTCAAATAGCATTCAAATAGCCCCAATGGGCCCAATGAGACCTCGCCCGAATGTTCTGAACTAAAACCCTCTCTAACTTTGTTCTGTTTCACTTTATCAAAGTCAAAGAAATATTGACTTTGCAGAGAGAATGTTCACATATTGTGCTACAATTTGGGAAATGTTTAGACCTTAAGCTGTAATTATTATAAAATACCTTTAAAGGAATAGTCATCCTAAAAGTGCTTTGTTTCTAGGCGGACCTGAAACTTTTTCAGTTTTGCTGTGTGTCATCTTCATTTACTCTTAATTAGCAACATATAGTCTGATATTTACACATCTAAACACATCTCACATGTGTAGCCTTTTATTATAACACCAAAATGATTCAACTAGCCCTATTGGTTGCAGAGATACACCCTTTTAGGGTATGGTAAGGCTATGGTAGGCCTAGAAATGGGTTTTTTTTTTAAAGAACAACCAGTATAGCTGCATCATTGTCATCCATGCTTTATATTATTTTAGTTTCCAGGTTTGCTGCTATATTTTCATGAATGTAGTTAGCTAGCTTGCTAACTACACAAAAACAAGAGGCAACGTTTTTTACTTGACGATTGTTTCAAATACCAGGGAAATGGCAGCCAATAAGCAAACGCCCATCCTACTCAGTGGTCTGTTTAACAGCTCTCAGCAACGCCCTGAGCACATTGGCATTAAATTACAGGGCTCCTAAATAAAAACATCCATCACATAATGTCATCATCACTCTTTGTTTTCCTGCAACTACAAGTCAAAATGTCCGCCAGCAGAACATTCAAAGCCTGAAATATATATATGTATATATATATATGTATATATATATATATATATATATATATATATATATATATATATATATATATATATATATATATATATATATATATATATATATATTAGGGCTGGGCAGACTAACACAAAAATTACACAAAATTAATCTGGCAATCCTTTAACGGCGTTAACTATTTGATCATGCGTAGTTCAGACGTGGGCGTCTTACGCCTCTCCCAGTCCGGCCCACGTGAAAAATACAGGCAGTATTGACGAATAGAGCCTGACTTGAAAGCACATATTGTTGTGTAGCTTCTGTTCTCAACATGCATCGAGTGCTGCAGTGAGCAGCGAGTGCTGCAACAGACGAGCAGTCTACTAGCAGGCTAAACTTCCAGATTGAAAGTTAATCGCGCATGTGCAAAGCTCCTGACACCGCAGTCTGATACACTATGGCAGAGGACTTTAAGTCAGTATCACTTCTGGATATTTCCTCACATCACAAGATGTTCAGTGCACTTGTTCAAGCCAACACATGCTGGACTTTTTCTCACTGAGGAAGAAAAACTGAACTGAAAACATGAAAAGCACTTTTTGCTTTTGTATAAAGTGAATCATTGCTGGTCTTTAACATCTTTAAGGTAAGCAACAGACAACATGGACAAAAAGAAGGAGTGGCTTGTCCCTAACAGGGACCCTGACTACTGAACAGTACCTGTTCAGAAAAAAAAAGAAAACAGATTTATATTCTATATATGTATGTATGTTAATGTGCTGTTGCTCCAAAGTGCCTGTTATATAGTTCTGATAACATTACTTTCAAATAAAAGCATGCAATATAGTTTTTACTTCATTATTGAATTTGGCGCATAATGCGATTAATCGCAGAAAAAGCATGCGATTAATCAGTTGGTTTTTTTTTCAACTTTGCCCAGCCCTAATATATATATATATATATATATATATATATATATATATATATATATATATATATATATATATATATATACATATATATATATATATATATATATATATATATATATATACATACATACATATATATATATATATATATATATATATATATATATATATATATATATATATATATATATGTATATATGTGTGTGTGTGTGTGTGTGTGTGTGTGTGTGTGTGTGTGTGTATACATCATGTTCACCAAAAGATTGTTAGTACTAATAGAAAGAGAACGTCTAAAGGAATAACATCTAAAAAGAAACTAGGCTGTTTACAAGATTTCACAAGATAGACTGTAATTGTATGCACACATTTACAACATACATTACAGTAATATCCACAATGGGAATTTCAATCCTACAAAAAATATATTTGACCTTTATCTTAAATATAAATGCTGGCTTTTTGGCAGAAAGTGAAAGTTTTTCTACTATATTTTTTTCACTTCTGGTTCCATTCCATGATCAGAACCGCTGAGCCCAGCTGACATTTGGAGAAGGCAGGGTTCACCCTGGAAAGGTCACCAGTTTACTGCAGAACTCATGAAGAAACAGACAACCATTCATACCTTGGGCAGTTTAGAGTCCAATTAACCTAAGTTGCATGTCTTTGGACTGTGGGAGGAAGCCAGAGAACCCGGAGGGAACCCACGCTGACACAGGGAGAACACACAAACTCCACACAGAAGGACCTGACAGCCCGGGATCAGAACCTCGACCCCTCAGGTGACAGTGCTCGCACTAGTCCACCATGCAGCCCCACTTCCGGTTCCCTCATATTGAAATCATTGTTTTTTTTAAAATGAAATTTAATTTTGGGGGGTGAAATAGGTTATGTGGTTCAACACAAACATTTTATTGTCTGACATGAAATATGTCAGTAATTAAATCTCATGGGAATTTTTGAGCTTTACGTGTCTTAAAAAAGGCAGATTGCTAACAAAAGTGTCATGTGACGACTGGGTAGTATCTTTACAGCCTCACGTCATATATAGCATCCTCCGTGTTCATTTGTTCAGATTATCTAAAACGTGCAATTTTAATAACTATTAATATTTCAAAGTTGTTGTTTTGTATCCAGCACGATGGGAACTTGGTCTGCAAAAACTAAATCATTCCTCCGCTACCCCTTTGAAACCCTCTCGAAAAAACCTTAATAGATCTGAGTCTTGCATACTTTTTTATTCATTTCTTTGAATGCTTTGTCAGGATGGTCAGAACCACACCTGTACAAGTTATGCAACATACAGAAAATAAATAGATGCATGTTAAAGGGTCATTTCCATAAACAAATATATTTTATGAAGCTTATTGTACAAGCATTTGTGTTTTTTTGGCGTTTTTTTTAACTGATAACATTTACAGAATAAGATTAAACAGTGAAGTGGAGTAAACTGCTGTACTGCACTGTGAATTACTTTGATCTCTTCTGAAATACAACCTGGGAAGTTTAGCAAAAAATGGGCTCGAGTCTCAAATCGCAGCAAAAGAAAAAGCTACGACGCCAACCGGAGGAAGCCACTTCATTGTACAGCATTCGCTAATAAAAAAAATATGTATTGGCACAATATGAGGAAGCACAAACGTGTCGGTACAAAATACATAAAAAGTAAAAAAGAAATCCGCCCCTCGCTGTTGACACAAAATAAAAATGTCTCTGAAATATCAAAATAGTGTACTATTCAAAATACACTTAAATCCCACTAGCGATCATATACTTATCAAAACAATACGCACAATGTTCAGTCATTGTAGAGTATTTTGTACCATAAAAAAACTTTTTTCCCAGCTGCTTGCTTTGACTTCAACTTCATTGCAAACTGAGCTCTGTCTCTCCGAAACAAGTCGACAAATCAAATCAAACTGTTAGGAAAAAGCAGAAATCCACCAAAGGCACTTCTATCTCAAAGAGACATCACACCATCATCAAAGTAGAGTAAGCTATATACAAAAAACAATATACAAGAAGAAAAACTGGTTTGCTGCTATATTTCAGACTATTTGCTCTGAATAAATATTTGGTTTTATGAACTCTGACACTAATGCACAACCCAAGGCAACATGACGACGTATAAACTGCTCTTCTGTTCAATGTTGAACGGACGTGATCAAATAACCACGAGGATGTATGTAAAAACGACTCTTTACAGTAACACTCCAGGCATATGCAACCCAGTAAAACAGTTCATTGCTCGCTAATCACTCAGAATCCGATGAGAAAATCTGAGGGAAAAGTGGGTATTAAAATCCCATAGGCACACTTTTAAATTATGTTGAGGGACTTATATTTGTTCGTATCTTATTTTTTTTCATTTCTGCAATTTTTTCATGGAGTTTTGCAAAAAAAAAAAACCCTACGGATATTTAACGCAAACAGATTCCAGACATCAGAGTGACTCCCTCTCATCAATATGTCCAGTACTTGAAACTGACCTTCATATATGTATCTTAGTTAATAAAAACAGATTTCTAGGAGTATTCTGACAGTTAATAAGTGTTTTCTAAATACATAAATGTGAACAGGGGAAAAAAATATACACCAGCATCAAATGTATTTTAGATCTCTGTGGTTTTACACTTGTAATTAAAACACAGCGACAGCCCTTCTTCAATGTCGTGTACTTTCTTCTTCTGTGATGCAGTGTCAGACATTGCTTGTAAGACATTTTCTTGGCGGGATTAAAAATAATTGTATATTGGGGTCTCAGCATATAATAAACTCTTCAAAACGTGGGTTCTGTACAACAATGGAGCAGTGATCTAAAAACACAAATAGGCACGACTGTCTGCTGTACCGTCTATAAGTCACTAATGTTTCTGGCTTTGGAATCTAATATATCTCTCTATAGCAGCCAAGCCAACAATTACACAATAACTTCTCCTATAGTGAATAACACAGTGATAGTACAGACATAAATACATACAAATAGTAACAAAAAAACATGCAAGTGCGAGCATATGTGACCGAAAGACAACTTCAAGCTGCGGAGGAGAGAAACGCGAGGCATCAGTTCAAAGTCTTTCTTGTGCCTCGAGCCGTATGTACTTTAATATCTTGATGAGCAAGTTTATGATTCAGTCGATAAATGAGTGTTTTCCATCCCAGTTGACCTCCTCTTCACCTGGATCAACAGCAGCCACTCTCCTCCAGTGCAAAAAAAGAGGAAGTTGTGTCCAACGGGTGTTTGTGAGCGAGCGTCCGACTCGAGGAACGGGAGGAGAGAGGGTTCTTTTTAAAAAAAATGTATGGGGGGCTGCACGTGTCCATCTTTATTTTTCTCAGTTTCTGTGAAACAGGCATTGAATGACATACAAATTTAAAAAGAAATACTATCTACAGGCGCAAGAGTCTACAGTCATGTTGGGGTAGACTTTCAGCACCACGTTCTTGTCCTCGTCGAAGAAGAGGATGCTGAGGGAGGACATCTTCTCCGGGACGCAGCACGGTTCCGGGATGCCGGGGACGACGCCCACCGCCCGCACGATGCTCTGGATGGTGGCGTGGTTAGAGGGCTTTAGAGCCTGCAAAGGGACAAGAAGGAATACACAGGAGTCAATGTGTTGTACTGCAGAGGTTCAGAGTCAACAGTTTCATTGATGTACTTCAATTCCCGATTGTTTTTGTAGCCGTTTTGTTCCATAACTTCCTTTTTAGATGCACGTAAAGAGGATTTCTAGGAACTAAAAGCCACTCTTTTGTTCTTCATCGAATTTCCAAGATCACATTTACATTACATTTACAATATTTATATGGGACAGTGAATGGTATAAATATATTAGCGGTTACTGACGATAGCGTTGAAACAAAGGGAACAATATCAACCTTCAGGGTGCTTCACCTCCAATTAAAATGGTTTAGATAGTTTAATCATTTGACTGCTTGTTTGGTGGCCCATGTAACTTTGCTGTACTGATGGTATCCGAGCAACTACTTTGGTGAGCCAACAGCGTTATCGTCTATCATCATGAAAATAAGACTTTAATTGGGTTGATCGTTCATCGCTATCAACTGCATTTTGAGGCGGAACTGATTTCCTCCCTACTCCCCGTTTGTTTTTGCAATTGTAGTCCAGGTCAAGGTCAAACAAACGCAAATCCTTCACCAAGGAGACCCACTGTTCTCGTCCCGCGTAAAAACCAAAAGGTCAAACATTTAAAACTTATTTTCCAATCTGGACGTGTTTTGTTTTCCTTCACAACGTCAATCCCGTGTTTTAAAACAGAAAGGTAATCCGAGAAATCTGTTTCTCTGAAAAAACAAACATAGTTGAGGATCTCAGTTGTGCTGCATGGGAGCGTTTGATGTAACATTGATCACAGCATTCGACGAGCAGCGAGACCTCTTTCCTTTCGCAGTTCACACACCTGATCAGCTACTTCGTGTCTTAGCAGGATCCAATAAGTCACAGGGCCACCTTTTACTTTTAATGGTAGCTATTTAGGGGGGGAGGGGTGTCAACATCACAGGATCATCGGCACAGAGCCTCCAGGAGAGGGAGGGGTGCCTCGGGCCCTACTTCTGGGACTAATTGCGAGCAACTACAAAGGACGGCGACTCCGAGGTAATGAATTAAGTGGATGGATCTTGTGCATTCTGGCCATGTTTAAAATACCTGTGATGTTATCTTGTGTATGTGAAGTGAGGGGGAGGGGGGTTGGTTCTCTATTTCTCTGGAAGTTCTTTCAGATGGGTGAATGTTTCCTTAAGGGGAACTTTAAAGGAACCGAGTTTCTTCCTTAAAGGTGCATGTCTGTTTTTGGCGAGCATGCTGATGCGGTTTTATTGAATTTTAAATGTTGAGGTCAGCCACCTGCCCCTCAGGAAGTCTTTTACATCTGAGCAGGACTATTTGTCTCTTTTAGATTGCATCGTCTGTACTTTGACCACTTTTTGCTCCATGTTTTTGCAGTAACCTTTTTTTTAAAAACATTTTTTATATAAATTGAGTTCTCATGCGTATCCTTCCAAGATTTAATAAGGGTGGAGATAAAAAGCATGCTACCACTCCATCCTGTAAGTCAAAGATAGAAGCAGATGGCACACATTCATGTCAGTTTCTTTGGCATTATCATCTATAATAGAAGACAGATCGGCTTCAGGGACTTCATGAATGTACTTCATTTAAATAATGTATACCATACATGTTGAGTTCTGGCGTCATTGCGTGTGTGTGTTAATGCATGAGTTGTTAATATGTACCTGAACCTGACCATCTAAAGCACATTTATATCAATATTCTTGTTGACAAAACAAATTAAAAGCTGGCAAAAGATCTAAAGGTTTTAAAACTGAGGTTGGAATTGAAAGAAACAAAACCTGTTAAAGAACAATGGTACCAAACCCCTTTGAATTGTGACCAAGAAAAACCCAAGGCAACGTGTTATTGTCACCCACTGACACAAGATGCCTTTGTTTCTGGTTTTTAATAAATTCTTGAGGCCTACAAAAGTTAAATAAACCAATGAAACAAAACCCCGTTGGTGGAACATCTGGAGTGCTTTGTGCTTCACAAGAGTCTCACCTTCGGCATGGGGAACTGGCAGGACCCGGAGCAGTAGTAGGCATCAAACGACTTGGGCGATATAATCCATTCGCTCCATCCGATGTCGGCGAAATCCACTTTCAGGTACCTCCGAGCGCAGTTCCGGGGCTCGTTCCATTGCTTCTTTCGCGCCTTTTTAATCGTCTTCTCGTCGAACTGCAGCAGGGGCATCTTGTGCCTCTGGTTCTTGCGCGGCTTTTTGCGCGGCCGGCGTGCCTGCCTGTTTTCGAAGGGCTCGTACGGACTTGCCTCGTCCCACCCGGGCGTCTCGTACGGATACTCTGGCCCCGGCAGCTCGTTGTTCTGCAGCGGGAGCAGGGCGTTCACCGAGCGCTTGCCTCTGGGCGCCAATTCTTGTTCCGTGTTGTTTTGGCGCTCGCGCAGTCCCAGTTTCTGAAAGCCGTGCGAAACGGAGGCCTCCCCTCCCACTGGGTGGTGCCTCTGCAGGGTGGCCACCACGCTCTCCGGTTCCGAAATGGCCGAGTCATTGGCGTAGACGAGGATGTAGGGCGAGCGGTCGGACAGGAGCTTCTTCCAGGGCTGGGGTCCTTGTGACGCCACGTCAATCCCAATGAGCAGCTCGTCGTGGTGCTTGGCCTGGTCGACCACGCGGGTCACGTCCTTCCACTGCCAGGAGATAAAGTCCCTGTAGAGCGTGGACACGTTGAGCCGAAAGTGTCCGAGAGTCCTTATCTTGTTATCCACGGAGGCGAAGCTCCAGATAACCATGTGGATGTGGTTGTGCCTCCGTGGGGTGTGGTGGGCACAGCCTTTGGAGCGGGAGCACCCCCGGGTGCTGTTTTGAAGGTCTCCGATGTAATAATGAAGAGTGGCGGACAGAACGTCCTCGGACTTGGTGAGCGAGGTGAGGTTGAAAATCTGCAGCTGCTTCTTGTTCATCGTACCTGTGCATATTAGAAATGATATAATTTAAACAGCTGTACATAAAAAATCACCAAATTAAATACACACCAATAATCACAATAATATATTGTCAGTAGATATATGTATTTTACTTGTTCGCCATCCAGAGTAACCATAGTGCTTCTGGGAAAGTATACATAGTTCAATTATCTAAACTGATATTCCATTCATTTTCAAAATATCTCAAAACGTTGGGCAAATGAAACCAGAAGAATCCGCATGGTGGCATTCAGAGGGTGAGAAAACCTGTTTGTGATTTGGCTGAACTGACCCTTTATGCTTTCTAGCCGATAGAAGGCAGTATAATCTCACAAGCTCTGACCCTCTGTGTGGAAACTGGTCACGTCCAAGTAATAATAACACAGCGTGGCCTGAAAGTAATTTCGAGATTATACTTTTCAAAGTTATTAGGAAAAGTTCCTTGGTGGAAACAAAAGTAATACAAGAAATACAAGCATCTTAAATGCAGAAAAGCTCACTGCGTTGAAACAACTGTCCAATTCTTCCGCAGTGTGCAGGCTGGGCAGCTGCCAGATGAGGGAGAAAAAAAGAGGGTCTAGAATATTTTAGAGTGTAATCTTATGGTGAGAAAACCAAAATGTGTCCGGGGAAAAAATTGATTTCGCATTTAAAGATCTGATGCCGAGGAGGCGGAGGAGGAGGAAAAGGAGGAGCAGCAGGAGGAGGAGGGCAACAGGTTGATCACACTCCCGTGACTGGATCAACAGGTGTATCTCGGTTTCAGCATGGGACTGTGAAAGTCACCAGTTTTCACGTTAAAAAAACAAAACTGTTATAAAACTGAAACCAGGATAATACACATGTTTCTTATTAAATGCTAAACGTTTTTCTTAATTACTTAACATCTGCGACAAACGCAGCTCGGTGCACTTGTAAAGTGCAGCTTATGTCACTTGAATGCAGAAGATGTTACCAGATCTATTATGAACCAAAATGTATACAACACGTGTGCGTAAAGCCCTCTCTAACTCAGTGGTGTAACGTGCGTAAAGGTTTGGACACCTACCCCAGTGCGCTTTGAAGCTGCGGACGGTGTTGCCGTCCTTGAACGGAAACCCAGCCCGGTTGTACTTCGCGTAAAGCATCTGCATGTGTTCCGTCATTGTATCCTGTAAAAGCAGATTCAGCTCGTCTTTCGCGGGCTGCTTATTATCCTCCGAACGGGTAAAATCCACCTTTCGTCTGTCGGGGAAACTGTCCGTTTTCAGCATCGCGCAGTATCCGACGCACAGATAACTCCACCCGTACAGCAGCACGACCACAAACCGAGAGTGGAAAGTCATGATAGAGCCAAACGCAAAGGTAGTAGCAGAAGAAACACAAAGTCTCAGTTGTGGAACACCAAGCACGTTTCCAGAAAGTGGCACCTATCTCCAAAAAGACATATCATCACCTGAGGAGTCCCCTTTTAGAATATGAGACCATCACCTTTTGACACCAGCCAGAGAGGAAGGTGGGCAAGAAAAAAAACAAGGGTATCCAAGTATCTCTTTTTTTTGTAATTTGGAAAGTTGCAGGTCTAAATGTGCTCCGGTCAGTAAATGATCAAAGTTGCGGCGCACAGCAGAAGGTATAGCGGAACAGATGTGGCAGAACTAAGCCGCTAAAACAGCGACGCTCTTGGTTTTGTGTCCGAGCTCAGAGCTGATTTCAGCAGCCAACCGTCCCCCCGTCTCAGCTTTCATTGAAGGTAAAGCATGTTGTGCTTGGTATTATAGGACTTGTGGGACCAGCTGGGTATTCCTCTCACACACAGACGCGCGCGCACACACACACCCAAAGCGCGCGCGCGAGCGAGAGAGCGAGAGAGCGAGCGAGCGAGAGAGTTTCCTGTTCCAGATACTTTTACGCACATTCAGCCTGGGGACAAATTATCTCATGTTATCTTGAGCTGTTTTGTCAGTTGATTCGAGACGGATCTTAAAAAAAGAAGGTTTTATTAAAAGGACATTCCGTCGATTTATTGAACGGATTTTTTTTGGGGGGGGGGGGGGGGGGGGAGTATCTGAGCTGCTGCCACAGAGCAGCCCCTCCGAGCGTAATGTTCCACTCCACAGTGCTGTGCGTCTGGGCTGCGCTGCTGAATGCAGCGGGCTTATTGTCGGCATTAAAGGCTCTCTCTCCTATTTAGTTTAGTTCAATGGGGTTAAGCACACACATCCTGTACCATCACGGTCCGATCCGGATGCTGTACTGTGCCCCCCCCCCCCCCCTCCATCCCAACCCACACCCCTCACAAAAAAAAACAGCCCATCCAGGCGGGGTTTAAACACCCAGCCACTGGGCTTCTCTTTCAGGGGCATTCGGGAGGAAATGATTAGGGCATTTCCCCGCCCTTGGACATCTGATGGCAATAATATTAGCATGCCTCATCCTTCATAGGAGTCAACACACTGAGCAGGTTTAACCCTTCGAGCCGGGAGGAGATGGATAGCAGAACCGATCAGTTTAAACCGATCGGTTTAAACTGCAGCAGAGTGAAGTCTGGAGGATGCATGAATCAGTGCTCTTTCCTCCCCAGATCTGCCCTATAAGACGTCACCATAACTTTGGAAGACACCAATTTGGTGTTAAGTTGTACTGCAGAAGTTAAAATGGTTTAAACAATCTGAATAAAGGTGAATTAATGGATGAAGTTTTACATCACAACTGTTAACATCCCAGAAACATGTATCGATATATGAATCCAGGTCACCAATTCTTTAGTCTTGGACAACTTTCCATCATTTCTTGAAATTTGTGTCGATGAAGAACTTTTCAAATGCCGCTGGTTATTATTAATGCCAAACGCATGAAGACACCATTCAAACAGAGGCCGAAAAAAATACTTCAGCTATAAAATGACCATATGTCAATTAACTTGGACGGAGGACAAAGCCAAAAGGGCACAATATCTTGATGAAGTCGATAAAAGCTAAATGATATCAAAACACCCCGTTAAAACTCACACAACTGCTGCAGTTTTAGGGAAATAAACAAGGTCATGTTGAAGAATTCAGAGTGTGAGGACTCAATATTCAAATTGTAATTTTGTGAGAGAATTATTCCTCTGAGCTTGTTTCACAGAGAAGACTATATGTAAATATCGAGGTGCCATTCTCCATCTCTTTACCTTTTGCTGTGTGTTAGCGGCAAGTCAGGCCTCAAGCTAATAAACCACGCTTCAGTTAAAAGCCCAATAAAAGAAATGAAGAGGGAGAATAAACACTTAAATGAGACTTCATCGTGGAATCATTACTATTTACAGTCTGGGTAAATTCTAGCAACTTGTGTTTTTATTTATCCATTTTTTCACGTTTGGTTGTAATAAAATGTTTCATGAGCAATTTTTGCTTGTTTGTGAATCCAAGGGAAACAGTGGGGCAAAAGACCCTCACCCCAAGACTTAAATAACACTCCCAACACAAGCATTCTGCTCAAAAACACAAAGAGATGGAGAACAGCACATGAAACGCCCAGTTTATAACCATGTTTCTTAAAACTCCTGAAGACTTTTACAAACTTGTGTCATCGTCATCCCAAAACAGGCCCACGACCTAGAAATCACCACTAAAAAAGAAAACCCTAAACCAGCGCCCCCATTCCCTAAAACCCCTGCTCTTACAGAACCCACATCCCCGTGTCGCCACACTTATTGTTTCAATGAGGCTAACCGGTTTGATTCAGGGAAAACAAACAGATGCAGGCGGCTGAGCTGCATTAGAGGTTTGTGTTGGAATTAACTAATTTGTTTCAAACCTCGTAACTTTTAGAAATAAATTGTGGCTGAATGGATGCGGGCAAATAAGTACAAAGGCACGTTCCACTTTGCCAGTTTAATGGAATAGCTCAACATGTTGGAACATTTTGGTTTATTGCAGAGTTAAATTTAAAAAAAAAGACTCAAAATCATTCTCCTGTCTTTGCATTTTTATTAAAGTAGAGACAGCAGACAGTTATCTTGGCATGATGAGAAGACAAGCCTGGCTCGGTCTGAGGTTAAATACAAAATTCATATTATGTCTTGGCTGCCAGCGCAAGACCCCACCAACAGGAAGAGTGCTAGGCTTTGAAGACATGTTAACATAGTGACCAAATTGTGTAATGACTGCTTCCAGGTCTGTCCCATGACATCATTGACTTGACTTACATAGAGTTTTTAAATCAGCTGATAAACACATGAATATATATATATATATATATATATATATATATATATATATATATATATATATATATATATATATATATATATATATATATATATATATTTACATCATGAGGTCCTTAAACTTGTAAAATGCACAATAAGATGAAGCTGGAGGAGGCAGAGCTAAAAGACCATGGATGCGGAAGATCATCTGGAAGTTACCAGTAATTTCATCTGAATTTTATTCTCAGAAGTGGAACCGTTTGTGCTGCATGCGCCACTTTTGCAACTCTGATGTTTCAAGCCTTTATGCTGAGCTAAGCTACGCTAAGCAGCTTCTGGCTGTAGTTTCATATATTTCACACAGACACAAGAAAGGTTCTCATCATTCTTCTTCTAAAGACGATTATTTTTGTTGCTCTTCATGGCATTTGTAGGAAGTGGTATCATAAGAAAACAACATTTTTTGTCACTGTGCATTCATGCAGGACTTTGTTCTAATACATCATTTACATTTCAATTTAGATTCTTTTAACAGTGTTTTGGGAAGCAATTTAATGAATGGGCAACGTGCATGTTTCCTTCTGACTAAAGTAAATTATGTTTCCCTACAGTAAACAGAAAACTAATTTATGAACAAAGTAACATTATCTTAAAGATAATGTTACTTGTGGTGTTTCTGATTTTTACCATGTGTTTCAATAACTGAAAAAAAAATGTAAATCCATAAATCAAAAGGGAGCAAAGTGGCTAAAAGTCTTATGCACCTCTTAAATCATTCCTAGAGCAGGTTATTTACAGAACTGTCTTCCATTTAAAAAAAAAATAAAATAGAAAAATGCCACAGTGAATGACTAATATGTAAATGATAGAGTACTTTGATGTCCTGTAAAGTGTGTCTTACATCTGGGAACATGCGGAATGCTTTAAGCCCATTAACCATTCTTTCAGTTGGAGCTACCGCAGCCTGGGGGAGGACATAAAAGCAAACCCCGTCGTCTTTTAAAGCTCTTACGCCTTTAATTTGTTTAGACAAACAGCCTGAAACATGCCAGGAATCGAACGAAGGGACGACCTCCGGGTCCCCGTGCAGGTCACCATTCCTTCGGGAAACGTCAAAGGAGCCAAACTGGGTCTTCACTACATGGAATATAGAAGAATTAAAACATGAAATCACAGGTTATTTGCAAAGTTGTCACACTAGTTCATCCACTTCTTCCCCTGAGAACCCTCTGTTTAAAGCCACTCTCTTCACTGCAGCACCTCCACCCAGATGGCATGCATGATATGAGGGCAACAGATTGTAAATGACGGTGCAACTACAGCAGCTCGGTCAAATTAGAGGCTTCCAGCGCTCTCCAATATGAGCCATGTGTACCAACGTGTCGGCGGCGGCCTCTGAAGCTCAGACAGTCCTGATGCTGTGGTCGTAGATGACGACATGGGTGTAGAGGTCTGACTGCAGGAAAGTCCTGTTGGAGTCCTCCCCTTGACCAGCCTGGAACCCAGCAGAGAGAGAGCAGTTATAGAAAGGCCCATTTAGTCCATAAAAGTGCATTTCCACCTTTGCTTCATTTGTGTAAAAATGCAGATTTTTGATGTTTGTGTTTTTAGTGTGCCTTAATCTGCGTTTATGTTTAAACGTGGACTGTCTTAAAATGTAACAAGTCAAGACCTTTTCTCTTAAGCTTCTTTTCTTTTTTTCCTCTGTAATGGAATATTTTTGCTCAAGCTAACATTTTCAGCCTGTGTGAACGCAACAATTTCCCTGCACCCTTTCCATCAGCTTTATATACATTTGTCCCTTCCTCTAAAATTTCCTTCACTGTCAGTCTAAACACACAGTGACATGTGACGTTTTTAAAGCAACATTGAGCTATTTTTGACTTCTTTGGGGCTAGAGACTCTCCTAAAGATACTGCTCGCTTTTCAACAAGTTAGCGTATACCCTACTTAAAGCTGAAACATGTGACGGAGATGAACGTCCTTGAGGGTGGTCCGGAAACATTTAACACTTCCAATTCCCCTTTGCAACCTGCTGTTACCCATAACACCCTTGTCTACGTTTGTTTGCAAAGACATTTACAGGCATCTTCTGGAAGGCATAATTCCAACTTTAGTTGCTAAATATTCAACTTTGTAAATAAGATGATTGCTAACTTTTTTTCTGTCCGACGTTTACTGCTAAGCAGATTGTGTAAATCTGAGCTTGTTAACTGAAAATAGCCAGCTACCATGTTATATTGGTGATAATTAGAGCCATGAGAGCCATGAGACTCAACCACACAGTGCATGTTTAACCTGAGAGCCCAAACTACGAGTTAAAATAAGCTACAATCTGCAAGAAGCTAGTTGATGCTTATCTCTCAGTGACATTGGAAAAATGCAGGACATCTTTCCCATTCAAGCAGTCATTAGATTTGATGCTCAATAGGATCTCATTCCTACACGCCATGATTTGCCACTCAGACAGAATCCCCTATAAATAACTGTGATCGGAATCAGAATCAACTTTAATGGGCATGTAAATTTTCACGTACATGGAATTTTACTCTGGTATTTTCTTTGCTCTTTGTACGTGTGCAAAAGATAAATTTAACAGACCAAAAAAAAAGACATTACGAAAACAGGAAACAGCAAACAGTGGTCCAGAAAGTGCAGATGTTGCAGGTGTCTGATTAATTGTTCAATTGTTCATCAGACTGACAGGGTTAACATTGTAACACAGAGTTAACTCTGTGAAACGGGGTTAACGTTGTAGCATGGGGTTAACGCTGTGAAACGGGGTTCATGCTGTGAAACAGGGTTAACGTTGTAACACAAGGTTAACATTGTAACACAGGGTTAACGTTGTAACGCTAGGTTAACGCTGGGAAATGGGGTTAATGTTGTAACAAGGGGTTAACGTAACATTGGGTTAACGCCGTGAAACGGGATTAATGTTGTAACGCGAGGTTAATGCTGTGTAACGGCGGTAACGTTGTTGCACAGGGTAACGTTACACAGGGTTAACGCTGTAAAACGGGGTTACATTGTAACACGGGATTAATGCTGTGAAACGGGGTTAACGCTGTGAAAAGGTGTTAACGTTAAAAGGGAGGCCAAGTGCAACATTATTTGACAGTGACTGTAATTGTTCATTTTTCATGATGTTTTGTGATCGTCGAATGGGACACAGGGCCCCACCACTAAGATGTGAAGCCACTATCAGCTGTGAACATTTATTCAGGGCTCAGTGTGTCAAAAGCTTCCAGTGGGAGTGAGATCCATAGCCAACTATTACACTCAATTTACACTTTTACCTCAAACACTCTTGTGGGTGTCCTGATAAGAAAGGCGGTCTTCCTTCACAAGTTCAAAGGATCATCATTAAAAATATGGCCAAAAAAATAATTAAAAAAATATTACTTTAAGAGGCTGGTAAACTAAATAAGCAAGCCATTGTAATAACAGAAATATGTCAACCCCTCTTTCTGGCTCCGATAGAAGAAGTGATCACAATGCGACAACTGCAGAAAAACAATACAAACCACCCAAAATGATTTGATGCAGAGCCTTGATTTTTGAAAAGGCTCCCGCTGTCATGACCACATGAGCAGCAACTCGTGAGCTCATGGTGGGTTGAAAGCCGGATTGGTTGTGCGGTGCTCCGTGCTGAGGCCCCAAATCTGGGCCAAGCTGAGCTGGGTTCTGGGCACACGGGTGGTTTGCTGTGTCTGGCTTCCTGTGCCTTCCTCTTGTGTTTTTAATAGACGAGCCTGGTTGGGGCGGTGCTCGACCGCAGATAGAACACTAGGCTGCCATTTTGGCGCTCGGCCTCAAAAACGCAGTCCCCACAGCTCTGTCTGCAATTTCAAAATAGTTCAGCCCCACGCCAACTACTTCCCTACCCCCCAGCAGAGACAGGGACTGAAGTGAAAAAACCACCCAAAAAATCTGTCAGTCGTTATTGTTCCAGGGCCTCTGTCAGACTCTGAATGAGGAGGAAGCACCTGTCTCGAACCCTTGATCCTCCGTTCTTTGTGCAGGTGGAAAGCAAATATCTTTCCCTCTAACTGAGTGTATACACTCTTAGACATAAGGGTTCCAAACACAGACAAGTGCACACAAGAGAACTAAAAGTTTGATAAAGAATCGTTTCTATTTTTTTGTTGGAAGAAACAGTTCTTCGAGGATTGTTGTGAACATAGGTCTTAAAAGAGAACGCCAACACAACCCCAAAAACTGTGATTGTGAACCGTGATTGTAGGGTCTAGGATCAAACTCTTGGAATGTAAAGAGTTCTCCGTAGAAGCACATCTAGATGGCTTCTGTTGGCATCCTCAGAAGCTGGAAATATCCTGTATAGAACCACTATAGAAGTGTTACCTGAAGACTCTCATGGGGGTCTTCAGGTAACACTTCACAGATGGTTCCTTTCACAGATGGTTCTAGGTATAATTAATGTTGAGTTTAAGGTTGAACCCTTCAAAAGTGTTCCCAAACGGGTTCTCCTACGAGGACAAGCCAAAGAACTCTATATGGTTCTAGTTCTACATTTATTTCTAAGAGTTTAGGTTCTCTGAAAAATTACTTTCAACATTTGTCTACGGGCGACCAACAGAATGTTGTGGGTACATGGCAAGTCACTAGAGCCACAAAGACAACAACATTTGTTTTTAAAGAAGTCCCTGGTGCAGCAAAACAATGGCTTACACTTTTACAGCCATGGAACAGGTGAACTGATCTAATTAGCAGTGCCATTTGTCTCCCATGGGCTTAAAAACAAAGCGGGACAACAACAACAAAGACCTACCAATGGGTCGACATTCAGGATCTTTTTGTCCGTCTTGTTCTTAAAGAGAAGGCCGTTGGGATCATCATAAATCACCTCAAAGTTTGGGCTTGAGTTGGACGTTGACACCTGTGTCTTCCAGTTGTAGTAGCTGTGTTGAAAAGGTGAACAGTAAACGTTAGTTACTCAATGCAGTAGTGCAGTGGAAGCCATCCCTCTCTCCCACTTTTGTGAGCAAAGCTATTTAGAAAGAATTATTGGGACAGATTACATTTTTGCTGTTTTAAAAAAGGATAAAAAAAATGTAACTACGTGCCACACAGTAAGTTTGTGTTGCACTGGCTGTGCTGCCCGGACATTTTGGTTTGTTTTTGCTTTTGTGGGCCCACACAGGCTCGTTACTTCACAGAAACACATACAAATAAAAATAAAACATGTATTTCAATGCAAGGATGCCTGCCACCAATAGCATTCAGGCCGGGTGGTGACATAGTTATATTTCTAGTTGAAGAGTTTAAAACAGGTCAGCTTTGAATGAGACACTATGTGAACCAGGAACCAGCAAATCTGTATTATCGCTGACGTTGCAGTCTGTTGATCCCTAGGAGCAGGTGCCAGGTGATTGGCAATCATTTGGAGAAATTTACTTGAGTTTCACCTTAATCTTTTTTAAAGCGTCAAGAGTTTTCTTTTAGGTTGGTCTGTTATTGGCTTGTTCTATTACTGTAACATAATACAGATTAACACAGGCTCTGTTTGCCATTTGGTTGATGGTCGACTCTGCAAAGTTTCAGCTCCAAATCTTTTGAATGTGTTTAAAAAAAGATTTTAAACTTGATCAAAACACATGTGTTTTGCATGAAGAAGGAAAGACAGATGCTCAGTGGTGCATACTGCCTGAACATTTGACATTCTGCTTTTTTCACAAAGTGTTTCCTTTATGGGCTCAGACAGCAGGATGCTTTAAAACAACAGACCAGCACCACACCGAGGTCACGACTTTGCATGTTTCACGGAAGAAAGAAAACGTCACGGATTAAAGAGCATTGCACAGCCATTGTTATCACATTGATATTCAACAGCAGGTCATGAAAGATCTTTGCTTTGCAGAAAAGAAAAAGAAAGGCAACTTGCAGAGTCAAGTATCTTTTGTAAGAGAGGCCTGTTTCCACTTTTGATTGTGAGAGCACCGTGTTGGAAAAGGCCTAGCCGGACATTAAAGTAAAGCTGTGGCTAATAAGCAGTTGAAACCAAAGAAAATGGTTGAATTCCAAAATAAATGACCGATTAATTTACAGCATTCGATTTGAGCACGCTCTACTTTTAGGGTTTCTGTTATTCTTGATACAGCAGAGCAATAATAGTGTGTGACGGAGCAAAAAACAGATTAAAAATGTTAACATTAACACATTCAGCGTGTGGATCAATTTGAGAACGTGATTTTTTAACATGTGCTATATTACTTAATTAGGGAAAATTTATCTGTGTCACATTATCGATCGAGTCAAGCTTCTCCGGCAGTTTGTTGAAGAAAAGAAAAAACATGTTCTAGCCACTAAATTTGCAAATCTTCTCTCCTTGTTGACGTGAATTACGAGGAGAGTTGGAAGTGAAAACACCCCATTTAGGGAGTGTTAAATACTTCATTGTTCCCAACGTGAGTTTCATCTGAGATGCAACCAGACAAGGAAACCAAGGACACAAACACTTTGGTTAAACTTTTTTTTATCACCACAGATCATCTTGCGATCAAATCAGCAGCAACACCCGAAATCAGGCTCTGGATTTGTTCAATGGTCTGTTATTATCTCGGGCCAACATTCTTTGTCTCAACAGCACACTGGTAAAGTTTCGCGACTGCATTTCATGACACTATTGTGGTGACAAATGCTGTCTCCAGACAGACAGGTGTTTATAATTATATTTCTGGCTCAAAGTACTCGAAACCCAGTAAGTGTCTACAGAACCACATTTAGCTACGATGACAGACACGCACACACACACACACACACACACACACACACACAGACACAGACACACACACACAGACTCACAAGGTGAACACAATAAGATGGTAATGGGCCAGATTAAGCCTTACTGCCCCATCTGTTTTTAGTTAATTCTTTAAGTCTCAAACCATTTTTTTTTTTTTCGCAATTATTGCCAAAATAGATATTGTTTGGCTATTACTTCTGAAATGTGTTTTTCTTTTTGTGAAACACTATGATAGCGGTAACACAACTCTATATGTCACAGTCTTTGAGGCATCGAAGGTTGCTCTAGGCTTTCGGCCTGTTCCCCAGTAGCAGTTTGTGGTCCAAGAAAAAAAGTTGGACCTCGGGGAGGAAGCGCAGTGTAAATCTGGGAAGAGGTATGCTGTGTTGGGGAGCGGAGAGGGCCAAAGCTGCAGCAGCGAGTTGTAAATATGGTACCATAATATAATGGAGAATTGCCAGGATGCTGCAGGTTATATTCCCCTTACTGGAGCCAATGCATGAACAGCAGGTACAAAGTATTAATGACCCACGCTATGTAAAATACCACTCAAAATGTTTTCATTCACATTCAGAGACCTCTGCGATTTTTGAAATATATTTTTGCGTTGTTTGGCCAATATCTAGGTGTTTTCTGCGGGATCTGTTTCAGAGGTAATCTCTCGTGGCACATAAAAGTCCAGGTTTGCAAACATCGATTTGCATCTGAGCCATAAAAATATGTTCGGACTGCAACATATTAAGTATGCTCACTATAAATTTTAAGCAAAGGCATAGTACAAGCACTATAAAACCGTATCCATGTGACCTGTCCAAAACCTACAAAACCCCACATGCAATTTTGGGAAATGTGAATATATATTTTTCAGAATGCTTTTTTGAATAACCATGAATACATATGCATATAAATGTTGGGACTTGACTTTGACCTGTTTCAAATTTCTCAGGACTCGACTTGAACTTGTTTGGACAGACTTTAACTCTGGATTTTACTTAGACTTGTTTCAAATGGTTTAAGACTTGACTTGGACTTGGTTGGACAGACTTTTACTTTGGAAATTAATTGAACTTGTCTCCAGTAACTTGACTTGGGCCTAGACTTGAAATTGTCTTGATTGACGTGGACTTCTCTTGGACTTGAGACTTGACTGGACTTGGCAGACTGAAAGATTGATGCCTATCTAAAGATATTAGTACATTTTTTTACCAATATCGCCAACCACTAATTGACGCAGAAAACGTCAAATGAGACGCCGGATGCCATCTGACCTCTCAGATGTCAACCATCTGCTGCTAGCTTTAGAAGCTTCCTTTAGTATCTGGCCCTCCAGTAAAACACATGAACAGTCCGAGCTGTGTGGGGAAATACACTGATGCATAAAATTACAAGGTATGATAGGACGAGAGGTCTGGCTTTTTTTTTTTTCAAGTCACCAGCTTAGCTCAGTAAAGCAGCTTCAGAATAAACTGCTGCAATGCCCCAATTATGAAATACAAATTGAGGTTTTTCCTTTTAAAACCTAGGGGAAAATTATATTGTCTGAGACTTCCTTTAAGACACATGCAGACTTCTTCTCTTTGTAAAGTTGACCTGACAGCAATTCAATGTCTATGTATACCAAAATGCCATACAACAATTAACATTTTTTTGGCCAACCACTTTTATTCCATGGTGAACCACTTACTTTTGCAAGAGAAAATGGGACAGATGTGAGATATTTTAGCACTGAACATGAAAAAGACTTGACGAAAATGTAAGAGAAAAAAAAGAAAAAGGAGTTTTGAAGCAATGCCGAGAATTTTGTTTCATACGTTACTTGGATGTGTTTATTGGACCCGCCTCCACTTGCCGTCCCATATGAACTGTCACCCGGGGCAACTAGCTGCACGGTCGTTGCATATTTGGTCACAAAAGAGCGCTCCAGCAGCTGGATGGCACCACACCCAGACACATGGACCAGTAAAAGTGTGAGAACCTGGATTTGGTGGAAACAATGACGGGTGCTCCCAGCACCGGTTCCTGGTTCCCTATATGCATTCAACCCGACTGTTTGACACGTGCACTGTGTGTCCTTTCACTTTCCATAGTTACCATGCTTAGCTCTATTGTTATCTCCAGGCGGTCATTTTTCCAGGGTAATGTCAACAATCTCATTATAGGGCTCAGAGGAGCTGGATGATATATATCATTAAAAAAAGAGCAAATACCTTGCATGTGTATTCGCTGAGTTTTATTTTTTTCTATAGCGGCTGAAGAACACACGTCCAGGAACTGTTTCTGAAGTTAATGTTTCTCATGTAAATCACAAAAAAGTGAAACAAGTTGGATTTACTGTGAAGCGTTCTTAAGGAGGCCTTGTCCAGTTGGCGACACCATTAACATTTATAGCTAACCACCCACCAACACACACCTTTGCTTTGTCATTATTTTTGGTTTGATGGTTTTCTGGGAATTTTTAATTAAAACATTTAAAATACAACTGCATCTGTCTATGTGTTCTGACAACTGGAAGATTTGATGCTTTTGAGTTCATGTTTACGTTGTTGTCCCCTTTGTTATTTAGCAAAAAAGAAATGAGGGGAAATCAGATTCAGGCGGGAAATTAGTTTACTGAAAAACAAATTAAAATAAATAATGCAAAAATCTAAATAAAACTTAAACTCATATTTAAAAAAAATGCACACTGACGTGAGCGGATCTTGATAAAGAGTTAGTTTAGTTTCACCGTCATTCTTAAAAAAGGCTGACATCATTCACAACATAAATCGATTAAATTTAAGCAGCCAACATGGACTGAAAAAGCCCGTCACACTTGGCAGGAGGTCTGTGGTGATTGTCTACTGCTGATGGAACACAGAGTTAATCCACCACACACGGTCCAAACAGCAGAGAACGAAAAGCCCGACTGGATTTAACCCCCGAGGTACCCGTGTGTGAGCCATGTGAGGAGATCAACGCACGCGACACGGAGCTTACAAATATTTACCGAGCTGGCCATTTCCTCAACGATAGAATATCTCCATTAAAAGCGAGGACACCTTGCCTCGGGGCCGAGCAGCCACATCACCTTCCTCAGCCCCCTCGAGCTGGAACCTTTTTGACTCTTTTTTTGTGTTAAAAGTTAATAAAAAAAAAGGACAGCAGTGCAAATATTTTCACTGTGGAAAATGAAGCCAGACACACAGGTGCATTGCAGAGGCATGAGCGGCTCCTTCAGGTTCAATCTTTCAGTCTGTCGCCAAAAGCACGCTTTATATGATCCAGAACGATTCTATGAATAACGATAATGTATGATATCGCTGACTTCAGAGCGCTGAAGTATTTGTTTTACAACGTTAAGAGACAGAAAACTGAAAATGTTTTTCTCTCGCAATAATAAAACAATTCAAAGGAGGAAAAAAAAATCAAATAG
>NW_027176229.1:1715000-1790000 GCF_023055335.1 Clinocottus analis | reverse complement strand
AGGATTATGATCCCTTATGAAAATGACTGACTGTAAAGAGAGAAAAAGAAGGAAACCCTCTGTGTAAATAATCATAGCCATCAAGCTCTTCCTGAGCAAAAGCCAGGAAGGCCAATGTCACTTGTTGAAACTTCTACAGATAGAAGGGATCCGTTACAAATCCTCCCACTTAAAAAAGACAAAAGCTTGCGTTGTACGGTTAAAATAAAAAAGAATACAACTAATGTCGTCCTGCAGCCCCGTTGCTCGCCGAAGTGGGCCGTCTGCAGAATATCCTGCGTGGGACTCTGAGCCCAATCCTCAGAGTCCCACGCAGGATAGAGTCCCACGACTTACAGTAACCAGAGTCTCAGTTCCGTTCCAGCACACCTACAGTCGGGACAAAAATGTAGCTTTGGAATGACATGAAATGTGGAGTCCTAAGTTAAAACGTGATGCTGTAAGTCATAGGTGCCAAACTCAAGTCCAAATTCAGCCCGCCTCGTCATTTTATGTGGCCCACAGTGGCTTGAAAGGCATATGACTGTCTTAAAATGCTGCTATGCTGCTTTACAGTGTACAGTCACCATAGACTACATCTTCCATAATGCATATTGATTTTGTGACCCGCTAATAAATAGCATTCTACCGCAAAAATAACAGTGTTTCTATCGCGGCATTTAACTTAAGTCAAGTGATTAACTTGAAAATGATCGACAAATAATTCCAAAATGTCCAAGAAGAAAAAGATTAACACAGAGAGAAGAACATTTAAAGAAGACGGGAAAGCAAATACATGTTTGTGCTTCAAGGAGACAAACCGGTAAGTCTTCTGTGTTATGAGGTAGTGTCGATGATGAGGGAATACAATGTGTGCAGGTGTGCCCCAGACCACATGCAGGTATGTGAGCTGGTGTGCCCCAGACCACATCTGTCCCACATGTTCTTAACAGCTCAAAACTATTTGTTGGACTGTTGTTGGATTTAAGTCCTTCTCAACTGTTTCAAAAAAGCTTTAAACAAAGTGAATGTAATAATATGCATTTGATCTTTGGTTTGACACCACAGCTTTAAGTTGTGTGAATAGTTAGGAACCTTTGTGTGGTTGGCGAGGCAAATAAAGACAAAAAGAGGCCCTCAAAATAGGACATATGTACATAAAGTTGATTTAACTAGTCAGTCAGATTTATTTAATAAATAAAAACAATGCTGTTCCAAAGGTTGTTGGTTTTGGTTTGTTTTAAAGAACACCCTTTTCCATAAGCCTGCTTCCTATTAAATTAACGAAAGACCAATCAATCCCGCTGCTTCAGAAGTGGCTGTAAGCAGCCTGGTCTCTTAAGAAATTGCATTATGAATTGTATTATTAAGGAGCATTTTTTTTGTATCTCATGTAAAACCAAAAGTAAAAAAACTGTAGTTTTGTTGCCTCAACCGAAATGTTTCGAAATGGCAAAAGCGTACGCATAAGTAAACGTTTTGACATGAAATGTTGAGATTCATCTCATTTGAGGTTTGCAGAAACATACAATGCCAAACTGTTCGTTTGGCTACCAGAAAGTTGGTTGTTCAACTCATTGCGTTTGCAACTGCAACACTTGTGACTTTATCTTGGATTGAGAAAATAAATTACGAGAACAAGAGAAGTTGTCAAACTAAATTCTTCTGAAGGCTTCACTATGCTTTAAATAATAAACAGTTGCTTTAAGAAAAGCAAACTCATTTGAGCTTTCCACAGTAACACCAGTGCAGCAGCATTATGTTCACCAATAACGCTTGAAAGTTCACACTTTTTTTTCCGTTGCAATGACTTTGATGAACTATTTGATCATCCCGAGGAGCTGTTTGGGTAATAGCTTACTGACACTCAGACCCAAGACCCAATAGCTTGTTGAATGCTTTGTGGACTGCAGACGGTTTTGCCGTTGCTATCTTGGATTTCGCCGTAGAGACGCCATATACGTCTCTGGTAGCGTCTACTACGCAAGCATCATACTCTGGTTTGTGATCTGTTTGACTCTAAATTACCATACTTTACTAAATGAACATTATGCTGTATTAAAGAAGACTCGAACCAAGCGATTGAGACATAAACTCATGTTTACTGAGGGAATACATCAAAATAGAAGTTGAGGCATTTTCTTATAGACTTCTATACAACCAGAAGAGTTGCCCTCTGGTGGTCAGTGGAAAAAATTACAGTTTTAAGACACCTCCATGTCGGCTTTACTTGGCAAAACCAGAGGTTGCCGCCTATTTGATGTCCAAAAACCTTTAGTATGAACAGAAGCTGAGAAAAATAAAGTTTGTAAGGGCAACAGGTCGGCTCTCAATTATCCAAACACTGATTTCTGATTCAAACTCAATGAGTAAGAAAGTCAAGAAAAAAATCCTTGCACATTCCCAACAAAAACAAAGCACATGAATCTAAAGAGAGTTCCCCGCCTGCTCATCAGGTCTTTGAAGTGAGGCCAAACCTGACACAAGCTGGAACAAGAAGAAAAGATAAAGGATGACAAATGGTTTTGTCACCGTATTCAGACAAAGCTAAATGACAGCGGAACATGAAATGATCTTTTCATGTTCGATTTTGATGGTTCAGATAACACGTCATGACAATAAATGGGAAGAACTCCTAAACAGAGGACACACTCAGGTGTGAAGAGGTTGTTTTGTCTGCCTTCACAAAGATAAAAAAAGAAGCTTTTTCTCCTCGAGAAAAGCAGGATTCTTTTTCTCTCTTTTACTCGTCTTGTTTATTCTGAGCGTGAATGAGTCCCACTTGTGGGCTTTCAGTAACACAGTAAGAGGATCCAAGAGGAATACCTCAGCTAGCGGTATCACATTTGTATAACTGTCAGGATGCGGGACCATCTGTGGATCCCTTTACTAAAGAGGCGTAAGATAACTAACGCTCCAGAGCTCTGAAGAAAAGAGAGCTCCTTTCTCTCCTCTCAAAACGCTAAAAACAGATGCTATCAGGTTCACAGCTGGCTGCAGGCCTGGGCCAGATACCCTATCTACTGGCTTCTGTCTCCTGCAGCCGGCCTTGAAAAGACATCATCGGGTGGAACCCAGCACAGTTAAAGGAGGCGAGAAACATTTTAGTAGTGGCAATAAAAAAAGATCAGTTAAAATCACCCATAAATGGTCAGTACAAACAGCAACATCTTCCTTCAATGCTTTTCAAAATGTAGGCCAATTATATAAAGAATAAAGCTACTATGAGGAACTTTTGTGTAGTGTTGGTTCAGGTGCCCACTGTGAACTAAAATGGTAGTGTCTCAAAGCACCAGGATCCCTTTAGAAAACCTCTCATTGTACTGCAGCAGGGTCTGACAGACAGCCCCTCTCAGTCCTGGTTCTCCCGTGCCCCAGTTCCCCACAGCAGGTCCAACAACAGGTCCTGGGTCTCCAGCAGTGTGGGATTGGTCTCATGATGCATTCACACTGAACGCGTCCAAAAACTTCTCGACGCGCGTCAAGAAAAAGTTTGTTCACACCAAAAGCAGCATGACTAATCGTGTCGCCACAAAGGGGGAGTGGCTTATCTCAGCTGCTTCTCTCCGGGAAAGAGCGATCTTTTCCGTTATAGACTATAGATGAAATAACCACTAGATCTGCTTCATACTTCTTGTGGAAGTCACAAAAACGTTGGAACATCAAACTCCATGGTGTCTGGGTTCATAATATTATCCGTAGTCCCAGAACAGCGCCTGAATGAAGCCGCTATCAGCGCTTCTTCCAGATGACCAGCAGCAGATTGATTCAGCACCGGCAGGACGGCGGTGACGAGCGGAACATCTCAACGCTGATTGGCTGACGCAACTATGACTCACGCATTTTTGCTGCCGGAGTTGGGAAATTTCAACTTGTGCAGCGACATTTCGCGCATCAACCCTAGTTCGCCCGGCGGCCGACTCGCTGTTCGTGCTGCGTCAACGCGTCTGACACGCTGCCCACTGAAAAACACACGTCTACGCAGCTTCTACGCAGCTGTGCAATGAATTTGCATGTAATCTCGACGCGCGTTGAAATCTTGACGCGATCGGTGTAAATACACCATCAGAGAGGAGGAGGAGGAAGAGGAGATGACGCTGCACAAATGCAGTTGCTTGAAAGTAAAAAAAACTAAAATCTGATCATATTTCTTTATTAAATCTTTCATGCTTTGATGTGTTCACGCTGTTTCAAAATGTTTCTACATTTTCTTTCTGGTTTCTGGAGCTGTGTTCGCAAGGAGATAAAAATCGGGATCAAAAACCTTTTACTTTAAACCTAAATAAAAATAAAATAGCGTCTGACAGGTAAGCCAAAGTTCATTTCTTTCTCATGGAACTGGGTGAGGGGTGGGGGTGGGCAGACCTGCTTACTTTCCACAAACAACCAATGCAACTTTCCAGCCCCTGTGTTGGAGGGAGAGCCGGGGGACCTCCACCATGGAAAACAAGCGGAGGCCTTACGTCAACTGCCAGCAATTACCCAGAACAGGTGCTGTGACCTCACAGTGCAGCGAGCTCCAGCCCCTCCTCCATCCGCTTTATGGCTAACATCGGTCTGGTTGGCTCTTGAGAAACTAAGCGCTGCGATCACGGGGACCCAGGTAGAGATTCTGGCTCTTTGTAATACTCTAAATTTAGTAGTTTCTTTTTTTTATGTGTACGCAGTTGAAATTTCGGCTGGCTGGGAGGGACAACCCCAGCGACCTTAAGATAAAGTTTACGTATCCAGGTTTTGAAACAGTAGATAAATCCACGATCTGTACCCCGCCCTAGAAAAATAACAAAACAATATGAAGATGTTTATGTCCTTTAGAAAATCGATGAAACTTGAACAGTGTTGACAATCGTAATTATTGTGGCGTGTGAAAACGACGATGGTCTCCCCCGCCTCTTGAAAAAGGTAAAACCTACACAGATGTGAATTACTCCATAAACCTTTTGGCTAATCATTCAAAGCCCCCTCAACTGAAGGGGGTTGGGGAGAGGGGGGGGGTTACAAATTCAAACAATTCAAGTCAAACAGAAGCTGACAGCAGGTTGACATGTACTGTGCCCCTCCTTTGTGTGTTGACAATGTCCTACAGGTGGGGACACAATAGCCGCACCACCTGACATCCTGTGGCACGAGGAGGGTATTTCTGAATACTTGTGTGTGTGTGTGTATGTGTCTTTGTGACTGTCGGTGTTTATTTTTAGCATTGAAAGAGTGTGAAATGACTAGAGAGAGTTAACTGGAGCTAACTTCCTCCAAGGGCTAAGTTTTTTTTTTTTTTAAAAAAAGCCTGTGAAGCCTGAATGACTGAATTCAGTTAATATGAAAGCCTTTGTTTTTTGAGATATTAAATAAGGGCTCAACAGAAACCCAGCAACTCATTTTGTGTTTACCCCCGCATTGTTGAGACCACTACAAACTGGGATGAAATATCAAGTCAGTAAATTGGAATCCTTAATCTAATAATCCTTCACTCAAATTAAAAATGTGAGATCTCACACAAACACACACAAACACCACCAACCTGTCCGTCGCCCCCCCACTCCTTTCCCAGTCCTGGGAACAATCCTGCAGTGTCAGGAGGCTGTGCAGGTGTCTTGTGGTGTCAGCTGCCATGCTGTTTATTATTGGTGGGCAGCGCTTTAGGAGGAATCCCGGGCCATCACTAACAACTGTGTAAATTTGTTGGGGTAAGGAAAACATGGCCCCGTACAACAGGAATGTATTTTAAGTGGGAACCCCTCTTTTCTGGCAGGCTTTAACTCAAGTCCCCCTTCCTGGACATGGAGTGTGTGTCTGTATGTAAGTTTATTTAGAGATCCATTAGCTCCTGCAAAAACATGAGCAGGCTACACTTCCTGGGATCCACGTAATGTTTTTAGAATACTCCCACTTATGGAAGTTTGAGCGTCTTCAGCTTTTCTACTGTGATGTATTTCGCAGTAAAAACAAAGACTGTACATCAGAAGTGGACGTAGTCATTATGTCACCCGTTGGTTTGTGTTGTTCTGATTGAGAACATAAACTCATTTTTATGAAGGAATAAATTAAGAGGGAAATAAAGTATTTTTTTATAGACTTCTATACAACCATAGTAGTCTCCCCTGGTGGTCAGAAGATAAAATGCAGCTTCAATACATGAAGCATAGACTTCTATACAACCAGAGGAGTCGCCCCTGGTTGTCAGAAGAGAGAATGCAGCTTTAATACATAAAGTATAGACTTCTATACAACCATAGGAGTCACCTGGTTTAGCCTATTACGAAGCTACCGAGGACAGCCGGTTGTTCTGCGTGATTCTACAGATAGACTGTTGCTTGCAGATGAGTGGTATGTTGTTTTGGAAACAAAATCAACGTCAACACATACCTGTTATCTTTTCACATTTCTCTGTTAGCTACTAACAAACGGTGAAGTACAGTTTTATAGGACTGACATGAACAGCTAGTTCCCCAAAGTCTCATATGATTGGATGAACTATTGTAAACACCGGAGTGCATCAAACATTTGAAACCGTTTTCCAGGACAAGAAAAGATTTGGAGGGGATTTGGATGTGCAAATAGTTAAATAATTAAATGAAATGAAAATACTTAAATGAATACTAAAATGAACAAAAGAAAATACATCTTACAAATTCTTTTAATATTTAACTTGGTCTTTAAAGCGTTTCATTTTTTATACTTCTTTCCACACTTTAAAAAGATTCGGATGACAACTTCAAAGCTATCGATCATCTGGCTCCCCAGCTGCTCTGCCTTTTCTT
This sequence comes from Clinocottus analis, assembly GCF_023055335.1. Classification (NCBI taxonomy): domain Eukaryota; kingdom Metazoa; phylum Chordata; class Actinopteri; order Perciformes; family Cottidae; genus Clinocottus; species Clinocottus analis. The sequence goes on along the minus strand of NW_027176229.1, from coordinate 1,783,263 downwards.
TTAGCTAACGGTTCCCTTTGGTTGCAGTTTAGTGAGCCGGCGGTCAGTAATGCACAATGCTCTACCAACCTCTTCAATTTTCTTGGTATACACAGACAATTCTTCTTTGAGGGCATTTATAGGTGGTTGTAGTTCATCTATCACTATGCATATATCTTCTAATTAGTTCTAATTCTAATAAGTACTTTTCAGAGGAGGCAAGTATTGATGTCCTCTTCTCATCTCGCTCAGTTCTTATCAACCTCAGCAACAAAACCTGAATATTAAATGTAAACCTATGAATTATCTTCTTTTTTTGTTGGCGCATTTCAAGTAGTGTGTTTTGCATGTTTTTGAAGCATACCCAGTGTGTGTGTGTGTTTGTGTATTTCAAAATGTTTTGGGGGTTCAGGAGTTGACTGGGGATGATTATTTATTTGACTTGGAAGTGACTTCACACAGCCAGGTTTGTGTGATAAATGCAACGGTAGAAACCATGTGTGTTGAGGTGCTCTGCATCCGCAGGGATCTTTCAGAATTACACTTCCTGCAGCATGAGCCAGACCTTACTTACTGAAGAGTTTATGGGTAACAGACAAGGCCATTGCAGTCACTAACCTACAGCATATTCTGATGCAATACATGTTTACTGGCATAAAGAATCTAAAAAATACTACCCGCTGGCAACTTTTATGACAAAAACCACAATAGTAACTATATTCAGTCTTTGATTTAAGAGATTAATATGTGAAAGTTAAAAAAAAAAATCCATCATACGTGGAACAATATTGTATGACAAAAACTGAAACTGTTACTTGGCAGTGGTCTCTATGTGATGAAGAACCCTTTCAGCACTATAAAACATATGTTTGATTCTGTTTGATCCAGTTGACGTTAGATCGGTCTACTTATGACAACAGGTCTGTTGTCATAAGAAGATTCATTACAACCAGCACATCCAGGAATCCTGTTCAACGCTGATCAATGCACAGATGTTGGCCCACGATCCAGTAATTCCTGGAAACAGCAGGAGACTATGAAGTTCATGTAATAGATTTTTGAAGATACATTAAGTTACATATTAAGTTCCATGGGCCACACAAACAACACACACACACACACACACACACACACACACACACACACACACACACACACACACTTCAAACAGATCCTCTTACAGTGATTCATATGATACTGTATCCTCGCAAATGAATATTTGTTATGTGTTTTTCAATGAATCTCCAGAAACACGAGCAATCGGTGTGCCTGTGCAAGCCCCCGTAGTGTTAATGGTAAAAAAATACTACTTAGTTACCGTTATAGTCGCGTTACTCCACTAGCGCTGCTGCTAGCTCCCCGCTAGCTCCCAGACAACTACTGAAGGTAGCGGGACCAGCTGTGACTCGTCGCCCGACGCGAGCAGCGGGAACACGAGCAGTAGCAGCAGCAGCAGCAGCAGCAGCAGCAGCAGCGAGCTAGCAGCAGCGCTGGCTTGCTACAGTGGTGACACCCACCGAAGATAGGAGCGGCTTGTAACTCAACTTTTACTGTAGTTTTTTATGTTAGGTTTAGGAAAAGATCGTAGTTTGGGTTAAAAATAATTACAGAAGTAGCGTTATTAAATACAGAAGTTGCGTGACAAATATTCAGGGGCTCTCAAATGTCACACATTGAGCGCAACTGTCACTCATTTCAGTTTAAGTCACGCCCTCCCGCCACAGATTGTATTTCTCACACTGAAAAAAACTCTAGGCTATTTAATGGGCCACAGCGCGCAAACATGACATGACCAAACATGACCTGGTCGTGCTGCCCTTATCATGGAAGAATCAAGCACTTCTCCCCCGAATCCCCTGGAGTTCTAGCGTGAGGTGCCACTCATCAGACAATCAAAAAAAAGAAATGGGCTACACAAATAGCCAATCAGAAAATCATATCTTTTGTATCTGTTATATTTGGGTAACATGTAATAACAGGCTGGACAGGAGCTGTGCGCGGCACGTATTTGTCTCTGTTTTCAGGGAATATATGTCACTCTTGCCTGCCTTCAAAACTTGAGAGCAATGAATAATTAACATTCTGGTTCCACAATAGACACAAGCAGTGGCCTCCTTGGAAAGTTCCTCCAACTCTTCCCTCTCCTCATTTTGACATTCTTTATACTAGGTCATCTGTCCTGGCAAACGATTACATACAAATTGATTATTTGGATTATGGAGAAATGTTATAGTGCTTTACTTTTTACATTACATTTCATTTAGCTGAAGCTTTTGTCCAAAGTGACTTACATTTTTTCTCGATACACCGTAGACACAGCAGCAGGAAGCAAACTTGTTAGTATAGCTATAATTAGTGTAATCACTCTCTGTAAGACGTGTTGGAGAGAGCCTTTTCAGAAGCAAGCACACGGCGGTGAGCTGCTTGCACAGCGCTGTGAGTTAGCATAATCTGTAAGAGTACTCTTTAACTCACCATCTCTTTACAATACTTCACACGGCCGCTGATAGACTGCTGCCTGCTTCTCAGACCTCACTACAAAGTCTCTTTCATGGCAAACGCTGCTGCTTTTCCATCCACTAAAAAGTCTTAACTCTCAGGTTGAATAATAATAATAATACATTTTATTTGGAGGCGCCTTTCATGTCACCCAAGGTTGCCTTACAATAAAATAATACAGGATAAAAAGATAACAGCATTAAAGATAGAAAACAACAGTAAAACAGAGCATCAATATAAAAAAAACAAGTGAAGTGCAAAGAGACCAGTTATAAAGTGTATGCCAGTTTGAACAAGTGAGTTTTGAGTTGAGACTTGAACGATGTAATGGAGCCTGATTGTCTTATGTGTGGGTGGAGGAAGTTCCAGAGCCTTGGTCCTGGGCACCTGAAGGTACTGAGGCGTGGCGTGGGGATGGTTAGCAGTCCATAAGATGATGAGCGGAAGGTGCGGGAGGGAGTATATTCCTGAAGGAGGTCGTAGAGGTAAGTGGGGGCTAGATTGTGGAGAGCTTTATAGGTGAGAAGCGGTATTGTACAGAGAACCAGTGAAGTTGGATGAGTACAGGAGTGATGTGGTCCAATGATTTGGTAGAGGTGATGATCCAGGCGGCGTTGATGAGGGCTATGCAGTAGTCGATGCAGGATGTGAAAAAAGAGTGGGCCAGGATTTTGATGCTGGACTGGGTCAGTGATGGGCGGAGTCTGGAGATGTTGCGGGGATGGAAAAATGCGGTCCGGGTGATGTTTTGAATATAGGGTGCAAATGAAAGAGTGCTGTCCAGAATGACGCAGAGGCTCTTGACTTTGGAGGAGAAGAGTACAGGGATTCTGTCGACGATGATGGGTGGAGCTTGGGTTTGTTGGGATTTGGTGGTGATGGATTTGGAGCCGATGAGCAGAGCTCAGTTTTATTGCCGTTTAGCTGCAGGAAGTTCATGCTCATCCAGCTCCGGATATCATCAAGGCAGGTGATGAGGGAGGTAGGAGGGATGGCAGCAGTCGGTTTAGAGGAAATGTAGACCTGTGTGCCATCGCCGTAGCGATGAAAATGGATCCCATGGTGACGGAGGAGTGTGCCCAGGGGAAGGAGTTAAATAGTGAAAAGAATGGGACCCAAGACTGACCCCTATAAAAGAAGTGATTTACCTCACAGATTCAATGGTCACTATGACTTGTCATTTCTGAGATTTTTTTTTGACAATTTCCAAAGCTTTTGGTTGTGTGTGCATGCAATAAGGATGGAAATAATCAAAAGAGATTTATTTTCCTTTCGTTTATAATTACAGGGTGTGTCACTGACAGATGTCCTGGCAACGGATACAAAAATGCACAAGTTAACTATTCAAAAGGACGTCCGGCCCTACATGGTGGTTTAATGTTATATCTGTATTCTCTTAAAGTCCTGCACAAAGGTCAAACAAAAAGTTTGCTTTAACCTACATAATGTTTTTTTTTGCATTAGATGACTCATTTTGTCTTTTTGCTCACCTCATTCATTATTAAACATTAATGCATTCTCTCATGATCTACTGCATTAAATACATATATTGGCAAATGACAGTTTTTTAATGTTTCCTTTCATCCTTGAGAACTGGGTTGTAACTGTGTGTAGAAGTGCATGTAATTTTGCACATATAAATTGTGTCGTGTATGACGTAAGAGTGTTTCTTTTTTTTCATTTTTATGTCTTTGAAGACAACAAAAATGTTTGAAATTCAACTATGCAAAGGACACGGTGCCAAATATAGTGCTCAGAGGATGTGACTTAAAGTCCAGACGAGCTCATAATGCAACGTACAGTATATACAATGAGTTTGAGGTGATGCATGCCAAATCCTGACGCTGGATGTTTAGTTGTTGTTTAGACGTCAGTTTAGAAAAAAAGGGCAGATTTGTGCATTTGTTTACCCCGAGTGCTCTCCATCTGCATCCATAAACAGACTGCATTTGGTGTTTGTGCAAAGAGCCGGACGATATAAATCTAGAAGCAGGTGTCCTCCGATTGGGCTTTCTAAACACCCAATGGTGGACAGCTACGCCCAGTGAGGTTAGCCATGAGGGAAGAACGACCGTGGCCAGAAACTAAAAGGGAACCAGCTCGGTCGATCCGTCAAGGAAAGCGAGGCAGCTCGCTCAACCCTTTTTCGGCTGCGTTTGTCCCAGGTCTTTTTGGAGAACTCGCCAGTAAAGCCGTTGTCGCCACAAAATAAGTGGCTTGAACCCACACACTTCAAATTACAGGGCACGCGGAATCAGAAAATGCTATCCTGCTTCTCGCAATTGGTGTTTTAGGAATTCTATTAAAACTCCTTTCGTTCGGCCCCCACGATGCAGCGTCGTTGTTTTTCCTCCCTAACTCGCATCGGTTTTACATCGTGCTTTGTTTGGAGGACTTTCACTGTCCGCACTAACGATGCATTGGGCTGTCGAGTGGACACGGCTTCATGAAAAACATTGTAGTTTGACAGAAAGGGAAAAAGCTGCGTTGTTTCTGATCTGGGAGTCATGGGTTGTCTTTGGAAGACGTGTTGGACGTGCCCATTGAACTCGAGAGCTCGCTGGGAAAGAGTTACATATTCACACCGTGCTCTTACTTAAGTGGTGCCAAAGCAACTTCCTGCTGCAGCATAAAGCCGTGATGGAACACGAAAACATGACCTAGACCGGTTTCCTAAAATCAACACTTCGAGCAGCTTAACAGCTAATTTTGTACGCCACTTTTTGTCACAAGTAATCTGAATAAAAGTAAAATAGTTTGACTTTGACCATTTTTCAGTCAACTATGGTCAACTGCGACTAAACCTAACAGACACACGGAAGAGGGCAATAAATGCATAGCTGTGACGACAGAACCAGCACTTTTTAGACCATTTGCTCTGCAGCTCAACAACAACAACGACGCAAAGGAGTTTCTTTTACTACACACACTTGCAACAACTAACTTAAACTGTCCACAAGTCACTGCTCTGAACCGGTCAAAAAAAACAAAAGACCACCGAACTTATGGGATTGGTCTGAGTTGAAGAAGTGTGAAACCTTTGGCAGGTGGCAAACATTTCCTAGCTCCCTACGACTGCAGCTAATGGAGGCCTTCCCTGCATGGAGAATAAGCTGTCAGCCTGACAGGTGGCGTCACGTAGAGCGCGTAGTTCAGAGCCCTTTAACAGAAAAGAAAGGGGTAAAGTTTCTGCTCCATGGAAGAGAGAGAGAAAATCCTGCCCATACAGTAAATTAGTTGCATGCCTGAGTTCGGGGAGGAGTTATGTGTTGAAAATAGCAGGCGGGTCTGGCAAATGTGGTCAAAACACAAAATCAGTCAAACGCCATCTCAGCTCTACGGATTTCAGACACCAAAGTGACCAAGCGAGGCATATCTTCTGCCTCCCCTCCTATGATCATTTCCAACATTCCATTGGCTTTTAAATTACCAGGGGAAAGAACGATTACAAGTAAAAAATAAAAATAAAAAATACAGGAGAAAGCAGTGCAACAGAGTTGCTCATCCACTGGGGAGTTTGCAAAAGCTTGTCTGCAAAAAAAAAAAAAACTGAAGGAAAAAAAGATTGGGATTTAGGATTACGGTACCCTTAACTTTGTGGGCACTTTAATCCTTTTCGGTTGCATTTCCTGTCCTGTTTATGGACCAAGTCTTTTTTTGTTTTTGCAAAAAAAAAAAAAAAAGTGCACGTCTGAGGGCTGGCACGTTGCAGCAGCATGTGACATATGGGAAACATCACTGTGATGTACTTGTGAAAAAAACTAAATGGCGAGATGAAGAAACTATTCAGAGGTTTCTAGTTTCTAGTTCCACTTAGCACCAGTGGCAGATAGATATCTTGCATGTAAGTTACAGAATCTGACAGCATGCTGCAACAACAACAACAAAATACTTAATCCAAACCAGCAGTTGACACTCCAGGATGATTTTGGATGTCTAAATAGTGAGTAAACCTCTGTTTACTTTGCGGTTGCTCTTACATTATTTCTGGGAATGTGAAGAGCTACTCACACTTTAGAGTCAAAGGACTATAATCTGCTTGATACATGAATCCTTACAGTCCAATATTACATTATTATAGTAGCACTTTATAATAACTACACTAGTAAGAGGCCTATCACACCAGTCGCGACTTTTAAAAGCGCAGCCGCTTCAAAAACATCTTGACAAAAACTGTGGAGCGGGCCTGCGTGCGCGACCGAGCGATAAAACTTAATCTACAACATGATTTCAAGCAGACGTTGCGCTCTTAATTTGTAAAGCGTTGTTCCAACATGAATACTCATTAGTAAGCAATTGATAAACATTCTTGATTAATAAACTTGGCTTTTTATACTTTATAAATGATACTGCATTTGTAAATGAAGTATTAAGGACTTATAGATTATTAATAAGATAATTTATAAAGTGTTAGTCAATTATATTTAAAAAGATCTAAATGTGATTCATGTATTTTGTTTTAAAAATATAATTAGGGGTGCAACAATGAATCGATAAAATTGATTATTAAAAAAGTTGGCAACGAATTTCATTATCGATTTGTTGTGTCGCGAGATTATTACGCCACTCAATAAGTCGGGGAGATGTTTGAATATTGAAAAAAAATAGTCAAGTGGACCGGAGCGCGCAGGTCCAGGAGGTTCTGGTGCAGCCGGTTGTATTCTTGTATGTCACTGCATAGTCGCTATGCTTATTCAATAACTTAACAGCTAGGCTAACTGTTGTCGTTAGCTCGCTAGCGAGTTGTTTATTCTCTGTGTTTGAGCCACGCTATTGGGTTACATAACGTCTTTGTTTTAAAATACAGCGGAGGCTTCAAGAGAAGCAACGCGTAAACATCTCCTCTGAGGTGCAAAACACCGACCTGCGTTCAACAGTCCGATATAATGTGTATTTGTAGTTCGATATCTAATTAACAACCTTTGTTTAGGTAAAGTGCAGTCTGATTTGTATTTCTTAATTTTTTATAAATTCTTTGTTAAGATTTTTTTCACTGTGAATTTGCATTGTCAGTTATGTTTTTGTAATAAAACGTTGCAAATTAATGCTTTAAAATTATTCTTTTTTTATCTGATTAATCGAAAAAATAATCGACTGATTAATCGCTTATTAAAATAATTGTTAGTTGCAGCACTACATATAATGATTTAGATATACAAGTTATAAACATGCATTAATACTCCAATTCCCGATTAATTCAGGTGGTAGATAGTCTTCACTTTAGACAAAGTCACAGAACATACTTAACTAATACGAGTAGAAACTACCTAAATTAATCATCAATTGCAATATTAATAAATGTTTATAAAGTGTACATCCAAATAATTATATGTTTAAATAAATGCATGAATAAATGACATTCAAACCATGATAGACGTCCAAGAATATTTTTGCCTTATTTAGCAGAAACTCACAATACATAATTGCTATCTTAAATAATGTATTTTAAATGATCTCTTCTGTGAACGCACACATGTATTTTCTTGACTAAAATGAGCAGCGATCGTCCTTCAATGAACAAAAGATGAACACATGGCCAAACACTGAAGTGCTGACATGCAGAGACCTGCTTGTGCAGGTGCGTGAAGCTGGTAAACGGGTTTGTGTGATTTGTAAAGCAAGCCTTTATTAAGATCCCAGGCCCTGAGAATGTATCCACAAATGCCTGACACAAAAGTCTTGAGGTTTTTCCCGTCTTTGTTTTTCAGTGGGGAGCTGTTCGGACTCTAAAGCTACCGTGTTTTCTTGGGGGAACAAAGGCGAGACCTTGAGGTAATCGTAGCTGCGTTGAGGAGTTTTTTATTCCTTGTGCATGTGTGTGAAAAGGAGGGCATGCAAACAATGTTGCTGTCCGTGGTGGACGGCGCGTCATCTGTGACGACTGGTTCAACGCTGTGGAAGAAGAGGGTTGTTTTAACTGAAACTGATATGCTGCAAAATCAACACTGTAAAATTAGGACTGTCAATCATCACTATTGTGGGTTGTCAGGAAAAATTATTTCCAACACGTTTTGTTTTTATATCTAAATACATTGGAATATCGTTGGAAGTTATTACATGATTTGAAACTTAAACCAAAGTTTGACCCGAGAATTACGCTTCACATGATGATTTCATCTATTGGATGAGTTCGTCATACATTTGTCCTGCATCTGCTGCATCTTGTACATTTGGGCACGTGTCAATCACCTTGTAGCCCCGCACTAAATCATCCCCTGCTTTATGGTCTGTTTGACTCTAAATTACCATAGTTTACTAAATGAACATTATGTTGTATTGAAGAAGACTTAAACTGGAGATTGAGACATGGACTCATGTTTACAGGGGGAATACATTAAGAGAGAAGTAGAGTCATTTATATAGACTTCAATACAACTAGAGGAGTCGCCCACTGGTGGTCAGTAGAGAGATTGCAGCTTTAACACATGAAGCATAGACTTCTATACAACCAGAGGACTAAATTATTTAATTAGTAGAATACAAACCTATGCTTTTACAATAAAACTTAAACTATAAGTTTGGAATGCGTCTGCCATGTTAATATAACAAATAGCTTAATGTTGTTTTTTTCAAATAAAACTAACATTATTTTTGTATTATTATTTCAGGAGTTTGTGGTGCTGTGTCAGCATCGTCCAAAATGTATTTAAAAACTTTGCAGCGGTCAACTTTCCATTTTCTTTGTGCAATGCACTGAGAAACTCAAGTGGATTACTTCTACTTATCTTGACATTTTTGGTGTGCTTAATACAGACTCAGGATCAGATGCATTTGGAGCTTCAGTGGCTGCGTCTGCACAACTGAACACAAAAATCGACGTGCAACATCTGCACGTTACAAACATTCTGCGAGTCGTCTGACTGGAAACAGAAACAAATTCATCCTGGTGGGTCTGAACACTTGTCATTGTCACCTAGGAAACAAATCATTATGGAGCAGTTCAAATTATCGTACAGAGTCACCCCTACGGTGCAGCAATGCAAAAATTACACAGTACCCTTAAAAAACTAAAGTGGGCACGAACAAGGCTGCCACAAACAACTTTATTTTTGAGTGCACTCTCTTCCTGTTATTTAAGGCGGATGTTTCAACATATTTTTTTACATTGACTCAACAGATGCAGCAGAGCTCACAGAGTTACTACCTCAGGCGCAGATGTTGGCTGCAGAGACCACATGACGACGACCTGGCAGCAGTAAACACATAGAGACGCTCCAACACGGACTAAAAGTTAAAGAGTGGCCGGCACCTTCGGTACGAGTGTACTCTACTACGGTCATTGTGAGCACTGCATGAGTTCACTGATTATACACCTCAATGGAAAAGTCTTTTTTTGGTGACTGTCACACCACAATTTCTGTTGTGTGCTTCAGCTTCAAAAATCACACAAATTTCTGCAATATGGAGCAACAGCTATGCATTTGGACTGTATCATACTTGTTAAAATGATTACTATCCTTTACATGAAATATATAGATTTTGTATTACTTTCACTTTATGTAACTGCACCTACTCTGTTACATCAGAGAGATGACATCATTTGTCAAGCTAAAAGAACAGTTTTCACCATTAAGGAGACAGTGTGTTGAATTTTTTAGCATGTATAGCGGCATGAATAATTCATTTGTTTCAAGGTTTTGTTTGCAGAATCATGCTTTTAGAAAAGATTAAACTTTGAGTAAAAGTTAGAAAGTGGATTACGGTACATGCATTTGAGGAGGTGAGAACTCTGTGGACCAGGCTGAACAGCGTGCCCCCACATGCAGCCTGCAGTGGGTTAAGGAGTGAAGTGCATTAGTGGTCCAGGCATTGACAGTTTCAAAGACACCCTCATAATATCTTAAGAAACTGAACAGGTGTGACACCTGTCCGACGCCCCTTTCTTAGTTTCTGTAACTTAAACCCCGTTTGAGCTTCACAAATTAAAAGTAAAGTCCCCGCCAATATAAAACAAACCTGTTTCTTTGATCTGCTGCACTGAAAGCACACAGACGCCTGAGATCCCGTCAGCGCAGGAGGTAATGTCCACTTACACTTTGTAACCTCTGACGTAATTACTGACGATTGTGAAGAAATAAGAACAAGCTTATGTCAAAGGAGGGAGGAGGAGGGGGGTCGGGTTATATGACGCATGTTCAATAAATGTACTATAGTAGGAAATCCCAGTGACCTTGACAGGATCAGTCAGAAGCCAACACAGGTGTAAACCTTCACTGCAGCTCAGATGTGGCGTGGCAAAGAAGAAAACAAGAAAGAGGATGCAGAGAGGGAGTTGCCCTCTGAATTACCTTCTGTGAAAACACACTCGCCAGAAAGCCCCCGAGACTTATTGTCTCCTTCCTTTTTTCTTGTCTTTGGAAAAAGTTTGGTTGAGTTTTTTTTTGTCAGATGAAGTCAGACTAAAGGATTTAGTGTCTTCATTTCCCACGTTTTTTACTGACTACATGTTTGCGTTGGGATCCAACTGTGATGTAGATGTTCACTTGTAAAAGAACGGCCTCTCTGCTGTGGAAGTTGGGAGTGAAAGTACACGGGTCGGCAGGCACGTGCACAGATAGACCCCTAGTGGTGCTCAAGCACCTGCCCTTTGGCCCTGGATGAGAAAAGTGCCCTTTCTGCTGGAGCACAATTTTTTTCTTCATTCATGGGTATTTAAGAATAAAAATTACTTTATCTGTCATCAATTCCCCCCAAATGTGTTTTAAAACCTGACAGGGCATTTATTTGAGTTCTTGTGAGAGTTTCGCCCCGACATGCTCCACGGAGCTCACCAGCCCCGCCCCTCCCTCCTCATAGTCCTCATGCAGTGCCGAGCGCTGAGCCACTTCTTCTCTGAGCCGCAGCATCAGATAGACAGGTAAAGACGGCGTTTGTGCAATACCCCGACGTTGTTAAATTAACCACAACATTAGCGGCGCTGAAAAAATTACGTCGCAAGTGGTCTGACGTTTCCTAAAAAAATAAACAAACAAAAACAAAAAAAATCATGAAATCCGTGATTTCAAAACTTTGTCCAGCTGTTTACTGACGGTTGTCATGTTTAATAAAGAGAGAGAGGGAGAGATATACAGGCAGGTATGGATATACAACAGCGGTGCCCAATAGGTCGATCGCAAAGGTAGTGCGGGTATTTTGCACCCCATTAAAAAAATAAAATACTTTATCAACAAAACGCAGCTCCCGGTGTTCAATTTAACAGGCTCGTTGGAAAGAGCTGGCGGCCGCAGAAGGGGGCGGAGTCAAACGACTGAAAAATCTGACAGTTTTAGGCTGCCTTCAAAGTATACATAGGAAGTCACAGAAAAAAGGACTTCCTGTTAGTTAAGATCTTCAGGCTACTTGTAGTTTACAGATCATGTTGAGATTCATTCATATGTGATTATAAATATATATTCGTGTAGAAATGTGTGTGTATCTGCCTTTGTTGTTTTTATGTCTGCCTGTGAAATACATTACGACTGGTTTAGATATGTTATATACATATAATTTTGTATTATCAACCACACAAAATATGTTTTTAGATTAAACATGAGACTAATAGTCAACAATCCAGCGTTAAGTATTAAACTAGACATAAAATAAGATTTTCTACAACATGTATTGTTTGCTGTCAGATCTAAGAGCCAATCAGCTCTCTGATGTGGCGACAGCCAGGCGTTTCCAATCATGCACTGGGCCACACGGTCGATGGAGAGCTGCTGCAGCCGCCTCGCTCTCATGAAATTAACGTTGACGACATGTGCATGACGTCAGAGTAAGTCAGGACCAAGGCGGACACAAATCTAACCAGCATGCATTGTGCACGCATTGTGCACACAGCGATCAATTCTGCACAGAACTGGCTCATCTCGAAGCATATATATATATATATAAATATAAAGCATGCCCTTTTTTTTGGTCTGAGCACCTGCCCCCAAAATGTCTCTGCACGTGCCTGCGGGTCGGGTTGCAGAGGCAGCCGATCACGGAGACATAGAATGCAACACCAATCTGGTTGTATTTATCTGGTCAGATTATCTTTAAACTATTTAGCTACCAGGCTGTTTGGTAGCTAAAAATAAAGAACAAAAATGTTGTGGCTTCTTTGTGTGCTACAACTACAGGAACTATGAAACTTGTATGTGTGAAACAAACAAAACTTGTCAGACTTTTAGTGAGAATGTTGCTTGTGCTGAATGTCAAAAAGGCCACAAGATTAACGTCCATGACCAACCACATCAAGCTGGAGCTCATGGTTATTTCTCTAATAGAGGAAGCCACACAGTAAACGCTTTAAATTCTGTTTCACCACAATCCAAACACCCCGCCTAAAATTCAGAATAACTTGTGAAACTGCAATTCTGTGGTAATAAAATGTCCAATATCTGAAGTAATTTACACATGGTTGACCACACTTTCTGTAACCTGTTGTACTGTGCATATGTAGACCTCCAGTGTTAACCTACTTGGCCACAAAAGACACTTAGAAATCGGATTAGACCAGCCTGCCCTCTGGACATATGTAGAAATACTGTTTGATGTTCCATTCAAACCACCTCCAAATTTGGTTTGGATCCAATTTGCCAAAAACTTTAAAAAACTTTAAAAAATCAAATTTCATGCTTGTCTTGTTGTCCAGACCTTCTGAAGCCAATAAGGACACAATCTGGATGTGCCAACAGCTGGATTTGGAATGGCAGTCTGAACAAAGATCTGCAAGGAGTGGAGGAAGAAACCAAGGTTTTCTGTAGAAATAGAGGATTTTACCGCTGTTCCCAATTTTAAAGATCCATAATATTTTATCTAAAAACCAAAGGTAGTGTATTGCACAACATATACGCAATGCTTTATAACCTGCTCATGGATTAAAATGCCAAAACAAGAACTATCCTGCAACAATGTACATTACATTCTTGAAAATTCAGGCATTGAGGTGTTAACAAAAATGACTTACAGTAGTTGTCAAATTTGACCCGAGTCAAACCCTACGGCCCAGTTTACACCTGGCATTAACATGGCGATACAATCACAAGAGGACAGTTCTAAGCACGCTATTTCACAGCTGACGTAAGAATTGTCTCTCTCCCGGCCATTCATGTAAATATCGTACATTTTTTTTGTTTGGAAAGACCAAATGCATTGTTGTTTTTAACCAAGGCAACAATACAACTCCCCTCCCCATCCTATTCTGACGGAAATTTAAAGCAGAAGAAGAAATCAAAACAATGCAGACCGGGCCTATTCCCTGGCCTGTATCCTGCAAACAAAATCGCCAAAAGATGTTTAACATACTCGTTATTTGTCTCAATAGACTTTTCCAAAACCAACTGGAAATGTGAAAAAAAAGTGAGGAACAGAAGGAGAAGACATATTTTCCTGTTGCATCAGGACAAATTTCGCCATATGCGTCCCAGATTGAGTGATCGGGTCACAATGCATCTTGGTGGTCCTTCACGCTTGTATTTAGGCGCCTTCATCTTGCGATCCAATCACCCGAGCTGCTTTTAAAACAAGTGTAAACATGGTATTAGATCATCAAAATAACAAGCAATCAGCCGCAGTGTTCATGCACCAGCAACAATCTAACAAAAATATTGTATGACTAAAGAACGAGTACGAATACACTTCAGAAAGAGGCGAGTTTGCGCCAGCACTCACATTCTCCCTCCATGAACTCACTCCTTGCGCCAACTTCCCATGTTTTAGCCTAAACTGTCAATCCGTTGACACAAAACAGACTTCAAAGTCACTGGGTGGGGCACAAGTTCCTCCCAAAAAATGTTTGGAGATTGGTCTGATCTTAGCAAATCTACCAAAACGTAATTTGCAGATATAATACAATTACCCTCCTGTTCAAAGCAAAGTATGCCACGTGTTGTTACGAAATCAGCTTCGGAGACATTTTGGCGTTTTCACAACTCCAGGAACTCCCATTATCAAAATGTTAACGTTTGTGTGGCGCGCAGCTGTCACAGCGGGCTTCTCTCTGAGGGTTTGAAGTGAACAAGCACTTTTCTAATCGTCGGCTCCCACTGCACATTAATCTGGGCAGTGCAGCCGGGGATTAGCTCCGACCAGAGGGGAAGTCCCTGCCCCGCTGATCTCACATGAACCACATATACGTACACGAGTGAATATGCTTGTGCATGTAAACAATAATACATGCAGTCTACGCATGTGTGAGTGCAAACACACAATATTACACACACACACACACACACACAATATTAATTCCAGTCCACGAGCTAATGAGAACCAGCCTTTCTAACCGCTCGCACTGCATGTGACACGATGGAGTTCCACTGTATTAAGTCTGTTAACATTTACGAATATAACTGAGTCAAGCCAGGAACCACCAGTGTGCCAAAAGGCATCCGGGTGGCCTCATGGTTACAGCAACCACCTTGTAACTAAAAAGGTCACAGGCGTGATCTCTGAAATGGCCCACATGTCCATCAAATTAAATTGAAGCCAAACCCTCTCATTCAAGGCAACAGGCTCTACATGTCAGCTGAACGCCAAATGTGCAAATGATATGCTTCGGGACTTGGCCACGGCTTCAGAATACATTCGAACCTTAAAAAAATTCAGCGATCAGCACTTCTGTTCTTCACTAAATTGCATATGAAACTGATTGTGAGTGGAGCTGACTTTATTTTACAACCATTTCCTTTTAGAAGTCTGCAACACATTATTGCGTGCCTTCTGCAATGTCAGGCCGGGTTTTGGGCCTCAACTATAAATTTCACAGCTTGACACTCAAACTTCTATATTCAATATTTTTACATGTGAAAGTAGACATTTTTTTCGTAGCAGAGGATCTTTTTCTAGGTTCTATTTTTTATTGTGTCCACTGCGAGAACAACAAACAATTGTAGTTCTTATGAGACTGTTTCAGAGTACTGTCCCAATACAATAGGAACCAGGAGTGATGTGAGCGCACGATGATCGATAGAACAAATGAGCCAATGCATAATCTGTCATTTTTTAAAACCTGTTAGCAGTGGCGTCCCTTGGCTAAAACATTCGGGACTAAAGCCCCGGATGTTATTTAATTAGCTCCGAATATTAATTTTCAAACAAAAAAAAAAAAAAAAAAAAATTTTTAAGATCACATCCTCAAACTACAGTTATCCAATGTTGATGCTTCAATAAAACAGTGTTTTTGGACATGTTTGAGTAACAATTATAAATATTAATAAATAATAAATATTAATATTAAGGCTAACTTAAAGCTAACCAAATAGCACAAAGGCTAACCCAAAGCAAACCAAATAGCACAGAGGCTTACCCAAAGCTAACCCAATAGCACAAAGGCTAACCTAGTAGCACAAAAGCTAATCCATGTGCCATATTGCACAAGTTCTTGTATTTAAAACCACAACGATTTATCTCCCACATCTGCAGTTTCCCTTCAGCTCTACGGAACTTTAAAGCGTCCGTCTACTCATTGCGTTGGTCTCCTGGCCCACAGCTCGACACTTTAGTTTTTGTTGCATCGATTTTATCAGCGTTGTTTTTTTCGTCAACAGCAGGTAGCCATTTTATGCAAGGCAACGGGCTGGATGTGTTGCATGAGTTAGTGGGAATAGGAGCGCTGGAGCCCTGAGCTATGACTTTGCATGATTACACAGGTGTATTTTAACATAAAAATGCACTGTGGACGGACGATTAAGAACAAGCTGTGTGAACTTTGCTCTCTGCCCCTCAAAAGATCATTGTAATTTTTGTCTGTTTTTAAAGCCGTGCGAAGGCTTTTCACCACTACACACTCATTACTATAAGAAATCTACCTCGTCTGACTTCAAATACAAACATTGTTTTTTGTTTAGCTTTTGCAGCTGTATAAAGAGTTATGTGTCTTTGAACTAAAAACTAAGCGCTCTAATAGCCCCACTCATGGCATAATGATGAGTTGTTTCGTGATTATTGTTTACCCTGCTTAAAATAACTTATTAAACAGGTGCAGCGTTAACAGAGCTTTATATTTGTGGCCACATTCCGGGGCAGACAAAGCCACAGGTGTAAGAGCTTTGAAAGGGAAAGTGTACACAGCACAATCAGTTCTTAAGACAGACAAATGGGCTAGGCAGAGCTCAAGGGAAATGTTTGCACTAAATTCAATTACTTTTGTTCATGCAGTCGATATTGAAAGTGTTTGTTAAAGGCAGACTCCTGCAGAGTATTATTAAGTTGACTAGGAGATCATTTCACATTCACTGTGTAGCAACACTTGTAAGGTCTGGGTCAGCTTTTCTTAGACCGCAATATTTGCAAACTTCAAATGTGAAGATTTGCAGAAGTGCCTTGTAATTAAGTCTCATTTATTTTTCAACAAACTATTTGAAGAAGCCAATGAGGTGACATTATGACCAAACTTGCTGCAGACATGTATATGTGCCTATAATAATGCTTTCTGGACAGAGAAGACAGCTCTTTCCCCTAATTATATCAGCATCTATGTTCCCTCTGAAAAATGGTGGTAGGATTTTATTGGTGGCTAAATGTAGATAATAATTTAGATGGTCAAACGGTAACAAATAACAGACCTGCAAGAGATTGATTTCCACTTTGGTAATTAAAGGTTGTGCAGACAGAAATAAACACAGCAGAGGAAGGATATGATTAGGTCTTTGAAGAGGCAGATAGGCTTCAGGATAAAGAAAACTATGTTTGGAAAGCTGCATGTGGTAATAGACGAGATATGCTTATAGAGATCTGAAATACTGCACATCAAAGTCGAGACCTCTATACAATTTGAGTGACTGAGCTGCACACACAGTCCTCTCAAGTGCTGTAATCGTTTAAGGATGTTCAAGATGGCATGGCAGATGCACAGGGGAGACCAAATGGTTCCACTAGAACCAAAAAGTCCTACAAACTGTCCTACATTGGCCTTTTTCTGATCAAAACCATTGCAAATGGCAATCATAAATATGTATTATATGACTGTTTCCTCATCCGCCATCTCTATGGAGAGGGTGTGGTCAGCTTAAGGTTATGGAAAGATCATCGTTTGGGTTACAAAAAAGTACTTGGTCGATGGTGTGGGAACAATGTTGAATGTCATTAATCGTCAAGGATAGGGTTAAAAGAAAAGCGTCTCGGTAAATGATAGGGCAAGAGCCCCGTCATGGTTCAAAGAAACCAACATCGGTAGGATATGGAATGGGAACAGTGGTTTCCCACGTCACTTTGTTGATCCATCCGTCTTCCTCCAGCTCCTCCCAAAAGAGTTTTGTGGTTTCTCAATATCACACCGCTTCGCCAATAGAGGTCCTTGTTCTATTATTGTAAATAAATGTCTTATTGGTCATTTGAACTAACCAATGCTGTCAGCTTTTTTTTTTATTGTAGCACAATATTCCTTTGAAAATGTACATTACAATTTCATGTAGTGCATTTGCATTTCCGAGACTGCTGTCACTAGAGAAATACCAGCACTGGTTGTAATCATTAAATACTTTCTTTAATAATCTAAATTTGCACATACAATTACAGATGAAATGCACCGAAATGTTGCCAACTGTCCTTTGGACTAACTCAAGCTTGCAGCTTAGCCTTAGTCACACTGAAAGAAACTGTGTCTAATTTCTTTATTTGGTGTCGCAATACAGCAATGCAGTTTGCTAATTACCCCCTCTACTGGAAAAGTCAAATGCGTTAATCACGGCAGCCTGTGGCACCTTTCAGCCACAAATGATGGATGAATCGGAGTAAAAAGTGTGACTTCAGACCAAATTTCATGTAGTGTCGTCTACCAACCATCAACTTTTTTTTTCTTTTTCCTTAAACTAGAAGTTGCATCATACATGTATGCCCAAAATGTCATCACTTCATAATGTTATCCTATTTTTTTTCTCTTTTGTGAAGTCAGTGTGAGTGTGACCTTATTGGTCACCACAATCCAACCAGTTCATCCTTGAGTCCAGGTGGAAGTTTGTGCCAAATTTGAAAATAATTATCGAGGAGTTGCTGAGCTACTGCGTTCACGGGAATGGGACTGACAGAAGGACGACATTAAAACATAAAGCTTGTCATCTAAAATTCAAACTTTAACCATAAAGATGTCAGACACCTGAGTCTGCTCTGGAGTCTTTTTGGAATAGTCATATGGGTCATTCTGCAAGGCAATGACAAAACAACTTTGAATTTTTCCTTTCCAACCTTCTTTTGAAGAATATATTCGATATCACTTCTCATTTAATTTATATTGCTTTTTCGTTAAAGAATACATCTAAATGATAATACAATCAAAATTCAGCATGTATAATAAAGCATTACAGTGCATTTAAAAAAAATAAGCTCATGCTCCAGAAATATCCCAAAGGCATTCCAGTGGCCTGTCCCTCTAAAATGTTAAGCCAGTGAGTAACACCACTAAGCTAACAAGGCAAACGTGTCCCGGTAGTGAAGCCACAATACCCCAAAGCCTTGGTTTCAGCTAATCTGAAACTATGCTGAGTGTCCTTATGTGGGGAACAATGAGGGTGTGTGGTGGGAAGAGGAGGACATTTTACACATACCAAGCAGACCCAGCAAAATTGACTGCAGTGTGTTTTTAAGAGTGGGCGGCACCTAAAGTAAATCTTGAAAAGACCTGACTATCAAGCTCCTTGTCCGACTCTTATCCAAGTTTATCCACGCACACAAACGGAGGTCAATTCTTTTGACCTTAGACAAACTCTTTCCACATTATTAGGCATTTCTGGCGTTGACAGAAGCTTTCAAGGCCTGTTCGTTACAGACCAAACATGTTCGGAGAAAGTACCAAGAATGCCAACCATCTCAACGAGGCGGCCGCCTCCTGTTTGGTGGTTGAGATGAGTGATGTGGGAGTCACAATCAGAAGCAATAGCTCGGTTTATTTGAACTTGTGCTATGTAGAGTTGCAATTATCCAACCATGATGGGACCACTCCAACACAAAACACAGTTATTCACATCAGTATTTAGCAGAATGCATCAATGTATTTTATTTTCATGCCAAAACATTATGGTATTTTTAACAAAAATTTGACACAGTGCTTTATTAGTAAAACCACCTTTATAGTGATATTGATGATATTTTGGATAGCCAATCAATTTGATTTCTCTTCTTTTTATTGCATTTATGTTACCAAAAAGCGTGCTCTGGCTAACCAGCTTTGGGGCTGTTTATCGTAACTCCTCCAATGCAATTTCAACAAATGTATTTTCAGTATCTGAATTGAGCTCATTGAAATTGAGTAAATGAAATAGTTATTTTTAATATTGGGGATTATATTTCATAACCAAAGAAAATTTTAGATGACATAACTTCAGATTGTTCAAGTAATCCAATTTATATTATTCAATTTCACATGTATGGCCATTATTTGCATCCAACAAACAATGCAAGTTCTACTAACTTTGAAAGCAGTGCGAAAACCTTGACAGTGGTTTAAAAACAAAACAAAATTAAAGGGCAGCCACCTACAAATTCAGTGACCTGTCTGTCAACTTGAAATGTTTCAAGTCTGTCAGATTGATTTGTCAGCGTGCATTAGCCGTTAAAACCATTTGCAGTTTAAGAAATTAAGAGGATAGATCTATTAAGAACCTTTTGCTCTGTAAACTACTGAAACATAACACTTATCCGGATATGCATGGTGACGAAACTGCAAAACCACAAAAGGAATTTAAAAAAGGAATAAAATCTTAATATTGAACGACAAAATTGATTAAAATAATAGAAATGTAGATCCTTGTGCAGCTCAACTAATGTAGGACTCAAAATAAAGCATTTGAAACAAACCAACCATCATAAGAATATTACCCAATAAGACAAAACTCCATCCAATATCCTTTGGTTTGACTTCTGGTCCATTTACTTTCATCTGCTGTCAGCCACTGAAAGCCGCCCAGTACAGACTAGTCTTCCATTGCTGGACGCAGCTGGGTTCAGCACCTCCATGTGCCGCTGAGCAGCAGCCATTCACTTTCCCACAGCAGATATTTTTTCAGCTTTCTGCAGGGTTTAAAACCCGTTGATCCCCCAGTCACGAGCGCACAGCTAACCTTTAGGCTACTTTATTCACCTTTTCATGCTACGGTCCGTGTTTTATTTAGAGAAGCGGTTGTTAGTCGTGTTTACGCCGGGCAGAGGTTAAAACGTTACAAGCCTGGATGAACTCACTCCTAACACTGGGCTTAAATTCCAGCAGAAAACATTTCTGCAACAATGTCCGGCCCTCAGAACGCAAACCAATCAGTGTTTAGAGCGCCGGCTGACTTGTTTACCTTATAAATGGTAAACACGGAGGTGAAAGCTGTAAATCTAAACACTCAACGCACATGATGCCCGACAGCTGAAGAAAAACACACAGGGGACACAAAATGTTCACAAAAATGTTTCATTAAAAAAGAATAGAAGATAATACTTGTTTGAATATAAAACAAACATCATAAAGACATTAAGAAGCAATTACAGACTCCATCAGGTTTGACTGACGTTGGGCGATAATGGGTTCAAGTGGCACAGAGCTCTTTACCAAACAGCTCCCACCTGTGCTCCTTCAAAGATGGCGGCACTGCAGCAGCCACCACGACACCGGGACATTAAACAGAGCAGCTCCACTTCATGAAATTTGAAAGTCATTTTACAAACCATTATCGTAAATTTCTCTTTGCGAGTTCTTTCTTTAGCAACAGTTTATGATCCGTCAGTTGGCCCTGAGGGGGAAGGGAAAGGAGGGAGTGGGTGTGGGGAGCTGAACTTGTTCTATGTGGGAGCTAAGTGGCAGCTCAATGTGTCATGGGAGAGAAAACATGCCCCCCGTGGCTGGCCTGTTTAAGGTATCCTTCCAAAAGGTTATCGTCGCTCTTTAATACCAACATCACAGGCGGGCTTGGCCCCAAGCTAGTCGCAAACAGGAAGTCTCTGCTAATCCTGGTCTTCCCTAATGACGCAGAGGAATTCTCAATATTCACCATTGTCCTTCCTGGCTGCACTTCCTCTGAGTCTCCTCCTGCATTGTTTGGCTCAGAGCTGGGACAGTTGGGATGTCTTGTGGTTATCTTCAATGTCAAAACAATTTGGTCACTCTGCGATATTTTGTTGTTGTTGCTATAATCACATTGCAGAAAAATCCAGGGTGCAGAACTGTTTTGCATTTTCTTTGGGTTTTCCAAAATCTAAGGGTATTTTCTGGGCTCTTTTTTCAGCTGTTCGGCCGTCGTGGCTTCATCTGCTGATGCTAAGTTGTCAGTTCTTCTGTTTATTCCAAACAAACCGCTTCTGTCACTTTAACATGAAGAACCAACCGCCAAGGCCCTCTGACAGACCGTTTGGGTTTTTAACTTTTAATACGTCAATAAATTGATGCTGTCCAACCCTAGAAGGTAATTAAATAAAACACAGATCTCTGAGATCGGTGCTGTCTCTCAGTCAAAAGCACAGCTTCCGATTACTCCAAGCATTTGTAGCTATACCTACAAAAAGTAACGCAATTTCTAGACATCCCATGAATGTAGTTTGTATGTTATCCACGTAATCAAACAGGAGCAAGTATCAACCCCTAAACCTAACCCCATCACTGGGTGTGGCGCTAGTGGAGGTGGGTGAGTCCAACAGAGATCCATCAGCGTTGATGGTTTCATCACGTAACTTATGTACTTCAGTAAGAGCCCTTGCTTAATGATTTCAACCCAAATGACAATCTGTTCCCAAACCTGGTTTTGTTACCTGAACCTAACTAAGTATTTCACAATCTTTTCCTGAACCTAACTGTATTCTAACTAAAAGGTCTGCAGAGAGAACTATTGGTTCCAGCCTGCCCTCCATCAGGAAGTGGGCTGGAAAGATCACTGCAGACCCCTTACACCCTGCAGACCTGTCACACCCTGAACACAAGATGTTAAACCTCCTGTCCTCTGGTAGGCGCCATAGAGCACTGTACGCCAAAACCAGCAGACACAAAAACAGCTTATTTCCACCGGCCGTCAGTCTGTTAATCAGACACCTCCACCTGTACTATCTGCACTTTCACTCCAAACGCGTCAACATTTCGACGCGCGTCGTGATTACATGTAAAGTCAATGCACAGCTGCGTCGAAGCTGCGTAGACGTGTATTTTCCAGCAGGGCAAACTCGGATCGACGTGCGAGTTGAAATTTCTCAACTCCAGCAGCAAAAACGCGTGAGTCATAGTTGCGTCAGCCAATTAGCATTGAGATGTTCCACTTGTCACCGCCGTCCTGCCGGTGCTGAATCAAACTGCTGCTGCTGGAAGAAGTGCTGATAGCGGCTTTATTCAGAAGCTGTTGTGAGACTACGGATACTATTATGAACCCAGACACGATAAGAGTTCGATGTTCCGACGTATTTGTGACTTCCACAACAAGTATAAAGCAAATCTAGTGGTTATTTCATCTATAGAGCGTATTCACGTGACGTCATCGTCTCAATTGCGCCATCTTGGGGTCCACCTAGTTAGCCTGCTACCAGTGGGAGGCAATGGGTTTTGCTATTGATTTTGCGTACTGGAGATGAGTTTTTACAAATAGGAAAGTTTCAAGGCGTACAAAAGTCTGCAGGCTTATGCCGAATTCACACCAAAAGTGTAACACTTGTTTCCCTGATTTTACTCGCTTGACACGTTATGTGGTTAACTCGTTTTTTGCTTTTTCGCAACCAGTTGCGGCGGAAAGACGGCGCGGCTTGAGTCCCGTTACCCCTAGTTACCATCATCACATAGCCCGGTCACGTTCCTGTGAAACAGTTTTCATTTCCACTATCGACCATGGGACACTACAAACTATGTCTGCGTTATGCTTGTTGTTTAAATACCGCAAATAAAACAAATGTCGGAACATCAGGCGCCCCGTGTCTGGGTTCAAACTACAATCCGTAGTCACACAGCTGTCTCCGGGTCCAGGACGAGTGTCTGGATGAAGCCGCTTTCAGCGCTCATTCAAGACCAGCAGTGACTGTTTGTCTGCCGTGCTGAGCGCTGTTCCCATGTTGCCAGTGTTTTATTTTACCTTGAAATAAATCACAGAGTAAAGGCAGACATCGCCCGACGGAGTTGCCATGTTCATGGCTTTCTCTCAAGTTTCCATCCAGTTACTTTTGCGCAAGTGAAAGACATTGATTTTCGCTCGGCGAAAAAGCTAAAGGAGATTATTGACGAGAGTGTGTCAATGGAAATGTGCCCACAACTCGATGTATCAACAGAAACACATGAGAACAGTCCTAACGCTCATACGCCGAGTGAAACCGAAGTAAGTTAGATGCATTATTTGAGAAGCTGGACAAGTTGAAGTACAAGCCTGTCTTGTTGAGCTGATAAACCCATATTCTCAATCATTAGTCCCACATCCAACAATAAGGCACAGTACAATAATCACAAGACACACCGTTTTGAACTGAAATTGTGTCTCCTTCATGATATAATGGTCATTTTTTTAAGAAGAGGGGCATAAAACACAGCAAAACAATGCCGTGCATGGACCCCAACATGGCCGCCAAAGCTTGTTGTGGTCACGTGGGTGAATACGCTCTATAGTCTATAACGGAAAAGATCACTCTTTTTAAGTAGAGAAGCGGCTGAGATAAGCCACGCCCCCTTTGTAACGCCGTGATTAGTCTTGCTGCTTTTGGTGTGAACACACTTCTTCTCGACGCGAGTCGTAAAAAATGTCGACGTGCGTCGAGAATTTTTTTGACGCGTTCCGTGTGAACGCACCATAAGAACAAAGAGCAAAGTGAAACTGGCGTCAAATTTCATGTATGTGCAAATGTACATAGCCATTAAAGCTGATTCTGATTTTACAATCTTTTCTTAAACCACACTAAGTATCTCACGATCTTTTCCTGAACCTAACTCAGTATTTCACAATATTTTCAGAAACCTTATTATATATTTACGATCTTTCCCTAACCCTAACTATTTTCAGAAACCTAATTAAGTATTTCACAATCTTTTTTTAAACCTAAATAACTAAGGTTTCTTTGCCTAAACTTATCCGAGTTCTTTCCTTATGCCGTTTGCATGTAGCTAGCTTAACACGTTGCTTTTTCAGCAAAGTGTATCAAAAAGTAAGTAAGTAAGTGAGTAACTTTTCGTAAGATATCATAGGATCCGTTGGACAGCTACGGTCAGGGCCATAAGTATTTGGGCAGTGACACAATTTTGCAAATTTTGCAAAATAAAGCAGTCAATATGTGGTGGAAGCGACATTTTTATAAATAGATGTTTTATTGAAACAAGTTTTGATTAAGCTTCAGACCTTTTATCTACTTAATTTGTCATGAAATAACAAGGGCCATCCAACAATTTATGAGGCAAGTATACAATTACTTTTGAGCCTCGGAAAATGTGGGAGACTCTTTAAAAATGGTTCTTTTTCTAAAACGATTAATGCAATAGTTTTGTTACAGCCATTGAATTAAAGCTGAAAATAAAAAATACTTCAAATTGTGTCACAGTCCAAATACGTATAGCCCTGACTATATATCGGGGCCATATGTGCTAAAATAGACATAAACAGATAAAAGCCGAGCCTGTGACCGATCCAGTCCAACTCCCCTATCAGCATTATTCCAAAAGGCACTCGGGCATGACATCTGTCAAAAGGGCTGCTGCAGGGGTTTGGCCTCATCACCAGGAACATGTTCCAAGTCAAATATTGTTGCCCTTGTGCATTGTGGGGCGGCGGCACCCTGTCACAGTTCCTCTTCAACCAGGAGGTGATGTTAACAACAGAACTGGGAAAATGAATGGCACCGTTTCCAAACAGGACGAAGAAAAATAAGAAATAGAAGAATATGTGGGGGCTACAACATACCACATGAACTCATGTACTTTATATGTGGTGATGAGGGGAAAGTTTTTTCTCTACATTACAACTTCACCAGTGTGTTATCGGCAGCAAAGATACATCCAGCACTTATACTCCAAAAAAAAAGGTTGGATCAAAGTGGATGACATGAGCCAGAGCTGCCCTTAGAGGAATACGATAAATGTACGGAGCAGTCTCTATCAAAGGCTTGCCTGTTTAAAGATCTTGATTAAAGCTCCTTGCATCCCCCCCACATCGCCCCGGCCTCCATCCCAGTGGAAATAGGTGTTCAAACATGACTCTGTTTTAGTTGGCTTGCCGCTCTGCTGAGAAGCTCCGATTTAGGCTTGCCAATGAGACTCCTGCAATCGGCCGGCTGTCACACTGCAGCTCAAAGAATTCACAGTGTTTTCCAAAGCATGAAATGCACTTCAGTTCAGCCCTGCAAGAGGAAAAGAATAATAGAGACTGT
Organism: Clinocottus analis; assembly: GCF_023055335.1. NCBI lineage: Eukaryota > Metazoa > Chordata > Actinopteri > Perciformes > Cottidae > Clinocottus > Clinocottus analis. The sequence goes on along the minus strand of NW_027176229.1, from coordinate 1,757,532 downwards.
GATTCCGTTTGATCTCTGCTTTCCGTGGCTCTGAAAAAGGGGGGGGGGGGGTTGTGGTTTAAGACAACACTAACATTGTCCAAAGCAATAAGAGCAACGCTCTAGTGCAAACATGTTTATCTTTATTCACCCTTTTCCTGGCTGATATCAGACTTTTTTCTGCAAAGACGAGATGAGTAGATTTTGTTTTGTTTCTTTTTGTCATCGAGGGGTAAGATAAACGAGAGGGATATTCCATATTACAACCAGCCCACCACTGCGATATCAGCCGGGCCAGATGGTGGCTGGGAATTAGCAACTGATAAATATTGTCAAGCTGGAAGTACAGTAAACGGCACAAAGGATGGGAAGTGGGGAAAGAAAAATAGCCCTCAGCGAAATACTGGGGGATTCTGGCTGTGGTTTGCACCAGCCACTTTGGTAGCTAACTAAAGTAAATAGTTAAGGCAGCAGGTGAGTTCTGGCCAGCCACTGAGGTAGCTGTGGCCAAATTTTAGTTTGGATATGTGTGTGTGATTTGGAGGGCAGACAAAAAATGTGCTGTCGTAAGCTCTGGTAATCAACATAAATCATTTAGCCATTTGTGAGACTAGTGGTTTCTGTGCTGGATTTAACATTTTTAAATAAAAAGAGGGCAGTGTTGTGATGCATTCTTTCCTTCTTGTTTTTTTCTGATAGTAAAGTGTGCCTTTCTTTTCTTTCTTTTTATTTATTTATTTTTTCAACTGGACCAAAGTTCCTGCAGCAGGAAAATGTAGCATTTCCTGTTAGGGGGTTATTCCGAAAAATGTAAACTAATTGTAAAAAAAGAAAAGCATCTGGCCACTTGTTATTGACACAGCTTACGAAAGAATGGGAGTGTGAAGTGGAGGGAAATCAGATAACAGGAATTAGGCTGCCTTTTTCTGAGTGAGACACAGGCCACTGACAGAATTCTCAACAGCACCCGAAACCAGTCTGTACCCGCTCGTAAAAGTGCAACATGCGTGATCTGGCCCAAAGTTTCAGTTAAGAATAATTCTGGCAACGAGATAAAGGTGCGGGTCTTTTTTTTCCAGTTTGGATTGAATCTAAGAAAGAAAAACTATCATGACGTACATGGAGCGCACGGCCTGCTGATTAATGGTGTGATGGACACAAAGACCGCCACACCAAAGATAGCAGGTTGTTCTGTTTTTGTTTTTATAACTGATGAATTCATTTAGATTGTATGAAATTCTGGCCCTATATTTCTAAATCTCTCTAAAGAATGATTAGGCTGATCCGAGACCTGAGGCGTTATTACATTACAGCTAACGGAATTCATTTGGCAACATGTCTCAATCCCTCTTCCTACTTAACGCTGCATATCTGCTTTCAACACACGACAAATACAAAGGCTATATTCAACCACTAGCATGGTCAGTAGCTTTAAACTGTTTGTTTTTTTTAAATTTAAAAAAAATTGAAATTAAAAGAAAATAATCTAATAATACATTAATTTGTTTTAAAAAAACAGCCAAATGACTGGTGAACAGAGTCTACATGGAAACATTTTAACCTTCATAAACACCTCAGAAAATGCACTGTACTGTCGGTGCTAAAAGGAAAATTCCAAAATGGTACAAAAATGTAATGAAGAAGGACTGTGCCTTGATACGCCTCAACATTAACTCATGAATAACCGCCCTGAAGCATTCAAAATACATCGCAAACAAGTCTTCATCGCTCACTATCTGACGGGAGATAAATAGGTTACATATTGCTCTTCTGACAAATGTGGGCGTGCACATTTTCACTCGTTTGCCCTCCAACAAAGCTCATTAAAGCAAATTCCTCTATTGGTTTCAACACCTAATACATCAGCCTTAATTGTCAGATAAGTTCACGACGATACATTGGTTTTTTAGATTTATTGTAAATGAGCTACACACATTTTGTTTATTCTTCCTTAATTCTTAGGATAGAGAGTATACATAATGTGCATAGCCTTTAGTTAGTTCTTCTTCTTAGTGATTAATGGATTCCAGCTGCAATATTTTCTCATTTGTTCTGGTATTTTTTTTTAGCTCTTTTTGCCTTTTTTAAGATCCCATATTCACACTTTTCTTTCTAATTTTGTTCACCTGAAGGATTTAAGTGTCTAATAAAACTTGTTTTATTTAAGGTTCAATGCTTATATGACAAAAATAACATATGATATGCATACATCAACTTAATGAGAACAAACCAAAATGTATTTCCTTTGTTTAATAGCAGGTTATTCAAATGTACTTAATTCAAAATCCCCTTGTATTTGTTAATAGACTCAAATCATCTGCAATTGTCTCTGGAAGGGACCTCACACACGTGGTAATTAGCATTACAATGACATGGAAATATGCTGAGAATGTGGCCAGTCTAGAGTTTAGAAGCTTGAAAGTTAAACCATGAGCTCAAGTCTTTGGTATTTTCAGCAGGATCGTGAGTAGGAAACTCGTGAGACACACTGACCCGATGAGAAACTGTCCATCACTAGCAGCTGGTCTCTCAGGACATGAATTTAAAAAAAAGTCCTGGACTTGCCCTCTCTCTTGCAGGGAGGTGACGGGGCTGTTATTGGGCCCAAAGAGAAGGAGAGAAAGTGCAGAGGCTGAAGCCCGGATGCCTCTGGAGGACATGTGCACCGCTCTGAGCCGGAGAGATGCCGTCCAGTATTTACTCAGGTGGAATAATACACAGCCAAAGCAGTCCAGTGTGTGGCGATAAAACAAAGAAGATTCTGAAGAATGTGCTCCATATGTTGCTTAGAGCGAATAAGCATTAGCTGAATTCCCAGATTGGGTATCAATGTTTTGACCATAAATGGATTCCTTCACCACTACCTGGTTGGCCAAAAGGATTACATTGTGAACCTTGGCAGTGCTTATTAAAGAAAGAACCGTGGCGTCTCCATAGCCAAGTGTGCAAACAGATAACTGGAGCTGCCGAGAAGATTCCAGCTCTACTCGAGGACGATGGAGGGCCAGTTTAGACAGTTCCTGTTAGAAGCTCCCATTACTTTGATCAAGACGATCCTGAGCAGAAGCCAATAGTTGCTAGTTAAACAAGAAATGCGGTTTGTTAAAGTCTAGGGCATTTAATTGAGCCTTACAGGGTGTAAGCATATAGTGTACATGTGAAGTGGATGTAGTCACCGTGACGTCACCCACTGTTTTTTAAAAAGCCATGAGTTCAGCTTTTCAACAGTCCCCATCTTGTTTGTTTGCAACCAAAAAAGACACAAGAGGGTGGAGCCAAGTGCAGAAAGAAACAATTAAAAATGCACACTGGTAAAGGGGACTATTTCTAAGAAAATAGACTAATAAACACCCAAACCGGACAAAATCATGGAAGCACAAACAAAGGTAGCCCTGCCCTTTATGGTCTTTTATTGGATCATAATTTACTAAATGAACATTATGCTGTATTGAATAAGACTTGTAATTAGAGATTGAGACATAAATCCATGTTTACAATGTTTGCTGAGGGAATAAATCAAGAAAGAAGTAGAGTCATTTTCTCATAGACTTCTATACAACCAGAGGAGTTGCCATCTGGTGGTCGGTAGAGAGAATGCAGCTTCAACACGGGTTGGCACTTGACCTAAACCTGCTGAGTGTAATCGCCACCTTAATGTGGTGGAGGAGTTTGAGTGGCTCGGTGATCCTGGGAGCTATGTTGTCCGGGACGTCAGCCCCTGGTGGGGTCTCCTAAGACAAACAGGTCTTGGGGTAGAGCCCAGACTAAAAGCAGTTAAAAAAAAACATTGATGGAGTGCGACACAGGGTCCATCGTCACCTCGCCCGGACAAGGGAAACCGGGGCACACTCCCGGAGCCAGACCCGGAATGCGAGCTCGTCAACGAGCGTCTGGTGGCCGAGCTTTCGCCCACGGTGCCCGGTCGGGCTCAGCCCGAAGTAAGAACATGGTGCTACAGCCACTCCGTGGATTCACCACCTCACCTGGCGGGGGGTGATTAGGAGGAAAGGCTTGCACGATCTGAACCCGAACAGTGTTCTGTTGTTGGACTTCTGTGCTAGCCACGGTTTGGCCATAACAAACACTATGTTAGATTATAAGGTGGCTCATAAGTGTACTTGGTACCAGAACACCTTAAGCCGGAGATCGATGATCGACTTTGTAATCGTATCATCTGATCTGCGGCCGTATGTCTTGGACACTCGGGTGAAGAGAGGAGCAGGGCTGTCAACTGATCAGCACCTGCAAGAAAGACCCGGCAAACCCAAACGTGTGGTAAGGGTGAACTGGGAACGTCTAACTTAGGATCCTGTCCGGGAGGTCTTCAACTCCCACCTCTTTTCACACATCCTGAGGGAGGTTGGGGACATGGAATCCGAGTGGACCTTGTTCCAAACCTCTATTGTGGAAGCGGCCGGTAGGAGCTGAGGTTGTTGGTGCCAGTCGCGGCGGCAACCCGAGAACCTGGTGGTGGACACCGGGGGTAAGGGAAGCCGTCAAGTTGAAGAAGGAGGCCTTTCGGGCCTGGTTGGCCCTGGGGTCTCCTGAAGCAGCTGACGGGTACCGCAAGGCCAAGAGGGCTGCAGCTGCGGCGGTCGCGGATGCTAAAACTTGTGCATGGGAAGAGTTTGGGGAGGCCATGGGGAAGGACATTCGGTTGGCCTCAAAGAGGTTCTGGCAAACCATCCGACGGATCAGGAAAGGTAAGGGGGGCCTACCCATGGCTGTTCTTAGCGGGGGAGGGGAACTGCTGATTCGGACTGAGTACATCGTCGGGCGGTGGAAAGAGCACTTTGAGGAACTCCTAAACCTGGCCAACATGTCCCCTGGGGAGGGGGCAGCGCCTGAAGACTTTGGGGTGGGTGCACTCATATCCCTGGCAGAGGTCACTAAGATAGTTAAATAGCTCCTTGATGGCAAGGCGCTGGGGGTGGATAAGATCCGCTCTGAGATGCTGAAAGCGCTGGACATTGTTGGGCTGTCTTGGCTGACACACCTTTTCAGTGTCGCATGGGGGTCAGGAACAGTGCCTTTGGACTGACAGACCGGGGTGGTGGTCCCCATCTTCAAGAAGGGGGACCGGAGAGTGTGCTCGAACTATCATGGTATCACACTGCTCAGTCTCCCGGGAAAAGCTTTTGCCAGGGTGCTGGAAAGGTGGCTCCGACCGCTTGTTGAACCTCGGATTCAAGAAGAGCAGTGCGGATTCTGTCCCAGTCGTGGAACAGTGGACCCTTGCAGGACTACTGGAGGGGTCATGGGAGTTTTCCCAACTAGTCTACATGTGCTTTGTGGACTTGGAGAAGGCTTTCGACCGGGTCCCTTAACAGGTTTTGTGGGGGGTACTGCGGGAGAATGGGGTGCCGGACCCATTGGCACGGGCTATCCGGTCTCTGTACGCCTGTAGAAGGAGTTGCGTTCATATCCTCGGTAATAAGTCAGACACGTTCCCGGTGGGCGTAGGAAATCTGGTTCGGGGACCTCGGGATCGCCTCGCTGCTCTTTGCAGATGATGTGGTGCTCTTTGCCTCTTCGGACTGTGACCACCAGCATTCGCTGGGGCGTTTTGCAGCAAAGTGTGAAGCGGCAAGGATGAGAGTTAACGCTTACAAATCTGAGGTCATGGTTCTCTGCCGGAAACCGGTGGATTGCTCCCTTCATGTAGGGACAAAATGCCTGCCCAAGCGAAGGTGTTCAAGTATCTCGGGGTCTTGTTCACGAGTGAGGGTAAGGTGGAACGGGAGATTGACAGGCGGATCAGTGTGGCTGCTGCAGTAAAACAGGTGCTGTACCGGTCCGTCTTCGTGAAGAGGGAGCTGAGTCGGAAGGCGAAGCTCTTCATTTACTGGTCGGTCTACGTTCCAATCCTCACCTATGGTCACAAACTCTGGGTCATGACCGAAAGAACGAGGTCGTGGATACAAGCGGCTGAAATGAGCTTCCTCCGTAGGGTGGCCGGGCTCAGACTTAGAGATAGGGAAAGGAGCTCGGACATCAGGCGGGAGCTTGGAGTTGAGCCGCTACTCCTCCGTATTGAAAGGAGTCAGCTGAGGTGGTTCGGGCATCTAATCTGGATGTCTCCTGGACGCCTCCCATTAGAGGTTTTCCAGGCACGTCCAACTGGGAAGGCCCCGGGGAAGACCTAGGACACGCTGGAGGGATTATATCTCCCGGCTGGCCTGGGAATACCTCGGGTCCCACAAAATGAGCTGGAAAATGTTGCGGGTAAGAGGGAGGCCTGCTTCGGTCTGCTGGGTGTGCTGCCACCGCGATCCGACCGGATAAGCGGCTGAAAATGGATGGATGGATGGACACTGATTTCACATAGTTGCAAAGATGGTTACGATAACTGGTTACAAATTGGAAGTGGTGACATCATAGACTTCTAAACAATTTGATTTATTTTTCTAAGCAGGGCCCCCTGCTGGCCCTTAGAAAGAATGCATGTGTAAGGCAGTTCCCTTACTTTTATTTTTTTTCAATCAGAGGTTGCTGCCTAGACCACGCTCAACAAATAAGTTGCCATGTCTTGAAATAATGCGAGCCTGCAGCTGTAGTCATATTTATTTAATTTGAAACCCATGAAAACACAGATAGTCCTGATAGGGTTTTAGAAGAATGTTCTCAATGCAAACAACACAAAGGTCTGTTTGGTCGCTTATTCCGTTTTGCCAATAGAAGCTGCTGTGGCAAAACAGGTCTTTCCTGCATTATATGAAAGGTTTACATATCGATTTACCCAATTTGCACATCTAGATCAGTTCATGATTTGCGGTCTGTCTTCCTTCCGAACAGACATGTATTCTGTACCTCCAAATGGAAACGGCAGCACAAATCGCTAAAAAGATAAATCTCACAAACACACTGATCAGTCTCACAGGTTGAGTTCAGACTGTGAGTAACCCTTTGGCTTCCCTTTGTGATGCGAAGATGGGTCCAGACACAAGCTGGAATGATCTAATCACTGTTTTGGAAAAAACATCCCAAAGAGATGATGTAATAATGATGGGATGCAATGAATGCACTGGCTGCATCAATACAACAATATATTTTGTAATTTCAGAATGTGAGGTTGTAAATTAATTTGAAGAACATATGAGAAACACAATGTTTTTTTAGACACGGATATTCATCCATTACTTGATTTAAAGGTATTTAACTATATTTCAGAGTGTAGCTGGATTTAATCCAGGACCTGCTACACAAAGTGTTGATTTTGAGCCTAAGAAAAAAAAGGCTGCACTCAGCAGGTGCACATTCCTTCAGGGACAAGCCAGGAACCTTTAGGTAGTATTTAACATTGATGTTTAATCCTCCCTAACACATGGCACATGCACACTGTGTCTTTTCTAATACATGGATGGGAGTTGGTGGGAAAAAGTCCATGGAAAAGTCAAATGAAAGGAATGCAATAGATAACATGGCTGTAAATAATGATTGATTACAGCAATGGACAATTTCAACCTTACAACTGCAACTATTCGCCAACAGGGAGAGAGGCATATGGCCTTCAAAACAGGTTAAAGAAAAGAGCTAAACGCCTACAGATCACAGAGATGAGGACTTTGAAATCACGAAACAATATGGTTGCTTTAAAGCCAGGTAGTTCTTTAGTCACTGTCCTCAGACAACCTCATCCTCATACAACATCATCCTCATCCAACCTCATTCTCATACAATGTATGTTGATAAATCCTTCTTGCATGATATCTTTGCGAAAGGTTATTCCTCATTTTCTCTGTGTTTTCCTACGACAGTCAGTAACATGTGTAAACCAGCCTGGAATTTAAATAATTGCATGAAATGTCTATGGAGCCAAGCCAATGGTTCACTGTGATTTGCCAGTCTGCGTTCAAGAGCGGGTCTTCGCAAAGGGTCCATTAAAATTGTTGCATTACAACAAAGCCAACAACAAAACAAAGATTTTAGAATACATTTGGAAAATGTGCAAAGGGCGACAAGGATGTGAGTTCCTCTATCTAGTCTTTGTTGTCTGTCCTATTCTTTGCAAATTCCTCTGTGGCCGATTTGGTGCATTGAGAGACGGGGCACAGCTGCCATGTTGGCTCTGTGTGGACAAACATAACACAAAATGCTTCGGCTATCCATTTTCTTCAATATCACTTCAATAATCTGCTTTATCAATAAACCTTCAACGCTGTCAACAGTAAGGGCTCTGAAGGACTGTTGACGAAGAGCGATCGCAGTGCATCCAGATGGCCAGATGGCCTCTCCTTAATGCAAGACTTCCTTTTGTACCACTCTGACAGCTTTAATGGGATTCCCCATCTTCCCAGTGGCAAATCAAGCTGACGAATGTTTTGATGGCGATGTGTTTTCCCATTAGGTTTCTTAAAAATCCAAAAGAAAAGGAGAGCTTGGATTAAGTGTATCCGCTTCCATTCGCTCTGAAATTGGTCTAGGGGGCCGAATTATTTTTTGGGGAGACGTCTCTGGACAATAGCAGCTGTTCACAGAAGGTCAGGAGGGCACAGGAGAAACCATTACAGTGGGGCTCATCCAGACATTCAGTGGCAAAACAGTGAGTCTATTAGCGCTATTTACATACTGATGTTTGATTTCATGATCAACAAAACTTTCATTCGCCCTGCAACGACATCCAAATGGATCCAAATCACTGGATTAACTGGACTAACTGTGCTTTATTAAGAAATATATATATATATACACACACACATATACATATATATATATATATATATATACATATACATATATATATATATATATATATATATATATATATATATATATATATATATATACACACACTGTATCAAAGCTCTATTGTTTGCATCTCAAATGTATGAATCAAATCAATCTAATGTTATCTTTACAATAACACAAGGGCAGTTTAATATTCCTCATTTCTTTGCAAATCCCTCTGTGGCCGATTTGGTGCATTGAGAGACGGGGCACAGCTGCCATGTTGGCTCTGTGTGGACTAACATAACACAAAATGCTTCGGCTATCCATTTTCTTTTAATAGACTAAGACACTGGCCATAAAATGAACGTCTTGTTATCAGCCAAAAGTAATATTTCACAGTCAAATATTATGTTTTTTTTCTTAAGACCTGCAACTGTGAGAGAAAGTATAGCCAAAGTATTACAGCTCAGATGCACATGAATCAAGAGCCAATATAACAGAACAACGGGTTTGGTCGTTTTAGGGTATATACCCTGAAGTCTTAAGAACTTTAAAAAAAAAAAACAGATGCCGATCAGGTGATCTCAAATATCACAATGGTCACTTCTTTTTGTCCACTTGATAGATGGTTGCAAACCGTTGGGGGGCCTTATTCCTCACCTCTCCACAACTCTGTGACACCATTCAAGTCAAGGTCATACGATAGCTCTGCAGGACTCTATTCTTTCTAAAAGGCCGTCCACCTTGGTCGCGCTGCTTTGAAATCAAACTTGCCATTGTTGTTTTTACTGCCCATGACCAGGACAAAAGGGACCGGGCAGTGGACACACACACGGGCCTGTAATGCAATAGGGCTGGGAATTCCTCTTTAATTTCAATGCTATACTTGATCTCTGGGCTGCATGACTGACCACCTTATTATCTATAGCGACAGGAGCTTATCAATACAGAACTCGCTGGGTCCACAGACCAAAGACAAACACTTCCTTTATGCAGGATGTCCCCTCTGGCCATGAGACACGCAGCGCAGGCCAACCAGATAAATTCCACAAACTGAAAAGGGTGGGAGACCATTTACAAACCAGCAAATTAGTTTCAAAAAATGGCTTTAAAAAAGGAAAAAAATATCTGGAGAGCTTTTTTTAATGTCTTCGTTGATAAAAAAAAATTAAAAAATTCAATCGGCATTTATATTAAATAAAATGACAGGAAGTTGAAACTGTTAAATACAGACGGCTGTAAAATATTTTTGGGGCGAGAGAAAGACAGATGATCACGTATTGATAATAAAGATTTGCAAAAAACAGCATGCAAACGGTACTAACAGAAGTGTATTATGAAGTATATATGTCTTTGTGGTTTTGGTTGTTCTGCAATTTTTATCAATCCAATAGGGTATTGAGAATCATGGAATATGGTTTTGGTATCGAGTAAATTTAAAAAATCTTTCGAAAACTGCACAAGAAACTAGTGTATATATATACATATATATAAGTCATCCATCAACTGGAACAGGTTAAATATTTAACTTATGTATTGTCCTGCAGAAAAAGCCTATTTACAGTTTCTAACATGTGCTTAATTTTAATTTTTTTCTAGTGTTCATGATTCCTAACATACATTATCATGTTTCTTTCATAATTTAAAGGGTCTCACACTATGTATATGTGTGTATTTTTGAGAATATTTCATGCGCAATCCACCAAATCTTTTGAAAAATGCTTTGTTAACAATTATTTTTCCTGTTCAACACTCTTGACAGGCTGAAATGTGACTTCCATCAGTTAGCTCTTTTTCGGCTGACACAACAAAACTGATTTCTCTGACGGCGGTCCCGCTGCTCTGAGGAACGAAAGCAAACAGTCCCTCTTTAACGGCTGCATTGTTTTAATGACGCTCTCTCTTGTTAGCAAGTGATTGATCGGCTCCACCGGTACAATGAGGAACGGATTTATTAGCTACTTTAGGAGGAGTGAATATTTACTTTCAGGGTTTCATTACGCTCTTCGGTCAACATAATATGATGAAGGTAAAACGCATCGCCATCCGTCATCATTTCTTTGTAATGCACCATGGGTAAAGCACATGTTATTCACTGTACCACCTCATACTGTTGGTCTAATGTAATTCATTTAGTTTAATGAATGCTGTAGCGCTGATCTTCTCTCCGCTACAGTAATCCATGTTACTGTTACAGTCTATGCATTGTGCAATATGGTAAGATGCAAGCATTATGTCTTATGTCGACATATGTCTAATGTCGATGCATGTTATGTGACTCAGTGTTTTATATGTGCTCACACTTTTGCTCATATGTGAATTGGTTTTGTCGATACGTTACAGTCTGTTAAGATAAAAAATAATAATAAGCTGGATGCAAGATGAGTCTCCAGAGGCAGTGACTCCATTTTAAAAGGTTTACTCAACAAAAGGAAAGACTCAAGATTCATTCTGTGCTCAACTTGGGACAAGGGTCAAAATCTGTTTCGCTCTGCAGATGATGAACCTTGACTGAGGGATATTGGCTAAGATGTAGTCACTAGCATATCTAAAGGAATAATAATAATAATCAAATCATTTGATATCCCTTTGGTCCTATTCTTGTAATTTTGTTCATCAAGCCAGGTCAATATGACAATTCATCCGCCTTCTTGTCCTTTTTCTTTACTTTAGAAAGACTGCAAAGCTCCACAAACACACAGCTTTAAATTCAAATTGGATTGAAGACAAACGTTACCCCACAAAATGTCCACTAGTATGGTCCATTGAACTGCATGTTAGGTTGAACAGAACATGTTCCTTTCAAGAACATAATCCCACCGAAGCAGCAGTCTGGTTGTGGATTCATCTTTTGTTAAAAGACCTTTGAAACAAAGACAAACTAAATTAAATTGGGATATTTGTCAGTAATGTTTATTTCAATAGTAAAGCCTGTTGATATAACTGATTGATATAATTCGGCACCACTAACAAGTTTATGCTTTATATCCCGTTAATTAGGTAAAAACTGCTTGTTAGTTTGCTCAAAAACAGGCTCACAGGTTTCAAGGGAATTTTAATGGAAGGTTTGACAACAAGTGATACATTTTCTGTGCATATTTGTGAAAACAAGTTTGGATGCAATTTCTAAGATATGTGAGAACATTCCAAGACGGGCATTTCTGAACATGTCTGCGATACTTTGGTATGAACGACGGCTTTTACTAGAATTTGGCACATGGCTTTTATATAACTCATTTATTTTAATCCTTTTTTTAAAGTCTGTGTATGTCAGTTTGGGGTAAAGAAGCCTTCACATGTCAGTATATTTAATGCCTGATGCATAGCTGCTTTTTAACTGTGCACGTTCACAAGCTTAACATACATTTGAAGTGTTGCAATGTCCACATCGATAACCATCAGAGCCGTGCAACGCACTGAGAACAAACAGGGAGCAGAGTGGGTGGTGGCAGCACACCTTTCGGTTTCACATGTGAACCTTGCAACAATGGTTGCCCCTCAGGCATCCTGTGCAGGTGTGACCTGGATTTGATAAAAACAAAAAAAAACTTCACTTCTTACCCAGTGCAAATAGAGCCAAAGCTGCCCAGGTGCAGCTTTTGTTTGTGTGTGACTTTTGGCAGCGAGGCAGCTTTACGCAACAGTGGAAGCACAATGAGGGCAAGGCCTGAACACTGAGGGCAGACCAATAACTACAGCAAAGCCAGCACTGGATGCAAAACAGGCTTCACTTTCTAGTCTTCCTTTGCCTTAAATCTAAAGGGAAGCGGACGGGTAGGAGGAAGAGAAGGTCGGAGTCATGTGCTCGACCAATCTTTTGTCATGCTGTTCGGGGCCGATGAGACAACAGAAGAACCTGCTGAGTGTATTAGGTGACAGGTGTAATTTCAGACTGGCTTGAAAGGCTGAGCAGGACACGAAAGGAGAGACAACAGAGCGACCCCCATTGACAAATGGGACTGAAGACGACAATGAATATGTCATTTAATTTAAATGGGAGCTGATAAATCAGCTTTTAAAGTATTTAGGCATCCATTTTGCGCCCCATAAAACGGATGGTTTTCTGTGTCCTTCGGCACAACGATGAAACCCTCTATGATGAATGAAGTCGATGATACTTGAGCTCACGACACAGACGGGAAAAGTTCAAAGTGAAATAAAACAAATTGGGCAATTTCTGTGTGATTCAGATTTTTAATGCGTTAAAAATAAATCCTTTGTAGAATTCAAGTGAAAGGATGACAGGATTTTTTTTTTTTGATAAGTTGGCGGGTCTTTTGAAACAACGTCTATATGTTAAAGTATTTTTAAGAATGTTTTTCTTTAAATGTCAATCACAGCCTGATTAATACAACATTCAAATTTTAAAAACATAACAAAAGATGAAGTTATTTATGGTTGATGATGTATTCCCTTTGTAAAAACCTTTGATACTAATAACAAATTACTTGTCTTTATCTAATAAAGACTTCCATCAGATTTATGTTGTATGCTAAATAAGCACATATTTCATAAGATAATGCTAAGATACATTTAAATAAAAACATATATAATAAAAACAATTGTGAGAATAGTCTCCCCCTAGAAAATAATGATGTGCAAACATAAAGTAATTTTGGAAAAATAAGTGGAAAAACATGTCAGACTGCTTTGTGTTAAAGGCGAGTGGATGTGAAGACCTGGAGTACGTTAGTGGGACTGATCTCACGTTTGAGGAGCCATGGCAGATAGGAGCTAGAGTTATCTGCATCAAAAGGCCCACAATACACAGCAACGCCGGTTGGTCATATTATTGAACCACGCCAAAGATTAATACGGGAAATTTTAAACTTAAAGAGGATCTTAGGTGCAACAGAAAGCTATGGGAAGAAATCACAAATACTGTATAATTGTTTGCCAATTTGGGCAGATGTTAGTAGAAAAATACCAGCAAGAGACAATACAAATGTTAAAAATCAAACAGAAGAATATGAATGTAAAGTATGTAAAAAAAAAAAGGCACAACACATGTTTCACTGTATGTCTGGAATACATCTGCGTATTGTAAATACACCACTGAGGTCAAGCTTAGTCAGACTGAATCTAGATTACCTGTTACTTAGTTTCAAAGAGCAGCAGCATCAAGCGCACAAATGTGGGTTCAATTTTAAACAGAGTGGAGGCTCCTCGAAAGAAAATAAACATCTTCCTGATCCAATATTTCAGAAAAAGAAGCTCTCAGACGAAAAAAAAATAAGAAGAGGTGGGAAGGCACAACGGAATATTTTGCTTGTTTTTGATTAAGTCTCTTCTCCAAATGCAGGAAGAGACACTTTAGATCACTTAGTTTTTCATTGGTTTCTTTGAGAGGAAAAACACTGTACCTCTCAAATGGTTTAAGTGATGAAGGGCTGAAAGAAAGAGGTTTTACAGTGTACTGTTTCCACAGTGAAACATCCAGCAGGAAAACTTCTGGTGTTACTACTTCTGCTTCCCCCCTGTGCACTCCATGTGATCTTATAATTGCAAAAGCCCACAGGGGCAAGTAAGTAGAGGTCAAACAAAAATTTTTTTTTTTCACTCCAGCATCTTGGAAGTGAATTATTTGGAGTCTATCAACACATATATTCCCTGCAGAACACTGCTGAGTGCAACCCCCCAAATGGTACACATTCCATTTATCATGTAGTAGAGTCTATCGTAAGTAGAGACGAAGAATTATGTTAGAAGTTATGTTTGTGGTAAAAAAAAATAATCTTGGCCTAGTGCTTCAAAGGCTGAATTAAGCCTGCAGGCTTTGTCCATGAATCAAGAACTCCTCACTCAAGACAGATGTCCACACCATCTAGCGCCACTCATGAGTGAGACCGGAAGATAAGTCGCTCCTCCGTTTGGAGAGCAGCAACTCACTCCCGACCCAAAGGAGGCATTCTCAGGAGCTCAGACTTTGGATCCAGCTTGCTTCACACTTGGTTGCAAGCTGCCCCAGAGTGCACTGGAGGTCACTGTCTGATAGAGCCCACCACACACTCTCTCTACTCATCGGCTGCACCTGGAGATTCGAAGCCTTTTGCAGGAGTTCAGCTGCAGATAACAAACAAGGACTGGACAGCTGGCTTCAATGGACCCAGCTCTCTCTTTTCTCTCTGAAACAACTGACCTAAGCATCTCCTCGGCAACCTCTCACACTTGCAAATTACATGCGCCAACTCGTCAAATATTAAAGACATGGTCAGCAAAACTATGTTTTCCAACTGTGATGCTCTAGATTCCCTCCTACTGTCACTTATGTGAGGGATATATACACATAATATATATATATATATATATATATATATATATATGTATATATATATATATATATATATATATATATATATATATATATATATATACACACACACACACACACACACACACACACTTGCACAGTGTCTTTTCAAAATGAACTTGTGTCTTCACAGGAAGTTTAATCATTCTACAAAACAACTTTGTTAAGGTAAGGAAAAGATCCTAGGCCACGTTAACTTCACTAGCCAGTGCCTAACGAGTCATGTGACTAGCGATTCATGTAACTAACAATACTAACGACTCTGTGACTAGTCATTGCCTAGTAGCTCCTGTGACTCGCGGGACGTAGAACTAACAATAAGGTACGGTAAGGATGTTTATTGTAAAAACTGTTCCTCAGACTGTCAGTCCAGGTTTTAATAGTCCTGAATCTTCTTCATGAAGACAGTGGAATAAAGAGAGACTGACTACTACTACCATTACTAGTAGACTAGCCAGTGCTAGTGCTCCTGTGACTAGCAGCACATGGATCTAACGCTAATAGTAACTCTTTTGACTAGCCAGTGCCTAATAACTCAAGTGATCAGCGGCCCATGTAACTAACAAAACTAACGAATCTGTGAATAACGGCACATGTAACTGACGATACTAATGAACTTTGTTTCAAGTTAATCCCTAATGAGTCATGTGTCGAGCGACTCATGTAACTAATGATACTACTGACTAGCGGCACATGAAACTAACAATACCAATGTCTGTAAGGAGTGTCGAATGACTAACAATACTACTCTGTGACTAGCCAGTGCCGAACAGCTCCTGTGACTAGTGAATCATGTCACTAACAATACTAAAGACTCTGTGACTAGCCAGTGCCAAACAGCTCCTGTGACTAGCGATTCATGTCGCTAACGACACTAACAACTCTTGTGACTAAGAATTGTCTAAGGACTCACATGACTAGCAACTCATATTCACGTGAGCAGATAAGTAAAGTCTGACTTTTTGTTTCACACGGGCCATGAACTCTTGCGGCATCACTGTGGTGCGCTGCTCCTAAATGCTGAAAACGAGTTAAAAGCAGATTTGATGCCAGTGATGATAGAAATTAAGTTTTGTAGTTTAAGTTTCAGTGATTGTTTTGTACGCAAGCACTAACAGTTACATTTATATTGATAATAGGGCTGCAAAATGTTGCTGGGCAAGGTTTAATAAACTGAAATACTGAGTCATAACTTCTCTTAGGTTTGGCAATACCCCTGTACGACCCTTTAGAAATCATCTTGGTGGTGCAATCTAAAAGGCACACCTCGCACAAGGTAGTGGAGTTTGGTAAAATAGGTTTTGATCGGATGGGAGAGGGGCGGGAAGCTGGCTCTTCTGATATTTGGGGAGGAACAAGGGTGGGACCGGGGGGCATTTCCACTCAACTTGACACAGTATGGATTCTGTTCCCATCCTAATGGAATTGCAGAAATATTTGAGGGGAATCCCATTACGTAGGAATTGGAGTGGTGCAATAATGTACTCACGGTCATTTTCCCACTGCAGTTGGCCTCCTCGCGCTCTGCCAGGGCTCTCAGGAAGTTATCTTTGAGCTCTTTTCCTGCACTTGCCAGTGTCCTGGAAAAGACAACACTCGAACGGTTTGAAATGTTACTCTTAATCTGTAAAAGAAGAAGTCACATGAAGCCCAAAAGGATCTTTATGGAAGCTTTTCACCTTTAAACATGTTGTAAATTTACAGTAAGCCTACTCTGATTGTATTTCTGTTGGAACAAAACGCCTCATTGAAATGGAAAGGGAGCAATAACTTTGTGAATGAAAGATAGCAAGATATTTCCTCCTGTTCGTGAGCACAATAAAACATATACGAGAGCTTACAATGTTTAATTAATTTAAATAAGTTCAGGTGATGAATGCATGACATGCAATCAAAGTCTTGAGATACACTCAAGCTGCAGTCTATAGAGCAAGGGGCAGCTTCTTCTTTTAAAAAAAAAATACTTTTTAGGCTGGCCCGTTTCCATGGAAACATGCTCTTTAGGCACACACTAAATGTATCCGCACCTGAAAAAACACCGGCACTAATATTTGAACAGTTAACGCTGCAGTACAAGCAACAGAACTCTGGCTGGAGTCCAGCGTTGAATGTGCAAAACATTCAGGGGATCCACAGCAAAGTAACACGTCTGAGGCAGTAAACAGGTCATTGGGAAGCGCTCAGTTGTGGTTAAGAATGCAGAAGAATAAAAACAGTTTAAAAAAATAAAATAATAAAATAAAACTTCATTAAATCAAAGTTACAACACAGTGGAAATCAAGGACATTATTTCTATTGACGATATAAACCGATAAGCTGCATTGAATATTTTTGATTTTGAATTTCCTATGTGTGTGCAGATTTTTTTTTCACTTAGTTCCATCCATTTTTTTTATCTGATGAAGGCCAAGCTTTTATATCATTGAAGCCTTGCACTCCAAGGGCATTGTGAGAAAATCTGACCTACTTGCTTGAGATGGGCATTTGTTTAGTACCTCAGTCAAAAAAAATTCAACAAACAAAACACACACTGTAAACAATGCCTGTGAAATGTACTGTACTTGTGAGCAGTAACCTACTGGAAACTATTTACCAGTAAAATACTGTGTATTCATTCAAATATTACAGTAGCCAAAACTTTACTGTAAAAAATTCTAAAAACATAGTGCTGTGGGGAAATCACATTAACCAAGAATCTACTGTAAAAAAAATCATTGCACCCAAAAGATTACTGTAGAAAATCATAGTAACTAATAATCTACTGTCATTATATATTGTGTTTTTTTAGTTTTTTTACAGTAAGCTACTTGTCGATGGCTGCCAGTTAATAACGGTCAATTTCACAGTGCGTTTTTTACAGTGTAAGGTTAGTGCTGGGTATCTCGTGCAATTCTTTAATAAAATACCGGATTTTCAGAACCAATAACAAAGCAGTACTTCTTTTTGGATATTCTACTTTCAGAAATATGAAGGAAATTAAACTCCTTCCTTTATTTATCAAAAAGAAGACAACATGTACAAGAATGCTACACAGCTGCAAAATGACTTTGAGTAAAAGAAAACACTCTGAAATGAGCAAAATTATGATTTGAATCAGGATATTAAACAAACATAGAAAAAATGAAGAAAAATAAAAAGCCAGCTTTCGGTGCAGACACAGAAATAGTGCTGAGGTTCAATGTTGAAGCAATAATACCAAAAACCTCTCTGACAGACACCTGTTAGGTTGACCGCCCCCTCGTCATAAATCTGTTTCTTTTCCTGCTGAATATTCAAAACTACTGAATCCAGTTGTGTCGGGTTCACCGTCCAAAAAAATTCTGGTTCGATGCTTACGTTAACTTTCCGTACCCGAAGCACTTTAAAAAAGCCTTGACAGCCACAACAAACCAAAGCCAATGTCTGCTATTAGCTTAGATTAACATCACAGTGAAAGAGAACAGGATCCGAATGTTTAAATTGACTAGAATTTGGGGGAAAAGACTGTAATTTATACTAGTCGTTTGGCCAGCGCCCCCATAATGGAAGTCTTAGAGAAATCACACGGTGGTAAAAGTGCACGGGCTGCACATATTTTGGAGGCTGGAACCTCACTCCTTCTTCTGAGTGAGTGAAGGATTGCTGCTGGGTCACCGGGGCCCGAGGCCCCAAAGTAAACACAGGTGTTGAGGAGGCAAGTGACTGGGGTTACCCCATCCAGTAGCTAAAGCAACACTCACAGTCACAGAGAGTGAATAATACTTCAGCAGAAACACACGAGCCGCTGCAAGTTTGAGTTTCCCGTCAATTAACAAATTTCTTATCAAGCCTCATTTAAGAGGGATAACAAGAATTGCACTATTAAATTATGGTTATTAGTGGCTAATGACTAGGTATTAAGCACACTGATCTAGTTGTGTGGTTTAAATGTCTTGTTTTTGGATTGTGGTCAAGGGCAGGTGGGCCTGGCATGAGCAGAAAGGGAGCCACGAAGGGATTTCAACTGTCGACATCTGGCTCTTTAAAAAAAAAGTGGATTTTTCTGTACCACAGATATGAAATTACTGTGTGTTGTTGTCCAGTTTACAGTTTACAGGACAAATCAATCTGAATGAAGCAGGTCTGTGGGTGTCAACTGTCAAAGCTTATTGGATATTTAAAGCGGCGGCAAACAGGATTTGGTGAAACCAACCGACTGAAAAACCTTTTGAAGACTGCGTTGACGTGACCCAAACGTAAGCTCATACAATGCTTTGTATGACATCTTGCAAACTTACAACTTTCCTTGCGAAACTCCATTCAAGCAACAAAACTATTTAGATTGGCAATAGATTGTGAAATAACTAAATATCGTAAAATACTTTGTTAGGTTTAGGAAAATATTGTGAAATACTTAGTTAGGTTTCGGAAAAGATCATGAAATACTTAGTTAGGTTTAGAAAAAGATCGTAAAATACTTGGTTAGTTTTGTGGCTTTGGGTTAAAATATCCAAAGATGTGTCATTACTGAAGTATGCACTTGTTTGCTTTCTAACGTGACAAAAACGTCATTCAGATGCTGAACGGACTGCGACCTCCTGACTGTAAGATCACTTTTGTCGGAGCCATCTGCTCGCCCGCTGTCCTTATTGTTCAAGATTATGTGGATAATATACCGAGAAAGTTCTTGGGATATGTACGATTTAAAAGCGCATCATTTTTTCTCGTAGGTATTGCTACAAATGTCTGATGAGTTCAGCCTATTCAGTTACGGCGGCTGGTGGTACCACAGAGAGAACTACGGTGGACCTCAGGTAATGTAAAATCTGTGAAAGGCTCTTTCTCTCAGCTACTGTAGAAACATGCTGCAAGATGGCTGACTTTGTGAAGAAGGCCAGGTCCATCACAGTGCTGCTCAGTTTAGGTGCAGAGCTACCCAGTAATTTATGATCTGTTCCACGGACTATTCTACTTGCTTCACTCTTTCCATCTAATGCCAAACAAACTGACACAAACAAATCTTGGCACTTTGAGGGATTTACAATGCACAAAATGAGCACAACTTCCCACGCACCACGGTTGAAAGCGTCATGGCTGACGTTTTCACCCCAAAGTGTGAAAATGGCAAGCATGAACATTTTAGTCTTGAAAAAGTATTAATGTGTATCCTAAAATTAATGTTTGAACCCAAGGGCGTAGGTTTCCAGAGGGTTCATAGGGACTAGTCATGACCAAAGTTTGGACAAAAATATTTGCATACTCACTCGTCTGTAATAGTATCGAAACTTCAAAACAGATTTTTCACTACTAGTACAATACTATGTTCAATCCATGTCCATGTTTTCCAATGCGCCCTCGAGACAGCGAGGGAGAAAGTGGTGAGTCAGAAACACACTAAGTTACGCGAGTCGTAAATGCAGAATGAGAGCTGACAGTAGTCTGACACAATAAGCTACTAAAATACGTCAGGAAATAATAATGTCTCATATTAGTATTTTGTTTGGTCTCAGCATTGATATGGTTGAGCCTTTTGTGCTTTGTAGATAAGAAAATGCCACCAAAAAAGAAAAGAGATATCTGTTTTTTTTCACCACGTAAGTAGCAACAAAGAAGCCACATTATTGTTAGCTAATGTTAGTAATAGGCTAACTACTCACACAGTGTAAACCTGCTATATTTTGAAACACATTCAGAAAACTCAGAAATCGAGTGAAGGTGCAGTGCAAGTTGAACCAGCTGGACCAGCAGGGCTCCAGATGAGATCGTACTCATGGCATTTTGTGAAGAATTATCTTGAATAAGCAATGCGATAGAAGGACATTTGGGGAATCTGACCTTATGTCAGTGTTGCACCCTTAAAACAAACTGTCCACAAACACGTCCTTCTTCGGTTTGCAACTTTTATTAAAACAAGTCACAGGTTGAACACAAGCACACGTTTTGGTCTCCAGCTTGCATACTGCACCTCTTCCTGCTCTAATTTGTGAAAAGAGAGAGAGCGCTCTCTTCTACAGGGTGAGGACAATACTGTCCTCCCTTCAGTCAGTATGTGTACAGGTAATCAATGTTCTCAAACATTGGAATAACAACTTGTGAATTAACTTAAACACACATTTAAAGTAAATGATTAGAAATGGACAGTCATATTAAATCAGTAAAACATATGAAATAACATATTTCCACGTGCTATACCAGCACTTTTGGATTGTGAATTATGTGATGTTGAATAGAAAACAAGGCTGTGCCATAACATCTGAACCTATTACCTAAATGTTCTAAATTGCTTTCAAAAGAAATACAAATACTACTCATAAGGTCTACATTTATTCATTAAGGGATTATTTTTTTAATGCATTCACGAAACTCCCGTGCAGACGTAGTGCACGTTGAGGGAGCAGCAGCTGGATCCAGCAGGGCTTTAGGTGAGCTCTTACATTGATTCTCTGTGAGGTGTATTATCGTGGCTGACAGTGTAAACATTGTCTACCTGTTTTATGTGCATTATTAATATGTTAAAACATGCATGTTCAGACTAGGCTACGTTTTCTTTGGTCTATAGGGAACAGTCAGTTTGCGCCAGTGACCATCAAGGAAGTCATGCTAGACGGACGATATACATATCTTTTTGGAGTATCTGTATTTTCTTTTCTTTTGATAAGACATCAAAAGAAAAGAAAATACAACTAGCTAATAATTGCATAAAGAAGGAAAACACTTTATGTATAGCCTATTAAGTGCTGCAGAATAGATTTATTTGACATCTTTTAATATATTTTGTCTTTTTTCACTCCACAACTGGTAAAAGTTTCTTATATATTTTGGATATACAATATACTGTTACTGTATATTGGCATTTTTTTTACTAATTTATTCAACTATTTATAATGAGTATTTATTTGGTGCAGAATACTGTTTTGTATTTAAACTAAGGTTGTATTGCTGTTATGTTTCAATCAGTTCCAGGTTAAACAAATGTTAATATATTTTAATAAAGTTGGCCTGTTCGACATAATATCAACTAAGTTTTTTTTATATGGCGGGGGTCCCTACCAATGCGTAGACCAAACCTACGCCCTTGTTTGAATCGTGCCGTGGAGAAAGATTTCTCCATTGATATCTTCTTAGACTCGACACTAATCGTAAAGAAATGCACCCTCGAGGTGTTGCATTACAGTCAGTCAAGGTGAGTAATAGTTGAACACCTGCCATCAACACGGCAGTGCTGAGTCATAACTATGAATATGTCACACAGCCAGAAACTGAATTACAAATCAGTCGATGTGCTCCTGGGTTGTCGGGAGCTGATTCTTTGCATTACAAACAAGTGTTTATACAACGCTTTGTCCACCTCTGTTGTGGGTGAACAGCTGCGCAGCAACTATCCTCTGAGTGTGTTTACGCATGTATTTAAACAGATTCCAAAACCAAGGGGCCCTCTTCCTTCATCATTAGCCTCCTAAACTGATGTTTTAAAATATTTATTTCCTGTACAACACTGCCTAACCCGGCAGACATGTTCTGGATTTTTTATTTTTTTTGTTGCATTTCTTATATCTTTTAGCTTGGATGATACTATTGTGCAGATGTATGAACGTATAACATTTTTCCCGGGAGTTACTGCTTCCCTTGAATAATGACTTGTCAATTCAACAAGCCACCCGCAACTATTTGTTTCTTTTTCTCTCCTTCATTTGGACAGTTTGTGTATAGACTATATAATACGAGACAGTCAACAGAATCTTGATTTGCTAAGATTGCGCCACAATAACTTTGCATTTCAGTTTGGCAGCAACTTCACTGAAAATCTGCATTCCGACATACAATAAAAGTTGTTTTATTTTCTCAAAATTGCAAGTAACCAGGTTAAATATTGTGTTTTTATATTTTGAATAGTTTTTTGATACCTTATCTGACTAGCAAAACTTTTCATTCGATGAGTAAAAGTAGCACGTGTCCACGTTATTTTTATTTTTTTTAATGAACGTACTCCCTTTTAACTTACAGCACATCCATATAATTCTTTTGTGCTGAAGGAACATTTACCCACCAGAGTTGCTTCCCCAATGTAAATCTGTCAACTTGTGTTAACCTGGGGGTCGTCATCCTGCAGCCACGATCCAACTCTCTGCTGAACTCAAAGACTAATCCATTATCTGTTTGCACAGCTGAGAGGAGGAACTATACTTATTACAGGGAATAGTTAAGAAATCCAATATACTATAGCACGTTGCCCCCCGAGGCCCTGCTTCTGTGCAATTTCATCACTCTTTGCCAAACAAACTTAATCTGTATCAGGTTAACCCTTTTTGTCCCAACGTAATGAATGGAATGTCATTAAAAAGTTATTTGAGGTAAAATGGGATAGCATTCCTTCTTATTCTTAGCATTCGTTTAGTTTAATCAGTGAACGGACAAATTGTGTTTTTCAAAAGGAGATTTTCATTTTACGCCATGTAGCACATGTTGCGCTTTAAAATCTTTTATTATTATATTATTTTATTCTTTAGCTGGATCGAAGCTTTCATTCGCCTGCAGCTTTTGACAGGCTGGCAGATGGGAACTTTTAATAATACAATGATTTCTTAAGGAACAACAACACATACTGTACCAGAATATTTTTCCTCAGCGTGCTTGGGGAAAAAGAATCTTATGGAAAATATTTTTTTGGGCGGGCGGTGCGGACATCGAAGGAAATTCCACACAGCTTGACAATTTACTTTATTTTGGGCTTTTTTCTAAAAATCCTCTTGTCACCTCTGATTACAATGAGCTGCATGTATCAGTTACACATGTGCCATGCGTGATATTCTACCTGAGCTCTCTCTGTGTAATGTGGCCACGTTAGCTTTCGGGGGCTGGGGAAGGTTGCACGTTGCCCGTTGCCTGCGTGGTGGCTTTGAAGGAGGATCAAAGGAATCACTGTCATCGTCTTCATACCGAGCTCTTTTTATTAAAGCAAAATTAGATGTGTTCCATTTGGGGGAACATGCAGCGATGTAGATGACGGTTCAAACACAGGGATTTAGAAGTGAAATCTGATGTGCAGGTTGAGATCAAACCGGAGGAAAATTCAACATTTTGGAAAAAGGATATTTACTGCAATATAAGATTAAAGAACAAGCTCACGGCCCCTGTCTGTCTTGCATATGTTAAAAGTGCAGTTTTTCTTCCTTATCACTCATCAGCTTTAGGAGCTTGCAATGTGACACAAAGCAACACACGTGAAACCATTTTAAAGTATTTTTTCAATTCATTTCATCAGATGATTAGCGAAGAATTTCTAGTTAGCTGGTTCGATGTCCTTAAGCAAAGAGTTTGTTTTATTCCTCTTTTTTGCTTGCTCCTTTGTACCATCCAAGAGTTAGTATAAGCTGTCTTGTCCAAACCTAAGAGTTATGCTCTCACTCCAAAAATCTATAAAAAAACAAGGCAACAAACACGAAACTACATATTTGCAGGACTTGAAAACAGCAAAACCTGCCCCTCCCCAAAAAAAGAGTAATATATTAAACTAGAAAATTTCGCAAGAAATTTTGAAAGTGTGGCTACTACTGCCGTAAGACCTCGCAATATATAGCTTTTGTTTCTGACGCCCGTCTCTCCTCCAAAGCGCTTGAGTTGGTTTGTGTGTTAAACTGATTGGCTGATATGAAGCACCTGTGTGCTGCCGTCGTCATGGTGACCAAGTGAGCGCCAGCAGACTGATTAGAGGCAGACTGGACTGTGGACTTAAGGAAATAAACTACTGAACGTCCTGAACACACGCAAACGTATATGAAATATCATATGACCTTATTAATGATCAGTGTTGACAACTACACAATATAAAACACACGTAAACGTCTTTGTGTGTGTCTGTGTGTGTGTGTATGTGTCTGTTTGTGTGTGTGTGTTTGTGTGTCTGTTTGTGTGTGTTTGTTTGTTTGTGTATGTGTTTGTTTGTTTGTGTGTGTGTCTGTGTGTGTGAGACAAACAGACAGAGAGACAGAAGTCATCTGTGTTGTGTGCGTGTGTAAGTGTCTGTGTGTCTGTTAAACTGCCCTAACGAGAACACCTGTGGGTCGTTAGATCAAAGGTTGCCATGGTGATGACTTCAAAGGGACTTCCTTACGCTGAGCTTAATAGACCTAAATACTGTGGAACTCCTTTCAAACTATTTAAAAAAAATGGTACTTTAAAAGCCCCGATTGCTTCGATATCGCATATTGAGCGTTAGGAAGACCTGATGAACAGATACTGTGACTGGCGAGTCTGTACGATAAAACATGTGTCTGTACGGGCGATTTACAAATCAGGTACGAGCTTCAGGGGAGACGTGGCTTTGGAGGGAGATTTAACATGGCGGCGGATGGCAGAGCGAGGTGGACTTTCTCTCACATTCAGTCCGATTTCAAGACGTCTGAGTCCGTTGGATTCCTATCGACCGCAGTTTATGACAGAAGACAAGATTTCCAACGTTTCTATCCAACAATGGTGTATGAAGAGTGAACATTGTGGGAGTAAAGACAAAATACGTTTTATTTTTTTAACAGTTTCTGTCGCTTCTTCTCACTCTGTTAATTGGCGCGCCACCCTCTACGAACGTTTCGTGAAATTTTTTTTATGTTTTTTGCATTTTTCGGGAAAACGTACGGGCGAATCTCTTAGAAAAGTCATACCTCACGATTCCCGCGCAAACCGCACGTTTCGATGTAATTTTTGCGCATGTGCTGGCAACGCTCTGGGAGGAGTAGTGGTTTGACTATAAGAAGAATAATAATAACTAGAAATTGCATTTCCTGTGGAAAATGCGTTGGAATGCAAAAAGCTGAAGCATAAAGCTGAAATATTTGAAAGAAATTGCTGAATGTAGCTGAAAATAGTGAAATATAGTTGAATAAAGGTTAAGTGTGTTAAACTGCCCTCATTCCAAGGGTTGCCATGGTGATGAATTCAAACATCGGCAGTTACAATTAAAACAGGCGAATCTATATGAAAATAGAGGAATATATATGAACATGTAAAGAAAACTACCTGATGAAAAGTGTTGAAGCCCAAAAGCATTAAACTGAACTGTTGAAAATCCTTCTTGTTTAAATGTATAATTGGAAAAGTTGAAAGGAAAACTGCATCATCTAAATACTGAACATAGTGAAATATTGTTGAATAAAGCTTAAAAAAGCTGAATATATTTGAAAATAACAAAACAGCTGAATAGATATGAAAATAGTGGAATATATATATGAACAGATAGAGAAAGGGAGGGAGGGAGACAGAGAGAGAAGTCCTGTGTGTGTGTGCGTGTGTAAGTGTCTGTGTGTCTGTTGAACTGCCCTCATGTCAGAGGTTGCCATGGTGATGAATTCAAACATCGGCAGTTACAATTACTAACTGCCGATGATTACATGGAGTCAATGCTGGGAAACACCTATCCAAAAATCACCCAAAAAACATACTTAAAAAGCCCCAATTGCTTAGATATCGCATATGAAGCGTTAGGAAGACCTGATGAACAGATACTGTGACTGGCGAGTCTGTACGATAAAACATGTGTCTGTACGGGCGATTTACAAATCAGGTACGAGCTTCAGGGGAGACGTGGCTTTGGAGGGAGATTTAACATTGAAGCGGATGGCAGAGCGAGGTGGACTTGCTCTCACATTCAGTCCGATTACGAGACGTCTGAATGTGTTGGATTCCTATCGACCGCAGTTTATGACAGAAGACAAGATTTCCAACGTTTTGAGCTATAAATTATGCCCAAAGAGTACACGGTACGGAGTTTACGGCAAATTTAAAAAAAATAAATCTTCAAGATCTGACGTGGGTCTGCCCTCTAACATGACATCACGTGCTCTGAGCTCCGCAACACACACTCATGCAAAAGAGAGAAAAGGCGGCAAAAAAACATAAAACTAAAACGCTGACAATTATGACAGTATAAAATATATCAATAAGTGGAGATATACGGTAATAGCTGAAAGTTTTGGCAACATTTTAAACTTGGAATGGTGTCTCTAGCTGAAAGCATGGCAGAGCCTTAGGCTTTTGGAGTTGAAGAAGTTTAAGCGGATTTTAAAACGTTTTTCCATTGGAAACCATTCATTTTTATTTTCATAAAAAGTTTAATAATTTAAATATTTGAAAAAATATGAAAAATGTAAAAGCGTAGAATAATAGCTGAACGTTTTGTCAACATTTGAAATTTGAAATTGTGTCTCTAGCTGAACGTATGAAGAACCTGTAAACGTTTGAAGTTGAAGATGATTTGAAGATTTCCCCATTGGGTCCCATTTTAAAAAAAATCATAAAAAGTTTAATAATTTAAAAATTTGAAAAGTCTGAAATTTGAAAAGGAAGTTGCACACGTGTGCTTAAGAAGCTGAATATTTGAATAATTGAACTTTTTTCTGTAGCTGAAAATATGAAGGAGTTGAAGAAGTCCAAAATACGTACGGAAGAAATAGAAGAATAATAATAATAAGTTTTTTAAAGATTCGAAGAACAATAGTTGGAATGCTCGAAGCATTCCAACTAATAACTAGAAAATTTCGCAAGAAATTTTGAAAGTGTGGCTACTACTGCCGTAAGACGTCGCAATATATAGCTTTTGTTTCTGACGCCCGTCTCTCCTCCAAAACACTTGAGTTGGTTTGTGTGTTAAACTGATTGGCTGATATGAAGCACCTGTGTGCTGCCGTCGTCATGGTGACCAAGTGAGCGCCAGCAGACTGATTAGAGGCAGACTGGACTGTGGACTTAAGGAAATAAACTACTGAACGTCCTGAACACACACAAACGTATATGAAATATCATATGACCTTATTAATGATCACAGTGTTGACAACTACACAATATAAAACACACGTAAACGTCTTTGTGTGTGTATGTATGTGTGTCTGTGTATGTGTGTCTGTGTATGTGTGTCTGTGTGTGTGAGACAAACAGACAGAGAGACAGAAGTCATCTGTCTTGTGTGTGTGTGTGTATGTGTTTGTTTGTTTGTGTGTGTGTATGTGTTTGTTTGTTTGTGTGTGTGTATGTGTGTCTGTGTGTCTGTGTGTGTGAGACAAACAGACAGAGAGACAGAAGTCATCTGTGTTGTGTGTGCGTGTGTAAGTGTCTGCGTGTCTGTTAAACTGCCCTAACGAGAACACCTGTGGGTCGCTAGATCAAAGGTTGCCATGGTGATGACTTCAAAGGGACTTCCTTACGCTGAGCTTAATAGACCTAAATACTGTGGAACTCCTTTCAAACTATTTAAAAAAAATGGTACTTTAAAAGCCACTATT
Source organism: Clinocottus analis (assembly GCF_023055335.1). NCBI lineage: Eukaryota > Metazoa > Chordata > Actinopteri > Perciformes > Cottidae > Clinocottus > Clinocottus analis. Next base: position 1,729,344 of record NW_027176229.1, on the reverse strand, counting down.
GCTTCGATATCGCATATTGAGCGTTAGGAAGACCTGATGAACAGATACTGTGACTGGCGAGTCTGTACGATAAAACATGTGTCTGTACGGGCGATTTACAAATCAGGTACGAGCTTCAGGGGAGACGTGGCTTTGGAGGGAGATTTAACATGGCGGCGGATGGCAGAGCGAGGTGGACTTGCTCTCACATTCAGTCCGATTTCAAGACGTCTGAGTCTGTTGGATTCCTATCGACCGCAGTTTATGACAGAAGACAAGATTTCCAACGTTTCTATCCAACAATGGTGTATGAAGAGTGAACATTGTGCGAGTAAAGACAAAATACGTTTTATTTTTTTAGCAGTTTCTGTCGCTTCTTCTCACTCTGTTAATTGGTGCGCCACCCTCTACGAACGTTTCGTGAAATTTTTTTGACAGTTTTTGACGTTTTTTGCATTTTTCGGGAAAACGTACGGGCGAATCTCTTAGAAAAGTCATACCTCACGATTCCCGCGCAAACCGCACGTTTCGATGTATTTTTTACGCATGTGCTGGCAACGCTCTGGGAGGAGTAGTGGTTTGACTATAAGAAGAATAATAATAACTAGAAAGAGCATTTCCTGCTGAAAATGCGTTGGAATGCAAAAAGCTGAAGCTTATAGCTGAAATATTTGAAAGAAATAGCTGAATATAGCTGAACATAGTGGAATATAGCTTAAATTAGCTAAATATAGCTAAATATATTTGAAAATGAAAGAATAGCTGAATATATGTAAAAATAGCGGAATATATTAATATAGCTGAAAATAGCGGAATAGATGAATATATAAATAAATAGCAAATCATTATTGAAAATATAGAAAAGGCAAAATACCTGCTGAAAAATTTTACAGTTCAAAGTCATTTCATTGAACTGTTGAAAATCCTTGTTGTTTAAATGTACAATTGGAAAAGTTGAAAGGAAAACTGCATCATCTAAATCAGGTGTCAAACATACGACCTGGCCCGCCACAGTGTCAAGTCCAACAAAAGAAAAAAAAAAGTTTTTGGGAAAAATTTTAGTGTGCCACAGGTGGGATTTGAACCACTGACCCTTTGCTTCTTAGACAGAGTTGCTAACCACTGATCCACAGGCGAAGTTGGTGAGACAGCTGATATTATTGACTGTCTACAAAACCATCTGTCAAACCTCAGAAGGTGAACGTCAGTGACGCTGTTAATCCTGACGTCTATAACCAAAGTGACCTGCACACACGCGCGCACATACACACGCACACACACGAACGTGCACGCGACCATAATAACAAGTTAGCGCGGCCGTTCGCGCGCGCGCACGGCCGTTCACGCGCGGCCGTTAAGGCTCGGGCGCATCCGTTTACACGCGCGGCCGTTTCACGTTAGTGTGCTGCCGTTCACGCGCGTGCACGACCGTTTATGTGCGCACCCGTTCACGCGCGTGCACGTGCGCACCCGTTCGCGTGTGCGGCCGCTTACGTGCCTGCTGCCTGTAGATGCACAGACCAAAGGGCTGCTGCTGGGGACGGACCGGCTCTCCCATTCAGTCGGACCTCAACACGTCTTATCTGTTGGATTCCTATCGACCGCAGTTTACGGCAGAAGACAAGATTTCCAACGTTTTGAGCTATAAATTATGTCCAAAGAGTATACGGTTTCGAGTAGAGAGCAAGTTTAAAATATGTGTATCGCCAAGTGCCCTCGCTCTGGAGTCTGACGTCACCGCTGTGAGCTGCCCAACACACAATAATGAGAAAGGCAGAAAAGGTGCGGAAAAAACATAAAACGAAAACGCCTACAGTTAAAACACTATAGGAGATATCAAAAAGATGAGTAATACAATAACAGCTAAACGTTTTGTCAACATTTTAAAGGTGGAATGGTGTCTCTAGCTGGAGGCATGACAGAGCCTTTCCCTTTTTGAAGTTGAAGAGTTGAAAGCGGATTTGAAGATGTTCTTCATTGGAAACCATTCATTTTTTTTTTATAAAAAGCTGAATAATTTTGAAAATTGAGAAAATATGAAAAATGTAAAAGCGTAGATTAATAGCTAAAGGTTTTGTCAACATGTGAAATTTTAAATATTGTCTCAAGCTCAACGTATGAAGAAACTGTAAACGTTTGAAGTTGGAGATGATTTGAAGATTTCCCCATTGGGTCCCATTATAAAAAAAATCATAAAAAGCTTAATAATTTGGAAATTTGAAAAGTCAGAAATATGAAAAGTCATAGCCATCGTCTCCTTAACTAGCTGAATATTTGAATAATTGAACTTTTTTCTGTAACTGGAAATATGAAGGACTAGTTACGGTCCAAAATACGGATGGAAGAAATAGAAGAAGAAACAGTTTAATAAAGATTTGAAGAACAATAGTTGGAATGCTTGCAGCATTCCAACTAATAAGCCCGCAGGAGAACATGAAGTGTGCTTCCAGCATGGGGTCTATGACCCCATGCGGCTGAAGCCACACTTAATAAGCCCGCAGGAGAACATGAAGTGTGCTTCCAGCATGGGGTCTCTGACCCCATGCGGCTGAAGCCACACTTAATTAACTTTACAACTTGGCTTGCGTGCAAGTTGTTTAACTGTGATTGTATTCTTTCATGTCACATGGAAGCCTGGCGACCACTTTTAAAAGTTAGCGTCGGAACCCTGTATTAAGAGGCCCTGTCCTCCAGACAGACCACGTACTCCATACACATCCTCCATCGAGAAGTTCAAAGGGAAAAGATGAGTTCGGCCTTCAGCCTGATTAGAAGAGCTGTGTGATGTGGAAGCCGCACTTCCTCCACTTCATTGTGGACGCTAAGCTACAGCGTTCTAGGTTTAGGTCAAACCAAGGTGGTTTCTATCAAATATTATCAACATCATCAGGGAGTGAGAAGCAACTAAAGGACGTAAAGAGGAGACACTGACTGGAGGACCAGTTGGGTTTAAGGATTTATTTATATGTTGTTCATGTAGTATTTGGGCCTCCCTGAGCTCCTGCTGCACATTGTAGGGACATCAAGGTCAAAACTGTGCTAAAGATGGAGAATTGTTCCTCACAACTGATTCCCCTGAAGTTTAAACTTAGAATAGTTGAGTTTAAATGTGAGAAAACTGAGAAACTGAATACAATTCAATAAGGTTGAACATTGTTTGAAAGAAATATTGTGTGTGTCAAAAGAGCCATTTTAAATTGTTAGTAGCATTTTTCATGACACTCAAATCAATATGCACCTCCTGAACCCAGACTGTGGTGTCATATGTGATGAAAGGCCAGGCGGAAGGAGTTAAACGGCATATATCAATTTGTTGTTATAATCTGGACGTTAATACCAATGATTAACATTTAACTGACTAGTATTTCCAGTGTTGACGAGCTAATGAAGCATTGCTTCACTGACTCATCATGCACTTCCCTCGTTATAACCAACTGATTTTAATATCATTCCTCCTGCAGCAGTGGCTCAAATAGAAAGTACTTTACTTAAAATACTTTTTTCCAGGAATCATTGGGTCATTTTATGTTTTTTTGGGTGCGTATGCAACAGCACAAACATTCTCTGTAGCATTTACACCCAATACTTAACAATGAATCTAGACATCCTAAAATACCAGAGCCAACGGACCGGGGATATTTTTTAGGATTTGTATCGGCCAACATATGCTCTCCTCAATGTATGCCAAAAATAAAGTTTGAATCATAAGCTATTTCTATAGTGTAGTATATAGTGTTCCATTCTGTCCTGAGAGAAGTGATACATTGTATGTAATGTTATGTTTTCTTTTGTAACAGCTGGAAATGTGTTAAGGTCTCCATCCTTAAAACTGGCTTGGGAAGTTACTCTGAGTAACAAAGAGTTTGGGTAAGTAGATTAAGACCAAGAGCTTGACTTGTTACCATGCATTATGTGTGTGGATACCTTCATATTTAAGGTGTCTTACATCCAGCCAATGATCGAGGGCAGAAGTTTCATTAATCAAGTCATTCATGGAAAAATATGGAACGACGTCCAAAACGTGAAAACGTCTGAGTCAATGACAGCTCGGTTCTTTATTAGCCGCCACGCCGCCGCACCAGCTGGTCCTCAAACAGGCGTACGCGGTGATCTACGTGCTGCACGGTGGGATGTGGTGGCGAGCTTAAGCCCGGCAGGAAGTGTGTCTCTGGACAGCATTTGCAGGGGGAGAGGGGCGGGGGGATTGGAGGGGGTGGCGCTCCAGAGTTGCACACCCCCGTCCCAGAATCACAAAGAGCAAGGAGAGGCAATTGGCTTGACAGCACATGTAATAGAGACCGAGCCGCCCGAGGGCCCTCGGCCAGAGCTGCAGCAGTGGAGAGATTGGCGGGGGTTTGGCTCTGCTAAAAAAAATGAGCCCGGGATCAGATCCGCAAGGCTTCTCATGTCAGTCACATCCACAATCTTATTTTCGCTGAGCATCTGGAGGGTTTGGATCCGCGGTGGAAATGTGTTCACTGTGCGTGTTCGTGGCACTGGTTTTACTTGGCACAACGAGTGATGGCTCGCTTTTTTTAATATAGATTCGTAGAGGGTTTTAGAGAGCGGAGAATTCTTGAGGTGGACTTGTAAAAGAAAAAGAAAAAAAAGCGCAGCAGCACAATGGACAATGAGCGTGGCTGTGGTTGTGAGACTGTGGGGAGATCGCGGGGAGCCTGATGGAAAACCTGGCCGGGCTGCCGTGAGCATGCGAGGTCAGGACATATGCTGACATGGACTTCTGGGCCCGAGCCGGAGGCTCCGCAGGCAGCGCTCCTCTCGCTTGTCTCAGGCTTTATATCAAATGTTTTTCTCATACCGTCTGATATGGAACAGTGGTTTTGGAATATATTATAGAAGAAGACAATAAAGTCCTGGTGGGCTGAATTTCTCTCACTTTCTATGGCACAGGAATTAAAAAATCTAATCAAAATGTTCTTGCTGGATTTGTGTCTATTGGCATTTCTGTGACTCAATTCAGAATGAAATCCGTTTGTCAGATGTAAATCAGTTCAGGACCTTAACAGATCAATAACCTTTCAGTTTTCAACATTTTCATAAGTTCTTTATAGTAAGGTTTAGTTAATAGGTTATAAGTCCTTATTATATGCATATTCACAGAAGTATTTGTTAATACGACTATATATGTGTCAAAATAGCATTATAAACATGATTAATGTGAGGTTATTTTACATTATAAACGCTTAGGAACATTACAAACCTAATGATTTTCCTATAATTGTTTGGAATAGCAAACACATGCATTAGTTTACCTTACTTGCCTATTATATGATTCCAGTTTTGGTACTTTATTAAGATGATCACATTCTTTAGTGCTCACCAGTTAACTATGTTTAAGTATTAATGGTTAGCGATACTTCGTGCAGGTGCTGGATCTAAGGCAGAAATAAACATTTCAATAAATGTGTTCGTAATGCAATTACTAAACAATTATAAGAAACAATTAACAAGTGCACATACATGTCTTAAAATATATCAAAAGATCTGTATAATTCTATTATTAACACTTATATTGTCATAACACATATTAGTGTTTACAAGCATCTTATAAGGGCCGTATTACTATTAACTAGCGTTACCAATAATTGAAATTTTGATAGATAAACTTCCAAGATCAATAATTAAAGAACTGCCACAATTTGCTCGTTAGATAACTAAGCAAATGTTTGATCAATCCCTTTTTGGCTCCAAACAGAGAGATAAAAGGATCAGACTCAGCTTAACACATCCAGGTATTTCACCCCAAAGTAAGGCTCCCATCACAACCCGACCCTGTTCTCTTCCTATTTGTGGACTCTGACTCCCTGTTCAGCTTCCCCCAAAAACCAAACAACCGCACAACTGACTAAGCATCCTTTCATTGAAGTATTGTATTTCACTTATGTCTGATGAGAGCACCAAGTCTTTTGTTTGGTCTTTTTGTGATGTGCTAGCAAAGCCCACCCCCCCCTTTAACCTCTTTCACAGCCAAGCTGTCAGAAGGAGCATGTTGTCCTTAAGAATGAGACAGAGCAACATCTGATTAGCATTCACAGCACTACCTCCACTCCCTTGGTATTTTATTACCACAGGTGCACGGGCATTCATTGATCAGATGCACGCTACGGGGCCGAGGTTAGCCCTTAATTGAAAACAGCTCTATTTATACACCTGCAGGCACTAAAGGTCTCCAAGAGAGCACAGGGAGGTTGAAAAGAAGAGAAAGGAAGGAGGGAGAGGAGGGGAACACAGAGCAGTGACAGAGCGGAGAAACAAGACATGCCTTTGGGAGACATAAGTTAAGGCCTATACAGGGAGGGCAACACGTATTACCAAAACAACATGGATGCCCAGTACCATGAGAGGATAAGTAAGCAGGTGCAAAGGTTTTTGGGGAAGTACACAAAAAAACTTTATTTGAATCAGGATGAAGCCTTTTTTTTTGTCAACTGCATTGAGTTTCTTTACCGCGCAGCTGGCGGTTTGTTTTCCGCACTCGCTGTTCAGAACACTGTACCAATTGTGCTCGGCCACTTTGCAGGTGGTACGTTGCATCCGGGGACTCGTGTCTTCACAATGGAACCATAGCAGGAGGTCAAGAGGAGGGTCACACGTTGGTGGAAGTCCAATCAGAAAACAAAACCACGGAGGAAAGAGCAATCTGCATTTAGACATAGTGGGGCTCAAATGTGCCACTTTTGATGAAATGGGTCAGCAAATACTGTTTTTTTCCTGTCATGTCACGTTTTCAACGTGTGGGAAAGCTGTTAATTTGTTAAAAAGAAAATAAATGTTTGCTTTAGTTGCTTCATGTAGTTTGGCCGTAGAAGAAGATTAAAATACCAATTGTAGAAACGCAAAACGCTATTTTTTGTTGTTGTTGTGTTGACTAGATGTCGTCCACACGGTGGACACAGTGATCCGGTCTCTCAGACACAGTTAGCACCCTAACAAAAACGGTCCCTCCATGAACCTAGATCTCGGGAGACGGGACAGACTACATGAAACATTCTGGTGTGTTCCCGTACACAACATTTCCCCCTGGATCCTGTCGGGACAAGATAAAAGGCTTTTTGTGGCCTTAATATCACCGTAACTGCAGGTGTGGAGGCTCCCATTTCACCTGCGTCACTGATGTTCACAGACGTTTGGACGAGGGCGAGACATCTGCACGTTTGGATAAGCATCTGAGGGTTCAATCAAATTCAACACCTAGCAGGTAAATGTTTGGATACCTCCGCATCCTGCGCCTATGTGTGTGTGTGTGTTTGTGTGTGTCTCTGTGTGTGTGTGCGTGTGTGTCTGTGCGTGTGTGTGCTGAATGGTCCTATTTGGAGTCTGTTCTGGCTTGTCATCAAAGGGGGGAAACCATAACCACATGGCTTTATCAAGAATGAGAACAATATCTGTGTGATCCTTTTCCCTCAGGAGGGGTTGGGGAGCAGTTTACAGAGGACTCACGCTTGGAGTTTTTTCATTCAGCTCGTTTATGTTTAGCATTTGTATTCAGACAAATTCCTTTATTCAAAGAAAAAGAAAAAAAGGCTTGTTCCTTGTAGGACATGAATTTCCATTTATCCTGTCTTTTGTTAAAAAACGCAATCATAAAAAAGGATTATACAAGCTGCTCAGACCGCTACCGCACCGGACGTGGCTATAAAAGATTCAAACTTTACGACCTGTCATGCCTTGATTAGCAGAGCAGAGCGCTTTACATGTTCCTCTATAGCGCTGCAGCTCGTTGCAGGAAGACAAAGGGCGGGAACAAAAATAAGTATATCTTATTTTATATTCGACGTCTAGTGAAAATCAGTGAGTCAATGAATCACTTAGTTGAACATCAGCATGGTCGTTTTCTCATTTGTGAGGAATTTCACGGTTGGCTCCCGAAGATTGTGAACGAGATTTCTTTCTTTTTTTGTTGCATTTCTTGGACTAAACGGCTCATCAATGAATCAAGAAAGTAACCTGCAGATTGAACAATAAGGAAAGTAATCGGAACTCGACATTAGCAAAAAAAGAAAGGGAGCAACTGTATTTCCTTTGAGTCCTGATGCTGTTTTCTAGCCAATCGTAGACGAGCCACATCGAATGATAATAGTTGTTCCTGTTTTGGTAGAGCAGCTGGAACGACGTACTTCCCCTGTTTGACCCCACAATCGTCATCGCAGGATCATGTGATCATCCTCTATTTATTATTTACTGTACACAACCTAAGAATAACAACAATGACCTCATATTTAATCAGAGCCCACAGGGCAGCTTTAGCTCTTAAAGGGGATCAAAATCTACCAGATGCAACTATATGAGAACAGAACTTTTTTTTGTTTCAAGGCTACGCTATTTTTTGTCCTGTTTTGATTTGGTCTTGAGGAGAAGACAGAGGATCTAAAATAATATTCTCTTACTCTGGGTGAGAAGTCAATGCAACACGGAGAGACCGAGACCAGGAGAGTGAATTCTCTTGTCCGATACCCCAAAATCCACCAACCACATTCACACTTTAAAACAAACATGTTCAACCCGTTGAAAACTGTGGAACCGATTTGTCTCTAGATCACTTTTTCCCTATGTTTGAGTCATCGTAAGAACCCCATATTGATTCCAATACTTGTATTTATCTTATTTATTTGTTCAGCAAAGTCTTGCAAAAAAATGTATATCTGCAAAAAAAAAACTTAACATCCAGCATGATATGAGCCAGATTCCCCAAAAATGCCTCCTTAAGCGGTCAATGACACACTTTTTTGGAAAAATTAGGACCTCAAGAATCTTAATCTGCAACAAAAATCACAATAAAACAAAGCCTTCGCCTGTTACGAAAGAGTTTCATTAAAAAAACTGTAGAAAAATTACGAATTTTATGCCAAAAGATTGTCTGAATGGGGCATGCTGGGACATAAAATTGGCGCGGGAGGATTTTCGTGCACGGTTTCCAAAAGGTTCATTTTCCGAGTCTTAACAGAAGTCTCCTGATACTAAGAGTCTACATCCCCCCCCTCCTCCGGTTACTCAACATCTCCGTGGGTCAGGTGGGGTTTGAACTCACGTTGGTCGGCTCCTGCCGTAGAAAGCGGAGCTCCTCGCAGCCTGGGCAGCCTGGGCCACTGCTTTCTTCTCTTCAAACTGCTCCCTGCTCAGGACGCTGCCCTTGTGGCCGTGCTCCACCAGCTTACGAGCCAACTCCCTGCTCTGCAAGAGACAAGGGAAAGGGCAGAGGAGTCAGACGAGGATAGAGATGATAGAGAGGAGACGGCCTGCAAGCCGACCCGGAGACTGAGTCACAGCTTGAGTATTTTTTTGGCACGTGAGTGTCTTTTTTATTATCACTATTAAATGTCAGAAACTAGTCAGAAAAATGCCTATAGCAGTTTCCCTCCAGATATTCAGTTGAGGATGATGCCCAACAGAGAACTGCAGAACGTCCTCACCTTTAAGAAGCCAGAACCTGACAGCGTTTGCTTGACAATGTATTTAAACACGCGATTGTTTCTGTTGATCCACTTACTGGTGAAACACTGCTATCAATAATGTAGCATACGTTTACATTTGCAACAACCCTGTCTCCTACGAAACTACACACTCTGTTAGGCTTTCAGGGAAATGTGACTTCACAGATCACGGTCGCAGTTTTTAACATTGTGAAACACGGTTAATACTGTGAATTTTTTTAAAAACACAACAAGAACTACTTTGTTAGGTTTTTGCCAACAAATGTACACACGGGACGCGAACAGCATTCTTCTGGGTGAAAGTTGTTTTTATTTCCACGCGCTCGCGTACGTCGAGATCAAACTTACCCTATACGACAAAATACGTTTCCCTCAAAAACGTAACTCGAAATTTGAAATTTCGAATTTGGTCAGCCGGTAGGGTTTAGGGTCGACTCCCATTCTGGCCTTTAGTTTAAAATTGTAATTTCACTTCCCTTCCTCAAAAATATGGAAGTGATACAGTTCAGTTTCATTGGTTTAGTGTGATTTCATGCCCACGCACATGCAGGCCCATTTCTTCTGTGTGTGTGTGTGTCCATGTGTCAGTGCTTCTGCAGGGGCTGTAAGCTACATTATTTTCCAATCACCGTTCGCCATTAAAGCCAAAGCCATAAAGTCATCATCTAAAAACCAAATCTTGCCGTCAAATCCTGCGGCTTGTCAGATCAAAGCTCTGGCCACATGTCCTCCTGCCCCAAAACCCCAGCAGCCGGGCCCGCGTCCGCACCCCGAGAGGAAAAGTTATATTTTCCTTTAACTTTGATGTGGCTCACCAGAAATGAGTCTCAGACATTTGCCCGGTCCTAAAATTGGCCTGAGTATCATTGTCTTCATTTCTTTCAAGGCTCATTGAACAAGTCTGTTTGAATGAGTTGCTTTTTCATTTTTAAGTCGACACACCAGGACCTGGACTTTATGCTCACAAAATATTGCAGTTAAAAGCTCTTTTAAAATCTTTTTTAAAAGCGAGACGAGTCTTGAATAATAGCAGAATTTGGTTTATAATTAGCAGGTTTATCAGAGCACAGGTCTTATCGGCACAGGCGGGGTGACCCGGGCCGAGTGTTCAGTGTCACAACACGGGGGCTGATTCGGTTTGATCGTGATTGACTGCAGCTGATTATCAGCTCAGATACGAGCTGTTCCCTTCACTGTGTGGACACAGGTGTTCAAACAAAGTGGCCCACAGCAGCAGAAGCCGGGTGTGACATCAGCAAGAGGGCCACCTGCTGGGCAGAAGCAGGGATTGAATATTTTCAATGTAAAAAATCTGTTGGAAGACGAAAAGCCAGATGAAAGTTACATCAAAGAGAATATAACTTAGACATATAGCTAAGATTGAGAGCTCTGTTCACATGAAGATGTCACTTTCTCTTAATATAATCACCAAAAAAAACACTATTTCTATTTCATAGATGAGTTGAACTCACACCACTGTAGGACTTTAAATAATTCATGCCTCAGCTTAACAAACAGACAACACGTCTCAGCTTACAACATGTTGTTCCTGCTGCTGTGAACTGTTTTTGACTGGCCCATTCAAGCACCATGAGTTTAAGCCTCTCATATCAAACCTGTGTGTGCCTGCCACCTAGCGTGCGACCGCGTGTACTACACCAACAAAACCGTTCTCCGTTGCAAAGCCTGCATTTATTGAGACACAGCTGCTGTAATGCTGCCGGCAGCGAATGCGAGCTAGTAACACAAGACAAAACAACGTGTTGCTCACTGCATTCATGTTATATAAATTACACATTTGCCAAAAACGAGGACCATACGCCAAATTCCATACATATGTTTTGGCAATTTAACAATCTCAAAAATGCAATATTCAACGCATGCATATGCTTTTAGTTAACAGCAAATAAATGCATGACAAGTCAACATGTAAAATCGTGTTTCTTGCCTCATATTCTTGAAAGCAACATATCTGAATCAATTATGTTGAATCTTTTTTTCTTATTTTTACGGTTTGGGGGATTTATTAGATGCCGAATTTAAGAGGGAGACTTGGTGATTTAAAGTTTGTATGTCTCACAAAATACTACCATAAACTAACAGTTTAGTGAAGGCGGTTCTGACGTGGTGAAGAATGCAGAACGGGGATAAGGAGGGGGAAGAGGGAAGAGGGATAAAGTCGATAGTTTTATTTACAGAGTCACTCACTTTCAAGTAAAACAAATCCGTTGACGTGACTTTGGAGTCGAGATAATCTTCGTAGACTTTAAACTGTATCGCAGCATCGTGGAAACGAGCCGCCATGCTGCGCTCCATCTTCAGCCTCTCTGTGTTGTCAGCGGCTGCTACGGCAACCGTCCTTACGTCACTTAGGAGCGTGTCTGACTGCAGCGGCGCACATGATTGGTTTACGCGGGACAGGAACGCCCACTAACTACTCACCTTGCTTTTCTTTTTAAATAACTTTATTGTCGTGTTTGTGACAAACAGTGGCTATGCGTTTGGTTTTAAACACAGTTTTTGTAAGCATTTTACAAATATTGTGTGACTTTAATTTGTGGGGAAACGTGGGGAAAACGTATTGCTTTGTGTCACAATAACTCATTGTGATTTGTACCAAGTCAATCTCAACTAAGCTGGCAAGCTGCGAATGACAATGAAGCTGATCTTGGCTTATTGTTGAAGGTACACATCATAAACACCAACTCTCTCCCTTTAACAAAGTGCCCTGCACAAGGCATGAGCTTTGGGGATTTAGCAGGTATGTGTTCAAATAGTGATATGAACCCTAAATGAGTTCTAATACTTCAGATTTTTTGTGTGAAAAGATTTTTTTTTTTAATTTAAAAAACACATTTTAATCATTACTATAAACACCTAGCATGATCTAAAAAGATTTCCCGACAATGCGTTTTCGAGCCGCTCCGAGTGTTTTCAACTCCACGGTGAAAGGCCTAAACAACAACCTACAGAGTTGAAACACCCCTCGTTGGAAAGATAATGACCTAAAGAACCGGATGACAAAAAAAAAGACAATAAAACAAAGCCTTTTTAGTCAAAAAACTGTGTCTTTCAGTTCAAAAATGGAAAAGTTAGAAGCTTTATGCCTAAACATGCTCTGATTGGTTGAAGCCTGTGTTTAAAATATGCATAAATCCCGCGTTAAGACGTGTGATAGGGTTGAAAAAAAGGAGGAAATTGCCTACCCCAGTTTGCAGTCTAAAAAAGTTGAAGGAGTAGGAAAACGAAACAGCACAGCTTCACTTGGACTTTTCAGGTACTAATATACATTGACTAAGCTTCTGACCTTGTTAGATTCGTACAGGCTCGCAGAATCACATGGATGTGTTTATAATTGAAATCCGCCTTTGTGAAGTGTTGTTATTAACAGAAAGGTGAAAAGTAACTTTTGCTCGAAAAAGTGACAGCAAAGGTTTTTTAGGTTACGGGTTTTATGTAATTACATAAACTTAACGGTCATTTTTATTTATCTGTATCAAGTCTTTACTGTATTTTAGTAATTTAAATGAAGTTAATCAACGGGTTGCAAAGGGCTCAAAAGGTTAAATGACCTGCCTAATTATTTAAAAAATGTTTTCAAATGACTGCTTCTCAGATGTGTCACAAGCAATCTGGCGGGTCGAGTAGAAACAAGTCGTCGCACTCATGGGTCACAACCCCCCCATGCAAAAATAATACAACATCTATTACATTCACATGGGAAAAAAAAATCAACCGTAACATTCTAAACATCACTGAGACGGTGATAGTGTCATTTCCCAGTAAGAACAAATCCTTCAAATGGCATAACACAATCAATACATTTAGCTGTTGTTTGGGTCCACCATCTATTTCAGACTGATTGTGACTGTCCTTCTAGATTTTTCCTGAAATGCATTCATGCATCTGAAGTGTGATGAGGAGGCTGCTTTTGACCCGTAAACAAAGAGGAGCCCGACTTCCAGCGGTAAAACCTTCAGGGTGTGTGACACATTCTGTCCAATTAAAACAATTACAAAGTACTACATTTACCTACTGTATGTCTCTATCTTTGCATACCTGAACTCATTAGACACTTTATACTGAGCCCAAACCTGGAATAAAGATTACAAGATTATCCTGTCCCATTATGTCAATCCCTAAATCCTGATGAGTGGAGACTATATCTGGCACCTATACTGACTATAAAATACAGAACAAAATGTTCAGTGGGAATGTTCTCGGCTCCATTCACAGAAAGACTGTGACTCTTGACCGTCTTTATCATCTTTTACTGTAGATTTTAAAAATTTTTGTAACTGCAATAAAACGTCTGCGGAAAGTGAAGCAATGATGTAAAAAAAAAAAATGTGTTAACAAGCGTGCTTTTCACAAAACACGCCATGTAACTTACAGCCAATAGGAGCGCATGTAACGCAGTTGGCGACGCAGGGCGACCGGGGAACCGGCTCCTTCAAGAACGTCTCAAAACAAAGACTGTCACACACGCTTCACTCTGAGGTCACCGAGTGTTATCTTACCTCGAAATAAAGACACACTACATTATTTACCACCACTATGAATAATAAACGCAAAACTTCTTTTCTTCTTATTCTATGTTGAACAATCTTTTTTTCTCCAGGTGATTACTCTTTTCCCTCAAAACTCTTCTGAGTTCAATTTGCCCGGGTTTCCAATGAATGTTCATCAAAGTCTGACCATGTTTATTGGCTTGCAATCAGGATCAGGTTCAGTGATCAGATTCAGTGATCAGGTTCAGTGATCAGGTTCAGTGATCAGGAGCCCCAGGGAAGGAGAGGTCGTACGTAGTTGAGGATGTGATTCTCAGATGTGGAACCTCTCTAAAGCGATTCCTCCTCTCTGGATTCAACGGTGAAGGCAGAGGCCTCTTGCTGATTGGACTTCCTCTGAAG
>NW_027176229.1:1595000-1712500 GCF_023055335.1 Clinocottus analis | reverse complement strand
AAACACATGTCGGCTCTGACGATGGAATAGGATTTTAATGTCTTCGAAAAAGAGTTCTCCAAATTGTCCCCCGAGCACAAGTTAATGAAACAAAACAATTCAATTAAAGACAGCGTTTCATTTACGGTTCCGCCTTTCCTCTCCAGAGACCGTCCTCCACGGCTGTCTGTCACCCGATACGCCTTCTGCTCCGAACTTTCCCCAAAACAAGTGGCCGCGCCTCTTCGGCGTCTTTAATTCGACGGGGCACCCTGCTCCTGGATGGGGGAAGGGGGGGGGGGGGGGGGGTCATGACTCTGGATTGTTGGGGGTAACAGCCGGATGCTAAAATGATAGTTTTGATGGTTCTCCTTGATCCCTCACAGTTGTCCGGGAGGAGGGGGGCAGGTGGACCGGTCCTCGTTTACTCGTTCATTATCACAAATCTGTGTGTGTTAGCGAAAAGGGGACAGTTGGTTGGTGTGTGTTCAGGCAGCAGACATGTTGGAAGCACTTTCCAGCCCAGGTGGGAGAGCTTTTCATGTGTGAATGGAATTACTTTTTCCAGTGTTTAAGGCTGAAATCCACAACCTATTTTTTTGTTTTACCAATCATATTTTTGCCATCTTCTCGGCGAAGCGTTGTCAGATGTCGGAAGAGTGTCGGACTCAGTGTCCGACAGAATGCGCTGCTATCGCTGTGAAATGTGACTTGTTGCCTTTTCTTCATGACAACAACAATTATAACAATTATTTAGTTGTAGTCCTCTCCTCATGTCATGTTATTCAATTTGTCTTCAGTCTTATTTAGATACAACACGCTGAGCTACCTTTCTTGTGCTTTATAATTATACTTCAAATATAAAAAAATAGTCAATTTAAACCAGAGCTGACGCACACAACGTACATCTGAGTCAGCACTTTCTACTTTGGTGCATAATACAAAATGGTTTTCATTTTCTAAAAATGGGAAAGCATCTCCAGCACTATCAATATCTTCTCTACGTCCCCTGAGGTAGTGAAGGTTGTGTCTCTATGAGCTACTGATGAATTATAATGAGGAAAATACAGCCCTGATGCACAGTTTGGATCGTTGTCTTCTGCTTATTGCAAACACACATGCATTATTATTATTGTTTTGATGTAAAAATAATAAGAATGATTCAGGAAAAAAATGAATTAAAATATAAATCTGGGGAGAAAGAATGATCCTGTTATGCCAACTTATGAAGACAAACACTGCACCCGCTCCCTTTTCATGTACCTCAAACTCATTTGTGTACAGTCCCTTACCAGTGGAGGACCTCTCAAGGTCATTTGAGGACGTTTTCAGTAGAAAACAAGATAATAAAACAACATGGATGACCCGTTTCCTCTTTGTCATTTCTTAGCGGGAATTAAAATTGGCAAAAAAAAAGTTGTGGATTTCAGCTTCAACAGCATCTGACTCTTGGTTGGGCACGATGGGGAGGGACGGGACATGAAACAGGACTGAGCATCATAAACTCAACTCGATCATAAACTATAAACTATGATCATGACTTGGAGAGAAGCTTCATCGCCGAACCCGGAATGCTTTGAATGTCATACATTGCCCATCACTTGTGTGTCCAGCGTCTGTAAGCTTTGTATCCGTTCCTTTTTGGTCGTCTATCCGAACCGGTACTTGGGCCAGTACTTGACCTGCGTACGCCTCGGCCCCGGTCCCGTGTGGACGACCTTCGCCGGTGGAGGTTTTGGTGGCGGCGGGCTTCTCCTCCTCTCTTTGCTCCGGTCCGTGATGGTGAAGCCTCGCTCGCTGGTGTCGTGCATGCTGACCCGGGGCAGGAAGTGTGTGGACACGTGCTGGGGTTTGACCCGCGGGCTGGACCCCATTTTGGCCTTCCCTCGCTTGTTGAGGGCCACAAACCAGTCGCGTTGGGTCCTGTGGTTCCTGTGGATCACTGAGGCGTACGTGTTGTAGCTGTTCTCTTGGAAGCGTTCCCTGAACTTGCAGTCGTCCGAGAATCGTTCCTGCAGAAAAGCAGACATGCAGGTGTTTAATGGACTTAAGTCACTCTAACACAAGATGAAATAGAATTGTTCATTGTTAAGGGAAATGGTTGTGCCGGAGTTGCATTAAAGATTACAACAGAGGAATTGCAACACAACAATAAAATCAAAATATCAACCTATTTGAAGAATAGAATAATAAATATTAAATGTAAAGGGAATGACACCATTGCAAAGCAGAGCACAATACGAGTGAGGTATAAATAAAGTAAAAGAATTCCACTAAAATAGAAAAATGTAAAATACAACAAGAAAAACCTAAGACCTACAAGACCTGATGGAAACGAAAATATAAAAGTAATATTGAGCCCGATATTGAGAGAGATATTGTCAAGGATGGTTTTATTATTATCCGATTAACAAACCTTGAAACCTGCCAAATCTGTAAATGGTTCCACATGTTCCACTCCTGAGAACACGATAGCGGATCTGTCCACATGCAGAACATGTGTCTGTTCGCATGCCACCATGAAACCTGACCCGGGGTCTCTCCCGTTAGCTGCTGCTGAGGTAATTATCTTTAAATTGGGGGAAAAGAAAAGGTAATGGCTCCTATTTCTTCAGAAGAAAGCTCCCACCATCCAGCTTTGCCAGATTTGTCCCACTGGTTACGTTTAATTTGCACATAATGCGACTGGGAGAACCTTTTTGGGATCTCCTGAATACTCCTGATGTGTTTCCCTCTGAGAGAAAGAAAAGTATGTCATTTGTTAAAAAGTACAATTCATACCGTGTTTGCATGATTAAAAAAACTGAATGGAAATACTGAAAGGGGAAAAGAGAAAAGTTCTTTCATTTCTAATCACACAGAGGATGGTGTTTGTGAGGACTGTAATTACATGAGGATTCAGCGTGGAGGAAACGCTCAGCGCTCTGTTATCTCAACCTGTGGTTGCTCGTCGCTCTTCAACGTAGCTGATTGTGATCTGATCGTCGTAGCTGCTGCAAAACCGACACCGCTCCAATAACACGGGAGCTTTGTCTCTCATCTCTGCAGCCGGGGACTTTCCTTATCTCAGAGATGCTTTGATTGACAGCAGCAGCGCGGCAGAGCTTCCCCTCTAGCACGAGTACAACAGCCATCGATGGCCGCCACTGTTCACCCGCTTCAACCAAGAAGTGTTGTTCGCTACAAAAGCAGTGAAAAAATATTGTCAATTAATTACATAAATCTGATGTATTTAATTGATCAATTTTAATATATATAGAGAAGTTTTGGGGAATGTATCACTGGGGCGTTGCTACAAGAAGGAACATTGGACATTGGCAACATTCTGCAAACCAGTG
Organism: Clinocottus analis; assembly: GCF_023055335.1. NCBI lineage: Eukaryota > Metazoa > Chordata > Actinopteri > Perciformes > Cottidae > Clinocottus > Clinocottus analis. Next base: position 1,709,183 of record NW_027176229.1, on the reverse strand, counting down.
GCACTTCAAACGTCCAAGTTTTTGCCTTTTCGTCTCGACAAGCGACGCATCATATGTAGCGGCAGTTAGTGAATGCTACGTGGTAGCAAGGTGGTAATGTCCAGTGGGTCAAACAACTCTAACCCAGAAGGCCTCTGTTCATGTCACATGTGAAAGTTAACGTTGACTTTGCGCTCTTTACGTAACGTTACTTAAGAAAGTCCTCTTAGGTCGCTTCTTATTCATTTAAGGTGGTGCGGTATTATCTTAACACACACCTTGATCTTTTATTCTGTCCTTAACTAAGTATTGTTTCCTAAATTCATCCAGTCGCTTATCTGCAGTACTTTCACCCAAGTGATACAAACGTTGGCCGCAAGCTATTTTTTTGTAACTGTTGTTACGATATTATTTCAACACAAACCACAATATTTTTTTTATAGCTTTGTTGTTTATTAAGCCCTAACCGAGCGTGTCACGGCGTTAACCACGCTGCATCGCGTGATACGAGGCTGGTATGACACGTATTCTCAAAATATCCTTTGGGGTTCATAATTGTCATTAAACATATCCCGTGGTGTGCAGAATTGTTTAATGCCGACATTATTTTTTATGCCAACTGAGTTTCTATTCAAGCAACAATGCTCGCTATATTTTAGCAATACAGACTGCAGATACCCTGCATCAGAGATAATAACCTCATGGATCCAAATATAATCCACATATACTGGTCTGAACTGTAGTTGGACTGAAATGATTTGGGTCAGAAGTTGAACAAAACCCACAAAACTGAAACAAACTTAACCAAAATAAGTCCTGAACGCTGTGGCCTACGACAGCGAGCGTAGTGTTGCGCCACGTTACATAAAACGCACGATGTGGATATTCATTGAATGTTCCCGTTTGGTGCCTATAAATATCTTGGGGTGGGAAACTCTGACATGTACCCTGGGATGCCTGCTTTCCCGCCGCAGTACAACTTCCTTGTACTGCCATTCTGAAATAAAAACAAACTGTTCTGCTTTGCTGAAGAGTGCAGCATAGCAGAAAATGATGCCATTACAGCGTTTTGGTAAACATGCCAGTCACAAGAGAGCGTGGCCGCCGCAAAATAACACACACAAGCCTTTAAGTTATTCAAAGTGACCGACTGTTCCTCTTGGCTGTTGTCTTTTTTCCTGATGATTAGAAAGTTGAACAGAACTCCCGAGTCACTGCTACGGGTGGATTGCAGTGATTTAACAGAAAGCTACATTTGAGCATAATACCAGCGCTGGTACCAGTCAGGGAGTCACACACATCTGGATACAAATCCATTGGAGCATGGAGAAATGTACACACATGCGCGCACACACACACACACACACACACACACACACACACACACACACACACACACACACACACGCGCGCTTTGGCCCCTGCTGTGTTTCATAGGATTTAATGGTGCGGCCGGATTCCAGAGATCTTATTGTTAAAATCATAATGCTTGTACAGCTGTTATTAACCTGGCTCTTGCCCTGCTGGATTGGTCACACTCTTTTAAAATGGACCTTTCCCATGATCCTCAGGGGTAAACTGTACATAGGGCTGAGGTGGAAATTTACAGATATCCTCAACCCAAATTAATATATCTTCACTAATGCGTCCTTTCTTCTTTATCGTACTACTGTATATATATATATATATATATATATATATATATATATATATATATATATATATATATATATATATATATATATATATATATACACAGTAGTAGTAGTATATATATAAGAGACTGAGGTTGTAAGTAACTGCTTGAAAACGGTGTAACCTAAGAAATATGTCAGACATAAATATAGTATATAGTAAATATGTTTTAAATATGAAATATCTAAAAGAAATGCCAATGAACGCGTTCTGTTTCTAAACAATCAACGCCAAACACAACAGCGTTTTGGGCTTGGAGGAGGGAAAACACAAAACATTCTTGTATATTCTCTGAGATTAAATACACATGAACAATTTGAGGGTTTTTTTGTCAAGGAAAGCGTGCAAAACTACCACTTTAATCTCGTAAAATGTTCCACCATTTCACAAACAAACACTAAAATACCAACCTGCAGCTGGCACGAGAGGAAGAAGCAAAGGACAAGATTAAACTGACATTAAGAAGGAGTTCTGGGAACCATGAATGTCTGCACCAAATCATGTATTAATGCAATTTAGACCTCGATTAATGAGGATTTATCCTCTGGAGACCATGAATGTCTGCTTTCATGGCAATCCATCAAATGTTTGCTGAGATACGCTGCCACTCAAAACCCCAAATGCTTTTATACTGTACTAAAACATGGGCTCATGATGAACTGGTTGGAAGAATGAAACGTTATTATTTATTAGTATAAATATGTCGCAGCTGCAACAAACATCAAAAGGCATGCGTTAAATCAAGTGGTTGCCTTTCTGTCTTCACTCTGTGTTTGTTCAACAGATGCAGGTGACCCGGTCACCTCTCTAAAGATTATGTTTGCGATGGCCCGCTGAGCGGGTCACGCAGAGCGATGTGCATCTGTCTCCTTGCCAATAAATTGCCACTGTGAAAACATCTGAATATTAGATATGACGGACGATGCTACAAGATAAGATTTCAGCGTGTCACCCGACACCCTCCAGACGTGAGGCCCAGATGCCTGCGGCCCCCACAAGGTTTTACATCCACCGCAAACTATGGCGGCGGCTGAATAGCACACTGCAGCTGTAGACACAGATTGGAGTTTTAGTTGTACAAATATTTCCCCGAGGCAGAGCTGCTCCGGAGGCTCAGGCTGCGACGGTGGAGCCAGAGAGCCCCGTCTCTCAGAGAGCGAGGTGTCTGCAGTAAGTATTAAAGCTGCAGAGAAAAAGAGCCCTGATTAAAACGGAAAACTCTAATTTACTGCACATAAAACATTTTATATAATAGTTTTAAAATGTTTAAAAGCTCGCTATCAGCTTTGAGGATTTTGTGTTGAATGGAACAAACAACATCAATTTTTTTCAAATAGTTTTTTTTAACGTGCAAACTTAATGCCAAGCTTTAAACCAGTCTTCCTCAGCAAATAAGATGGAGAAAAAACTCCTCAAACCAAAAAAGATGATCGTGCAACTCACAATCACAGACCAGAGACGAAAAGGAGACTCTCCACATCCATGCTGACATGCCTTTGAGAGAGGCAGCTCCACCAGTGATGATCTTCTTTATTGCTCATGAGGGTAAAGAGTGAGTTCTGCTAATTGCTCTGTCTTAAGCCCCACCCCCTTTTGCGCTGCACTCCAGTAGCAGTTTAGCTAGATTGGAACGTGACACAAAATGATAAAATGACTACTTCTCTCTTGATGTATTCCCTCAGTAAACATTGTAAACATGAGTTTATGTCTCAATTTCTAGTGTCAAGTCTTCTTCATTACAGCATAATGTTTAGTAAATTATGGTCATAGAGATTCAAACCATAAAGCAGGGGATGATTTAGGGTGGGGTTTACTGTGATTGAAAGGTCGTTGCCGCTACCAGAGACTTATACGGCGTTTCTCCGTCACTCCCACACATTACAAATATGGTAACTTCTGTTCATTTGTTGCACTACAGGATGGTGACGCCGAAATCATCAAACTCAAGGCCTGAGGAAGCAGCACGTATTGGGACCGTGGCTGTATGCACGAGAACTAAAACAACACTCAGGTTTTTAGTTTGGATGCATTTGCTCTGTCGCCCTATATTGACAAATCTCATTATGGGATGTGCTCTGACCCCTTTCATATAAGCCGCAGTGACCAATTGAGATCTGCTGGTGAACGACTGGCAGTTGCATTAGAAAAAACACACTTCGAGTAAAAAGGGAGAGAGACGCCACAACAATCGCTCCCCAACACTGGGGGACTGAGCGGGCATAAGAATCGCTGCCGCTGAGCAGCTCACAGACTCTCCGGCTCTGTTGTTCACCCGGGCTGATTGTTTACTCAACATATTGATCCTCACTCTGCGGCTCACCACTCTGTATATTATCAGCCGTCCCAGACAGGACTTAATCTGCTCTCCCTATTAACACATGCTAACGGAGAGCCGCCTCTATGTTCGCCTGCCAAGGCTCCCACAGACGAGTCGTCAGTGCAACCGGCTTGCCGGCTGGCTTGGCCCCAGCCAGAGCCAAGCTGCTGTGGGCAGATTTGGACTTACTGATGTGTTGATGTAGGGTGGGGTAGGGGCTGGGGGGGTCTTCGAAAAACTGTGACTAAAGTTTACAGCAGTACGCCGTGACATGATTTTTTTTGTTTTTGTTACGCAGAACAGATGCAAAGCTGCGCAGATGCAAAGCTGGGCAAGTTAATAAATAAGAAAAAAATAGCTGCATGAGGCGAACGTTTTGGTGCAGAAATACAGCCGTTTGCAGGAGTCCAAAAGAGCATCATATCAGCTGCTAATAAAATACAGATTTATGTGTGCTCTCCTGCAGGAGGTTCATTAAAGTCAGAAGTAAACAATATGGAACCTCTTGATCTCTGAGAACAGCAAGTACAACAACATGATAGTCTGTCCCTCCCAATCCTTGTCCTGGTTCTCCCTGTCCTGACCCCCTTTCCTCCAGCTGGTACAGCAATGCGCCTACAGCAGCGTGGCGTCGCCTCCTAGAGAGGTGGAGCTTTGCTCCTGGAGGAGGAGGTTGAGTAGGAGAAGGAGTAGGAGGAGGAGGAGGAAGAGAAGCTGCTGCTGCTGCTGCTGCTGCCGGGACCTAAGCTCTCCTCCCTCCGGAGCTCTGACTGCAAGTCCTAAACTGCAGGTGAAGCTGGACCTGTGTCTGTCCACGATGGACTGGTCTCTGCTGGAGGCACCCATGGAGTCTGAGCTGAAGGAGGTTCTCGTGAACCTACATGATGTAATCTGGTTTCACCAGAATCGGACCTGGTGGCTCCAATGAGGAGCTTTAAGAAGAACTCTCTAGAACCAGACCATCTTCTCTCTGATGGTCTGTTTACTGATGGAGGTCCATAGAGGACCAGGACTACACTGAGACTATAGATGACCAGGACGACACTGAGACTATAGAGGACCAGGACTACACTGAAGCTATAGAGGACAAGCACTATACTAAGGTCTATAGAGGACCAAGTACAAATAAGTGTCCCTTCAACACGTCAAGTGTCTCTGCACAGTCAGCAGTACCAATGTGCCAAAGGCGAGTTGAAGAGTTTTGATACTCACGCTGGCGTAGAGCCGCCCTCTTTTATTCATGGCCAGGAACCTGTGACTGTAGACCCCTTTGATGCCGATGACCCCCTGAGACACGGCGAAGAGCTCCAGGACACCTGGGACGACAAACAACAGGCGCCGGTGATTGATTGGCGACAGGGTGTATTTTTTTACTCCTCTTGCCGTTTTCATGCATTAACTTCCATTTAACCAGTTGCCCAAATTAAATTTTCATAATCGTGGTTTTTAATTACCCAGAGCCGATCAGAATAAATAACCTTGTTATGTGTCCAGAATAAACATTTTGTCTTATCGTCTGGACATCATGACAATTTTTTTTCCAAACACTTCGCCTTGTATGTGAAACTGTCCACTGAAACCAGATTATTAACTAGTGTTACTCTGTTGTTGTTGTTGTTGTTGTTGTTGTTGTTGTTGTTGTTGTTGTCGTTATGCATGATATCAATGCACCGGGTCAAAGTAACGACCTCATCACAGACAGGATTATTGACAAATAGACAATAAATCTGTCTGACTGCTGCACTGCACCATAAGGCTCAGAATCAAAGTCTCCGCAGTAAAAGATTATTTGTGTCTTTACTGTCCAAGGGTTTTCCACCATATGCAACGTAATGCAGCGTGACGGTTAAACCGATCTCTGTGTCACAGATCTAAGACGCCCTCCTGCTCCTCTCCTGTTCTGCGGGACTCGGCTCCACATGGCTGTCGTGTTGAAACCTCTCGTAACCTGACAAGTCCTCTGAAGGGGCCATGAAATGGATGCACGTGCACTTTTACAGGAAGCTTTCGGGCGGAGAAGCGACGACAATGACTGAGGAGGGTCGAAGCTTTGAGGTTTTAAAACTGATGTTTATTAACGTCACATATAGGTTTTACAGGAATGTTTCAACACTTTGATCGTAAAGAAAAATACTAATATGAATTATATTCACTTATTTATGGAGCAGTTTTAACCTCATTGTCTATTTAAGTTTAGAGCTAATGTTTTCTTTTGTGAAATATTATTTCATCTTATTCATTACTTGCAGTAAGAAACATCTTACACACACACATATATGTATGTATGCATATATATATATATCTATATATATATATATATATAAATATATATATATAAATATATATATATATATATATATAATATATATATATATATATATATATATATATATATATATATGATTAATTATACATTTGTGAAGTGTTTTTCTAATGAGCGTTATGACTCGTTGCTCTATCAGAAGTTGATCTGTTTGGTTACAAGGAGCCGAAAAATTTTAATGTATTCAAATGACAGTTAGCATACAGACTAACTGGAGCTAAACAAATGTTGGTCACGGAAAGCACCAGTAAATAAACATTGCTGTTGTTGTTGTTGTTATTATTATTATTATTACCCTGAAATATTTTTGCTGTTTAAAGAAAAAGACCTGGAGAAACACATCAAATCCCTCTGGACACCACAACCTCATGTCTCTCACATTTGCTTAAAGATATGCTCACAGAGCACAACACTGTACTTATATAACAACCTGTTACAGCCTTTTGTTTGGGACTTTTTCCCAAATAGATCAATCAAATCATTGAATTTTCATGTAAAAAACAAAATAAAACATTTAGAAGGCGTCAACAATTTCAATGACAGAGACATTAGTCTGATTTGTGAGCTGGCTATTTTCTGCAGCTTCGTGATGACAGTCAGTGCTGATTGTCCAAACGCATCCTGTCTCACTGCTGCACCTGTCGCTTCCACAAATAGTCTACCTGCCGACACAAACGAGGCCCGCGGACCAGATGCCTCACCGGGGTCAGGCGGTCTAAGTTTAGGCGCGCGGATCTCGCGCTCCTCCCGTGTAAAAAAAACAAAAACAAGCCAGTTTAAAAAAATCAGCAACAAAAAAAACACATCTACAATAGCCACGACTGCAAACACAGAGAGAAAGAATCAATTAAGAGCGCACGCATGGTCCGAGTGCGCAATCTCAGCGAAACGCGCACTCGGATCCATCCGCGCGTCAGAGCGCGTGTATAATTTAGCAGTAGCTGCTGTCGACACGCGCCGCTGAGACTTACTCAGCTGGTTGGGCTCATGGCTGCCGTTGACTCTGCCGTCGGGATGAATCTGGAGATGGAAGCCGATGCCCACCCTGCAGTACAGCCGGCACGTCCTGCGTCCCGATCGGATCCCCTTCTCCAGAAGTTGGCGCTCCAGAGAGACGCGCTGTGCTCCGGCGGCGGCGCAAAGCAAGTGAGCGACGGTCAGAAGGTAAAGAGGAACGTTCATTCTTCACACAAAAAAGGGGAGACGCTCGCTAGGCCACTTCTAGCATTTTTTCTTCTTTTTTTTCCTGCTGTCGCTCTTGAGGTCCAGGGGCACCACAACACCGTGTGCACGCGCATACACACTTACGCGTGCAGCGCTCCTCCTGGGCATTGCCCCGGCTGCAGGAGCTGAAGCTGGGTATTTATAACGCCAATGATCTCACTAGTCGATGCATGCCTGTGCTCTAAAGGACGCTCTTTCGTCCGGATTCTGTCGCCGAGATGCCACTCCTGCTCAGCCCCGACCCGCAGCAGCGGGGCGTGAAGGAAACGCCACTGACACCGCACATTTCCCAAGGAGTCGCCCGCGCCAGGACGCACCGAGCGCAGCATATTACGCACAGGGAGACATTGTTTTTATTTCAATAGCTCAAGGATAACTCACACATGTCACACATGTGTAAAAAAACGACTCTTCAGACGGCGGTTCTTTCCATATAAGAAGAGTTGAACCGAAGTAATGAGACGTTAAACGCAAGAGGAAAGAGCGGCGGGGTTTGGACCGCAGACCATCAGATGGAGTTGAACCACTGGCTCGCCGAGAGACTCAGGCAGCTGTATTTATAGGCTTTAGTCCACCTTATCATGGGATACGTCCCGATGCTGTTGTGTGCATGCTGAGCAGCATGCAGTGCAGAGGAGGCACTGTAGTGACCAGACTGTGGCTTGTTGGAAGAAATACAAATGTAAATAAAGCATTTTTTCCCCTTCCTCATTTTACTTTACTTTATTTTATTTCTCCCATAAGAGTGAGTCTTAATTCTGCTTTGTGATGAGTTGTATCCTCGAGAACTATGGATGTCACTTGTCATGCAGTGTGTGTGTTTGTGTGTGTCCCATCAACAGTGACCCGTAAAAGTGTCTTCCAGTAAAACACTGACAAGAGTTTCCCCTTTAACGCAACAATTGATTTCTCCACCGATAAACATTACTATTGTTTTATGTGGAGCACCAGCTCTGGCTCTGGTCACGAAGCCTTACAAAGTCTAAAGTCACCTGGCTTGTTCATTCATTTACAGACATTACGTATATTAAAATTAAACAACTTTTCTGGTTCAGAGTGAAAAAGTAAAGGCATTATAGCAGGTCACAGGTTTGAGCATTGATGTGTGCTTTTGAGCAAAGTGATCTGAATTGGGCAAAAACACAAGTCATCCAGTCAGTGTTGTTGTTACATAAACACTATATGAAACCAAACACTGCAAAGAAGCAATGGGTCTCTCGCTCCTCACGATGTCTTATTTCCACCCTGCATTTAAATGTATGTCTGCTCGGAACTCTTCAAACACGATCTAACATGTGGATAAAACATGTGGATCCATCATGTGGATCCACATGTTGGATTCACATGTTGGATCCAACATGTGGATAAAACATGTGGATCCATCATGTGGATCCAACATGTGGATCCATCATGTGGATCCAACATGTGGATCCATCATGTGGATCCAACATGTGGATCCAACAAGTGGATCCATCATGTAGATCCATCACGTGGATCCACATGTTGGATTCACATGTTGGATCCATCATGTGGATCCAACATGTGGATCCACATGTTGGATTCACATGTTGGATCCATCATGTGGATCCAACATGTGGATCCATCATGTGGATCCAACATGTGGATCCATCATGTGGATCCAACATGTTGATCCAACAAGTGGATCCAACATGTGGATCCATCATGTGGATCCATCATGTGGATCCATCATGTGGATCCAACATGTGGATCCATCATGTGGATCCATCATGTGGATCCAACATGTGGATCCAACATGTGGATCCATCATGTGGATCCAACATGTGGACCCAACATGTGGATCCATCATGTGGATCCAACATGTTGATCCAACATGTGAATCCAACATGTGAATCCATCATGTGGATCCAACACATGTCTCCACCACGCTTTCTTTCAAGCATTAGGAATCCTGAACTTTTTGAGAAAACACGTCCTGACTTTTGCGCCCCGTCTAAGTACAGTAGAGTCACACTGGAAAGAATCTCATCATAGCCATTCTGTGTCAACGCAGACACCAGAAGAAGACAAAATGGCATTGTATGTTTCTGCAAACAGGAGGAGTTGAATGTCAACATTTCCAAACCAAAAATGACGAAGTCGAATAGACATATTGTTTCTTGACAGCCTCGTATCACACTTACAAGAAATGTACAATGACATGTGGTGAATGTTGTGAAACGATTAGTTTAGTTCAGGCAACAACCGTACTTGGTTAAGATTAGAAGATAATTCGGTAACAACAACCACAGGAAGCATATTGTAACTATCAAAGTAATCAATTACTTTTGGTGACACACGGGACGGGACCAGCGGTCTCCTGGGTGAACGACCTGTATTTGTTACCTCTCTGAAACGTCAGGGAGAGCAACAGGATGGACTCGTTAGATGTCATGTCGCGCTTGTCATAATCGTTGTTGCACCGTAACTTTAAAGAACAGTTGTTCGATAGCGTCTCTTGTTCCAACCAAAGAAACGTCGCCATTCAACATATCCGTGGTTTGTAGAAACATTAAAAGTCCACATTTTTCCCTAGAGAGGGCTGTATGCGTATTGTTAACAGAAAGTCCTTAAAAATAGTACTTCGATATACATTTTGTTTACTTCTCTGTCAGACAAAGTGCAATCTTTCATTTCTCTGGTTAAAAATAACTTTTCTTTTCTACTGTGAGCTGATAAGTGATTCAGATTTAAAAACAATATGACACAAAATAAAACACAACATAACCATACCTGCAAGCCTGTTTTAATTCTCAGTGACTCAGTAATTCTCAGTAATTCTCAGTGACAAAGAGGCTAAAATACAGATGACTTTAGAAGTGAACCTCTCTGATGCTGTATATATACTTGGTCACTGCAACACATGCTCAGTGTTAAGCTTTATTCATTTTCTATCATCATCGCATGCATTGGCTGTAATCCCGTCCCCTCATTGTTTTCGGGGCCCAGCTATGTTTGAATTTGATTACCGTCGCGCCCGGCGGTGGATTACGGTCTCGGCATCGGGGGTTCTAATTGTCTCTGGCACACAGAGCCGGAAGCCGGGGGGGCCGGGCCCCGCGTTACCTTCTATGTAAACAGCGGGGCAGTGTTTAGTCCCACTGTTCTTAATGGCCAGTCATTCCTGCGAGGCCACTCCAGTAACAGTGAGGTAATCCTCCTGAGTCGTGTAAACACGGATGATCCTGATTGATTCCCCCGCCCCATTGATCCCGGCTTTTAGCAGCTTTTTAGTCTAAGCAAACGGCAGACAGCAGGTTCTGTGCGGCTCTGAACCGTCTGAGCCCGGAGACGATGATCAATCTGAGGGGTCGAGGGCGCCGCTTGGAAGCACGTGACCGGCCAAGGCCTCGATCACCAACATGATGACGACGCGCCTCTAATGTCCAGCGGTGCTCAAATACTCTGCAAAGTCATTATTGTAGCATGAAGCCAGTTGTGTTGTATCTTTGATACCCAGTGCAGGTCTCAATTTAGCTTAGGAGAACACGATCTGGACCGCCTGATGACTTTGACCTCTTAACAGCGAATTACACGCCAGGACCATGAAAACAGTTCCAATGGAAAGTCAATGAGGATCTTTGATGTGGCGGACAAACACGTCCGTGCATGGGGAGGAGGTTGTGTTGGGTCGACGTGTCAAACACAGGACTTTCATTTAGGAGCTTCTGTGTCCTGTGTGAAACAAGAAGTCAACGTTGACGTATTGTTAAAAAAATGTAGGTTTGTATATACAAAAGAAGTTATGTAGTTATTTTTTAAACGAAACCGTTATCCTTGCAAAACCCAACAGAATAGTGTTGTTGCTTGAAACTAAAGAAAGTAGTTTTGTTGCTTTAAACTGAAAACTGCTGTAAAGTGATGAAACTGCTGTAAAGTGGTAAACCAAGTGGTGTGGTTTTTCATAAACTGTTGTCTACTTCAGTTCTTATGATCAGATTATAATCTGCATATAAACCACAACATTATAAAGCGACATGAGACATTGTTAGTAGGATAATTATTAAATTCAGCATGTTTAAAACTGAACAAAGAGACAGTTTAGTAGCTTTGTACTTGGTTTCACGTTCATATCCCTTCTTTCATTTCTATTAACCTTGTTAATAAAGTAAAACTTTGAACTGGGTTGTTCATGTCGTTATAACACAAGAAGAAGAAGAAGAAGAAGAAGAAGAAGAAGAAGAAGAAGAAGAAGAAGAAGAAGAAGAAGAAGTATTTAAGATGTGCTTTATTGTAGTTCATCTTTAAAACGTTGTGGTTTCACGGCTACCAGAGACGTATACGGCGTCTCGACGTCACTTCTCCACATTACAAATATGGTAACTTCTCTTCATTGGTTGCAAAAAAACAACAAGATGGTGATGCCAAAATTGCCAAACTCAAGGCTTCAAAACTTCAGTTCACAAAGCAAAAGGGTGAATGACTCAGTCCACTTCTTACACACAGGCTGTGCTTTTTAATGAGAGCCATAATTGTCAGGTTGTAAATGGCAAGGAGACAAAGCTCCTCTTTGACAGTGAGCAGGTTTTCATATCGGCACTGAAGTGGACAAATGATTTAGTTTCAGCGTTTGCTTGCCCTGCACGTACGGGGTCAGAACTAATGAGCTGTGCCTTAGATCCTTGTATATTATTTTGCTCTGTGGGGCCTTCTGTGGGAGTCGAATTTCTCGTGCACGCTTAATTTGTGTGTACATTTTCCTTCGGCCACCCAATATTTTAAAGATCGTCGGGCTTTCTCTGCATTGGCTTGGCTGCGTCTTCGGCTACGGCTGAAGAGGTCAGCCAAGTTCCCTTCATATTCATCAGCCGCTGTTCATATATGATTTACAGTGTATATACGAGTGTACGAGAATGTAGACGTGCCCTGCAGTGTGGAGAGGCCGTTTTCATCCACACAAACAAATTACTGCCAGCTGATGTCACTGAATCCACAAACACATGCCGCCCCCGTCAGCGCTTCCCACCATCAGCAGCCCCTCGCCAACCGGCCATGTTGTTCCCACTCCGCTGACAACTATTTTTCAGTAACAACCATAGATTGTGTATAAGAAGAGGACGTGGTTGTTGTGACGTCACGTTTATAGACTGCAGTTTTGAATCCTCAAGTTCAACACTTTGGCCATCTTGGTTTGGGGCCCTCACCATGTTGTTGTTTTTCCTGCAAATGAACAAAAGTGATCATCTTTGGAAAGCCGAGGAGTGACATAGAGACGCTGTTTAACCTGTGAATCATTTTGTAGCCCCACCCTGCTTTACAGTCTGTTTGACTCTAAATTGAACAAATTAGAACATGAAATGAACATGATGCTGTATTAAAGAAGACTTGAAACTCGAGAGTGAGACATAAACTCATGTTTACAATGTTTACTGAGGGAATACATCAAGAGAAGAATAGAGTCATTTATATAGACTTCTATACAACCAGAAGAGTCGCCCACTGGTGGTCAGGAGAGAGAATGCAGCTTTAACACATGAAGCATAGACTTCTATACAACCAGAGGAGTTTCCCCCTGCCGGTCTGCAGAGAGAATGCAGCTTTAGCAGATGAAGCATAGACTTCTATACAACCAGAGGAGTTTCCCCCTGCCGGTCTGCAGAGAGAATGCAGCTTTAGCAGATGAACAATAGACTTTTATACAATCAGAGGAGTCGCCCCCTGGTGGTCATTAGAGAGAATGCACCTTTAAGACATGAAGCATAGATTTCTATACAACCAGAAGAGTTCAGAGTTCAGGTGGTCTGTCGAGAGAATCTAAGTTTTCAGACACTTCCGCATCGGTTTCATTTTACTTTACAACAGATTTCTCCAAAGCATATTTCTTTCAAAGGTCAGCATTTGAGTCTCTGTTTTTTAAAAAAAATATGAATCATTAGGATGTTAAATCTAAGCAAACCAGGAGATAAGGTGCACAAGTGAAAAACAACAGCAGTCATCGACAAGGTTCTGCTTCGGGGCCCACGAGGTGGAGAAGAGCGCTGGTCGGGATTTCAGGTGATGAAATGTTCCCCATGGAGGCTTTATTGGATGTCCACAGCCCCCAGCTGAGAACAGCTGAGAGCAGCTAATCGCAACCCCTAAACTTGGAGTAAATCCAACAGAGAGGAATGGAGCTGCAGCTCGTTGCCCCTCGGTTTGTTTGTGGGCTTCTGCTGGAATTTGACTTAGTGTCATCCGCGCTGTGGAGCGTTTGACATTCTTCAAATGCCATCCTTCACTGGTTGAACCATAAACATAGGAGAGAAAAAAAACACATCTTGGTCATCTTCATATCTTTGAATCAAAAAGTTGGTTTGCAACTTTTGCAAACATGTAAAATAAATAAATAAGATGCACACTATGAATGAAATACAACAACACTACAACAAGCAACGGGGCCGTAACAAGCAGCTTTGTCAAAAGCTTCGACAATGTGCTCACACACCGGCAGGCTCCGCGTCCAGATTTAAAGTTAATCGCGCATGCGTAAAGCTCCTGACCCTGTAGTCTGATCCACTATATGGCAGAGCACTTTAATGCAGCATCACTTCTGGATGTTTACTCTTCTCTCAAAGAGGAGAACTTTCCTCACATCACAAGATGTTCAGTGCACTTGTTCAAGACAACACAGACTGGACTTTTCTCACTGAGGAAGAAAAACTGAACTGAAGACATGAAAAGCACTTATTGCTTTTGTATAAAGTGAATCAGTTGCTGGTCTTTAACATCTTTAAGGTAAGCAACAGACTGAACATGGACCAAAGAAGGAGTGGTTTGTCCCTAACAGGGACCCTTACTACTGAACACTACCTGATTAGAAAAAAAGTAACTATAAACTATATATGTGTGTAGAGTTGTTGCTTCTGAGTGCTGTTATGCTGTTCTGATAACATTACTTTAAAATAAAAGCGTGCAATACACTAGTTTTTACTTCATTATTGAATTTGGCGCATAAAAATCACGCAATGAATCAGTTAAATCAGTTAAAACATAAAGATTTATGATAAAAGACAAATATATACATTGTCATTTATAGCTTTGGGCTGCTGTTGTAAACAATGCAGCTACAGGTCGTAAGGTGAGCCCCGTTATTGTTTCATCCCGCTCCACAGTCGTGCATCTACGCGATCTTTAGCTCATAAAAAAGAACGAGTCGTGCTAAGCTACAAAAAAAGTTTGTCGATTATTGATGCGGCGATGTTTTATGCAGAACTAGTTTCTTCAGAGCGTAACAGGATATTCGTCGCGAGTGGAGGTGACAAGGTGCTCAGTGTTGCCAGATTGGTGATGGCGTAGTATCGCACCAAAGGCTCAAAATGGTTGTATTTGGAGGATAATTAGCCTGCATCTGGCAACCCTGAGATCCGTCGACCAATGACAGTTCTCTCTACGGTTAGAGCTCGCGCAAGAAGGTGAACATAAGATACCGTTTCCAAAACTTGTAAGAGCGTAAAAACTAGTTAGTGAAAGATTCAGAGAAACACAAATATCCAACGAGGCAAAATCCCGCACGTTTTGGAATCCCTGCCGGACGCATTTTTTAGGTCTGGAAAAGAGGACATGTCTGGGAAAAAAGGACTTCTGGTCGCCAAGTAATTCTCATTATTCACAAAAGTCCAGTGATCCCCTGTCAGCGCCACATGATCCGTAACGTTTCCCTTTTTGTTCTTTCCAGCTTCTCGTGGATTTTTGTCATGATTGTGCGTCTTTGCGGTGCTTTGATGCTCGGGTTCCACGTGGCCACTTGCAAAACTTTGGTGAACCCCCTCATCCTCAACAGTATTAATTCCGCAACTGTGCTACTCAGCTTGTCACAGGCAGACTTAGTGAGCGGTCTACGTCGTACCGTGATGCTGTTTGACGCATTCCTCGCCGACCAACACATGCTTTACGTTGGGATGGTACTTAAGGCTGGTTGTGCTACGGTGAAACGTCAACGTCTTCCCGCGGAGTGTACATCTGACATCTACGTCCAGTGTGTCCTTTAGATTTACAGCTTAAGGGTTTATAAATAACAGAATAAAGGACAATGACAATAACTTTCAATTTTACCAAATTCAGACCACAAAAAAGAACAAAATTGCAATCACTTAAAACAATAAAAATAAAGTTTTATGTGTGCAAAAAAATAAATGATATGTACTTACTACTAAATAGCTTATTTTGTAAAACTAAAAGCAAGTTGCAGAACAAAACAGAATGAGTAGATGTGAGCATCAGGTTGTATCAGTGTTCGTGCTGCATTGAGCTGCTTTCCTCAACACATCTTTTTAAAACGCGGTTGTAGACTTGATACGGCCGCTCTCAGTGTATGCTCCATGATGAGATGGAAGCTTTTTCCGTTTTTGAGAGACGAAACAGCAGAAAAGACGACTTCACAGGGACTTTGCTGACGTGTAACTGCATTTCACTCAGGAGAGACTTGTTCCGAATTAACAATGCATTTATTACGTTTGATACAACCATGAATAGTGCAGAGTCTTTTTGTTTGGCGATCAGACTCTGTCCTGAACCAGGATTAACAGGGGGCAGTGACCTGGAGTTCTGACTCGGCAGAATCCCCCCCTGGAGTCCGGACACTGGTGGTGGTGGTGGTGGTGGTGGTGAAGAAGAGAGTTGCTGTCGTCCATCGCTGACTGAGGATTATGACTGGCTGCTGCCTGGTGGTGACTGGGGTGGAGGAGGGTCGCCTTTGTTTGCTGCGAATGACAGCTGCCAGCAGCAGAGCAGAGCACACATTTAAACTTTGACAGCAACGATATGATTGGCTTAAAGACAGTGACTCGTCTGGTTGATTGCTTACACGGGGACGTCCCCCAGCTCAGCTGATACGTCATGCGATTCAACTGAGATAAATGAATAACCCGTAGTGCAGGGTCTTCCTTCATGAACTACTGCTTAAGCTCCATTAGAGCGGAAAGAGCTGAAGTTATATTGGAAGCTCATTCTGCGCACGTATTAAATTTTTTTTATTAATTAATCCTGTAATTTAATCATAATGCGTTAACGCGTTATTTTTCACAGCTCTAATATATATATATATATATATATATATATATATATATATATATATATATATATATATATATATATATATATACAAAAAAAAGAATATATATTTAAAAAATTCAGAGTACTGATCCTTTACTTTCTTGGCGGCAAACAGGTTTTCAGGATCTTAGCAAAACATCCCAAAAAAAGAAACGGAAAGATCTGACATGCTTTGGTTAACGCGCTTCCAGA
This sequence comes from Clinocottus analis, assembly GCF_023055335.1. NCBI lineage: Eukaryota > Metazoa > Chordata > Actinopteri > Perciformes > Cottidae > Clinocottus > Clinocottus analis. The sequence continues at coordinate 1,692,405 of NW_027176229.1, read as the reverse complement.
GATTTCATAAAAAGTGCATTAAAATCTACATCTGCTGCTGCAGAGAATCACCAACAGCTTAGGATAACGTACAAAGCTACAATGTCTCTGAGCCAACATGTTTCCAGAAAATTTCCTTTTAAAGATATATTTTGAGACATTTCCCTACTCTAGCCAAAATGCAACAAGAGTCCTAAAAATGACTTCTGTGTAGTTTTTGTTTTATTTCAAACATCTGCAGTTCTTCTCTTTTTCATGGTCGACTCGTGATGGTTCTTCCATATTTTTTCTTCTCTGAAAAATACCCTTCTGAAGATATTTACACATCGGACTTCAGATCTTTTCCCTTTAAGTGGTCCCTGGGTGGCCGCGGTATGGACGGCGGAAGATAAATCTGCTCTGTTTTTCCTCACAGATCTTCACTAATCCATTATCCACCTCTGCATCTGGCCCACCCGTGGGCCACCATACGTCTTCATTTGGACCTTTCACTTGGCCTGATCACACACCCAAGCCCCCCCGCCCCCCTTCCTCCTGCTCCATGCATGCTTGTAACACACACACACACACACACACACACACACACACACACACACACACACACACACACACACACAAAAGAGTCTGAGATTAACATGTATCCTCATGCAGTCTTTCATTGTATTTTCTCCTGATTAATGCCTGATTTCCAGCAGAAGGAAATATTCTTTGATTGCTGAGTGCATATTTTGAAAAATAACTCGGCGTATTCCTGCAGCAACTGGAGCTTTGGCGTGGACAGGATAATAGGAAGAACTTTTGAAATCATAAATATATAGAAGATTTATTTTGATCAAATACTTCTAAAATTAATTGAGTCACCTGTAACACCCTGGCTGCAGTCGATTAGTCCTTTTTGGTTCGGAACCTTCCTAACTGAGTGAAATGCCCCGGAAGTGGCTGCCATAATAAGTGCTAGTTGAATTCTCTACATTCAAAGGAAAGGAGCTTCATGCTTCCTAACTTAGCTCCTTTAGAATAGGACCCACTGAAACTGCCTTTATGAAAGGAAAGGAAATTCTGCCAACCCACAAGGCCTTGCGGCGGCAACATTTAAAGTGGCGTTATCGGCCGTTCACGAGAACAGAAGACGGGCCGTTGCATCATAACTACGTTGTTAGTGAAAGTGAGAGTCTGATTCTCAAAAACCAGGGGTGTCATTTTCACTTGGGGCCACATCAGCATTATGGTTGCCCTCAAAGGGCCGGTTGTGACTGTAACACTGTATAAACTACTCCCTAACATATTGTTAAATAACTGTCTTTGTAATTGAGTATTGTTTTTCCAGTGTAAAAATATTCTACATGAATTTATATAAATAATAAATACACATTACTCAAAAATCTAACTTTTAACTTCAGAAAATAAACAAAGATAAAGATCAAACACACGTTATTACATTAACTTTGTTCAAAGCTTTTTTGTCACAGTTGGGAAAAACATGACTCTGGTCCCTACAAATAATTGTGAGCTGCTCAGATGAGGGCACACCTGTTCACATACCTGCATGTAAACAGGTGTGCCCATACCGCATATAGTACCTGTAGCATGCATTGCTAGGAAGCTTGCTTTCTCGCAGTAGGACGTTATTAGGCTTGTTCGTTAGAGCTGCGCCTCGCCTGGAATCCAGACGAGAGCAGGCGGCCACTGCGGGAGGTCGTTGACAGAAAACTGCGATGAAGTCGGACAGTTTGCCTTCAAAGTATTAACAGAAAGTTACGGAATAAAGTACTCCCTGTTAGTTCCGATATGTAGTCTACTTGTAGTTTTCAGTTCACGTTTGAATTTATTCATTCATATGTGATTATAAATATATATTCACGGGAGCAAGTAATATGCATTGTGGGAGTGGTAGCTTATGGCCATTGTACACTGTAAAGCAGCTGTAGCCCTAAATTTCAAGCTGATTATATACACCACCCACATTGTTTCACCTGTGCCTCGTTGCTGTGTGCTTATTTGTCTTTCCCTTGTCAGTTGCAGGATTGTCTTCTTTGTCTCCCTCGTCTTCGAGTTGTTATTTTCTAGTGTTTGTTTCCCGTACCAGTCTTTACCATTGTTTAGTAACCTTGAAATTAGTAAAGTACTTTTGATTTGACCAATGTTTTACTAAAACACCTTCCCAGTATGTCAAGAACCATGAACCATGGAGTTGGAAAAACTTGGGGACTGCTAGAGGAGGGAATTTTTACAAATCTTGCTTGAATCATGCTGGATGTGAGAAAATATGTTATACTTTTTTTTTTTACTATATACATAAAAAAAATAATAATCGGAAAATGATATAAAATAACACACCTATAAGAACTCATTGGGGTTACAGACCCTGTCAATCAACTTGGAGCCCTACCCCTAAATCATCCCCTGTTTTATGGTCTGTTTGACTCTAAATTACCATAATTTACTAAATGAACATCGTGCTGTATGAAGAAGACTACAATGTTTTGCTGAGGGAATAAATTAAGAGAGAAGATTAATTTTCTCATAGAGAGAATGCAGCTTTACCACATAGACTTCTATACAACCAGAGAAGTCGCCCCCTGGTGGTAAGAAGAGAGAATGCAGCTTTAACACATGAAGCATAGACTTCTATCCAAGGAGAGGAGTTGCCCCCTGGTGTTAAGGAGAGAGAATGCAGCTTTAATACATAGAACATAGACTTCTATACAACCAGAGGAGTCACCCCATTGTGGTCAGTGGAGAGGATGCAGCTTTAACACATGAAACATAGACTTCTATACAACCAGAGGAGTCGCCCCATGGTGGTCAGTAGAGAGAATGATGCTTTAACACATGAAGCATATACTTCTATACAACCAGAGGAGTCCCCCCGCCCCCCACCCTAGTTGTCAGTAGAGAGAATGCAGCTTTAACACATGAAGCATAGACTTATATACAACCAGAGGCGTCGCCCCCTGGTGGTCAGTAGAGAGAATGCTTTTACACTGGCTTTACTTGCCAAAACTAAAGTTTGCCGTCTGACTTTTTTTGTGCTAAATGTGTTGCTACTACCACACTGACAGAATGTTTTGCTAATAATACTTTGCCATACTTTCATTTGAAGTATTTTTAATGCAGCACTCGTGTTGCTGCTGCTACTGAAATGATGTGAGTACTTCTTATCACTGCATTTGTCTTTCTAAATAGTGTAACTAATCCAGATATGATATATATACATATCAGTTCCATCTAGTTTCATCATGCTTTTCCTCTGCAGTCTCTGAGGAGATTGTTGTGTGTGTGTGTGTGTGTGTGTGTGTGTGTGTGTGTGTGTGTGTGTGTGTGTGTGTGTGTGTGTGTGTGTGTGTGTTTGTGTGTGTTGTTGTTGTGAGCTTGAAGTGGACGGCTGCCGGTTGTAAATAAGTAAGATGTCCTCTGCTGTCGCTCTGGAAAGACAGAAACATGACGGGCCAACTCTCAACCCGAGCCCTGCGCTGCACTCCGGTCATTACTGAGTGATGAAGTTGGGTTAACTTTCATGACATAAGGAGGGGGGCGGGGCAACATGCTGACCCGGCCTTTAAGAAACCTGTATACCATGGCTGTTATGGAGATGTACTTCAAAAGCGGCATTGGAATGTGTAGCAAAGTAATGCGACCATATTTAGATTCATTAGCTGTTGCCTGAAACACAGCCACGACATCACAGGAGTGAGCTGAGTAATGGACTAAATGCGGCTAAATTGCACTGACATCACGTCTGTCTTGTCACTTGGATAACTTTACGGAAATAATAAAAATACTCATGGATAAATTGCGCAGATCTTTGGCAAGCGTATCCGCCAGGTGTGTCTACAACACTAACCAACATTCACACTTCAATCAAACTGAAAAACAAGCACAGATTTCTGAGTTTCGGAGACGTACTCAGCAGATTGCAGACCGGTAGTTACGTTAGCCGTTGACTGTTAGCGGTTGATCAAAGACACCTTTCAAAATCGTAAAAGGGAACTAACTAAATAACTGATGCCGTATGCAAATAACAGGCTATAAAGTATACTGAAACACATTCATTCATTCAAACTCCACAACAAGCAGCGACGTGTGTCGTACCATCTTGCAAAAAAAATAAATTAAGTGTGTATGTGTGGTAGTGTTGTATAATTGTTGATTACACACTATTTTCTTTCAATGCATAGCTATGCAGAAACTATATCTTCATTTAAAAATGTCTATTGATTTTTAAGAATAGGTTTACATATGTATTTTATTATATATATATATATATATATATATATATATATATATATATATATATATATATATATATATATATATATATAAACAAAACATTGATTACATGCTTCAAGGTCATGCTCATATTGGAGAGGATAAATGAGCACCTGTAAACTTTTTTTGGGGTTGAAAATTATGCATCAGATATAAGAATAATAAAACATAATCATACCAATGAATCGTTTGAAATAAAAGATAGATTTTTATACTTTAAGGCTATAACTTTGCAAAAGAAATAACTCAAATACATTCTTTGCGTGTGTCAAACACACACACATACACACACACAGTTATTGAGAGTTGCTGATTTAACTCTATGGTCATTTTTTATATTTAGTTTGTCCTTGTTGATAAAAATAAGGTCAACACACATTAAACGTTCATCCAGGTGGGATTTATTGGCTGTTTCCGTTATAGCTAGCTGTCCCTAATAAACTGGCCACTATATTTATGGGACTAACTCTTCTAAACCGAGGTTGATACTGAAGCTGCACCGTGTTCCCCCGTCGTCCTCTGCAGGAGACTGGGAGGCGCTCTGAAGCCGGGGAACAGGTGTAACCTAAATATCCAACCTCCGGAGTCCTCACTATCTCCGCCATGTCGAGAATCCAGGACTCGGACATGCCCTGAAGACAGGTAGCGTAGCCGGGCATGTGGACCAGCCGAGGAGGACACAACGTGTAAATGTGTCGCTGTCAGCGGGGCCTACAGATGAAGTGCATTGTGGGTCAGGGAATAGTGTGGAGTGCACGGAGGATGATGCTGCTTCTTTATATTTAGGGCTTCAGGAAATAATGACGTGACAGCCATGTTCCTAGTCAGCAGAGGTTGGGAGCCGGACTTGTGTAAAACTACCGGGTTAGGACTTTAAAACAGATCAGAGCTGCAGGGCTGGACGCTTCCTGAAATCTACTCTTTTGATCTGAACTTGTTTCTCACGTGCCTTGTTGGGGTGCTGCCTTAGGCCGTGTCTTCCAGTCTCATAGTCTCCCAGTCTCATAGTCTCCCAGTCTCCACACACAGATTTTGATCAAAGTCCGTGAGGGTTATAGTTCTGCCACGCTGTCAAAGCGTCAACTCGCTCTCAAACATTTTGAGCCTTTTATCAACACTTTCCGTGAGTCCGCATTTTTGCAGGGAATTACCCACAGTTCATAGCGTCCCTCCCTGAGGGTTCAGGGTTTAGGGGGCGGTGCAGTTTGGTGCCCGCTGAAGGTCGCGGGGGTCGCAGAGTTGAAATTTATTTATTGCTATTGGGATGTAAAGATAATTTCAACAAATGTAAACAAACAAACTGAAAATGTTCCTACGATACGTTACCCGGCCTTGATTCACAACATCTGGAAATGATGCTGAACATGTCGGTTAAAATGTTGACTGACAATTCACTTTTGTTTGTGATTTTTATGGCCAATAAATAATCCATTTGATTTTGGGAATAGCTCTGCACTGGGTTTAAGGTTTGAGGAAACATCACAGCCTCCATTGAATGCGAATAAAGTCTGCAGGGACTCGAGTCACAGAGTCCTCCTCATTCCTTCTGCTATCATAGTCAGCAAAACTTTCGTCTTCACAGAAAACAACTTTGTTAAGTTGAGGCAACAAAACTTACCTGCATAGGTTTAGAAAAAAGTCTTGATTTGTGTTAAAACAACTGCAGAGTGTGTTGTTTTGTGGGTTGCGCTTCATGATCAGCTGAATTAAAATTCTCTGTGAGAACAACCTGCCCTGTGGGCTACATTACTCCCACAGGGCCACAGGGGGTACATTACCAATATGAGACCTAAAAAATGCGTACGTGAGGAATTCTAAAAACGTCCGGGATTTTGCCTCGTTGGATATTTGTGTTTTGGAAACGGTATCTTATGTTCACCTTCTTGAGCGAGCTCTGACCGTAGAGAGAACTGTCATTGGTCAACCGATCTCAGGGTTGCCAGATGCAGGCTAATTATCCTCCAAATACAACCATTTTGAGCCTTTGGTGCGATACTACGCCATCACCAATCTGGCAACACTGAGCACCTTGTCACCTCCACTCCCGACGAATATCCTGTTACGCTCTGAAGGAACTAGTTCAGCTTAAAACATTGCCGCATATGTAATCGACTGAAATTTTATCGACAAACTTTTTTTTGGTTGCTTAGCTTATTTTTTTATAAGATAAAGATTGCGTAGATGCACGACTGTGGAGCAGGATAAAACGATAACAGGGTTAGCCTTACAGCCTATAGTTACCCCCCCCACAACAGGTTTCGTTACCTCTTTGCTCACTTTTCCTCGCTCGCTAATTCCGTCAGCTCAATGCCAGAAATCTAGAAATGTCATGTGATCGGGTGTACAAGGGGTGGAGCCAACGGGAAGTGCTGGCTTAGCAGATATATATACTGTCCCACCGCCACTCGGGCACTGAGTGATGCAGCGACAAATGTCTGGGGAGGACGATGACACAAACATCAAAGCACGGGGGCCTAAATATCACCTCTCCGGTCCATCACATGCCTCAGTGGTGAGGTTTGGTGCACGAGTTTTGTAATTTATTATCAACGCATCCTCGCCCTCATTATGTGTTTTTATTTTTAATCTCCTGCTATCTGTTATCTGATATCTGTCTCTAATATTTCTTCTTATAAGTATTTTACCTCCACTAAAGTTATTTTAACGACGTTGTTGTTGTTGTTGTTGTTATTTCTGTTCCGCTTGTGTATGACGACTGAGTACTACGTTACCCACAAGCCTCGGGTGCGAGAAGACAAAAAATTTCCTAAACTCAACTTCTTTTTCAAATAGACAGACAAAAAAAACATTAGAGGCCCAAAATATTGAAAGGCTCTGTACGAGAAGAAAAAAACACTAAATATGTTGTAATTTTTTCCCGTGGATTATATTACTAATCCAGTCGTAACGTTGCTGCAGAGTCTCTGTCTTCATGGGCAGCTGGCTTGCTGAGTTGTGGTGCAGAGTGATCTGTGGACATACAAGCTCTCGTTTCAGCCACAGCACCGATGAATACCATGCGATACGACTAAAAGCTCTACGACAAAAAATTGCTTGCACTAATGATTGTTTGATTGTTTTATCAAACTAATGTCAAGATGTGTCGCGGTTGGACGTCGAACTGAACGAGCTTTAAAGCGGCCTTTTGAAAAACCTCGACAGCTGAAGAACCTACGGCTGTGACCTTTGACCTCTCGGCTGCTTTCGATACCCAGGATCCAAGAAGTTGCTTAGTTTGTTTTCTAAGTCCACTTGTCAGACATTATTCAGTCCTCCCAGAATGCATTTCTCATTCTGACGGGTTCAATACAAGTGAATGTATCAGTGTCTTGAAGACACAAATTTATTTATATTTATATGTATTAAATTATGCATTTAATTTATAATGTAATGTTTTATTGCATTTAAGGTAAATCATTTTGTTCTATTTTATTTGTATTAATATTGTTGTTTAATGTTTTTTCTGTGTTACTGTTAAAAAAAGGATACTTTATTTATATTATATTTAAATTGTATAATTATATTAATCTAGTTAATATTTCACACTGTTTTACTATTGTTAATTATTGCTTTAAATTATTTTCCATTACATTTTTGATATTTGTATTTACTCATGTGATTTGGTCCCAAACTCGTAGACAAATAAAGTTTAATAGATTTTATTGACCACTGGAATGTTTACGTCATACAGACAATAAAACTTTATTGATCTAAACAAATCCACTCTCTGCGTGTAGTTTACACTTCGTCCGCTTGGTGGCGGTGTTGAGCTATTCTTTCACACGTAGTCGTCGATTTCTGTCCTGAAACGCTCTCCTCCCGCTGCTGTTCTTCTTTTCTTTCTATAAATCATTACATTATCATCATACATGGTTTAACTATTAATCCACAGCCACTTTTAATATCTGTGTTGTAGAACATGATTGTTCTCTCCCTCGTGATTTAATCTGAAAGCTTTTACAAATAAAGGTCACAGAAAGCTGATGGATTATTGATATTAATATGTATCGTGGCTCAATACGATGTCCTCGTGACAGGGGAGGTTTTTTTTTTAAAATTTTTTTTTACGTTTTTTAGAAATTAAACTATATTCATTAACTGATTTATCTGTTTGTGTAACTGCTTATGAAGCCTCCTGTGTGGAAATATACCACAACTTTGTTTTTCTTCCACGAAGGAAAATTAATCCAATATAAATGAATTAAAAAAATGCAGACGTGTATATGACTATATGAGTTTTATTCTGTGAAGAAAACTCCGTTTCTGTATTTTTGTTTTTGCCAAAGAAATAAAAGATCTGAACGAAAATCATTTAAAGCTTTTATCCTGAAAAGCGTTTGTATAGGAGTCTAATTCTTTATTTTAAAACGTGAAACCGGATGAAATAATAAAAATGTACTTTTTTCTTTTTTGACCCACACTCAATATCGTAGAAATCAAAGGATCGATTTAATTGAGACGTAATGATAATACTCAATCATTGTAATACTACTACTAATACTACGACTAACAATAGATATTCCTATTGATACAAATAATACAAAATAAAAATAGTATTGCTTGTGTGCTTGTATTTACAATAGATATATTAACATATTAGTATAATAACATACATACACATTATTTTATATTATATTGTATTTATTTTGATTTGGACTCTATATACAATATGGTATTTGATATTAAATGTCTGCACGATATGAGATGTATTTTTGAGCATTAAAAACTGAATTAGTTCAAGAAATATCAAAGGTTTGTGCTTTAGAGACATTTTATATGAATAAAAATGTGACATTGGTCTTATTTTATGAATCCAAATGAAGACAGATGTCAGCATTAATAAAGCAATCACATACTTCAGTTGCAGTTTAAAATAAAAACAATGCAGGAAGGCCACAGTTGAAAATAAAGCTATTTTATTGTCAATGCATTCAACGTGATTAGATAAACTATCAAGTAGTAAATTTCCGCAAAAGGAAGAAACACTGAAACTATTCCCCACTGACACAAAATATTACACTTTGTATTTCAAATAAAACAAATTATTTACATCGTTATGTATAGCCTGCATCTTAAAATCAATATTATTTAATAATACATGCACTCTGAAATATAGTCTGACATAATATCCCAATTTGTGGAAAAAAACAAACTTTGTGTGTTGCAAACCATGACGTGTGACTACATTTGTATTTCTTCTCTATATTTGCATTTATATGATATAAAATACAACTTACTGTACATTTACACATATTTAAATCTCTCCTTATTCTCAAACGTTTAAGTGCTTCATAAATAGATCCATTTTTTTGAAGTCGAAATGTATTTTGCATACACCCAAAACATGACATTTTGTACAGGGTGGTCGGGGAGGGGAGGTAAGTAAACGGGCCGAACAGGAAATAGAAGATCGTAGTCCAAAGTGAAAACAAGTGCACGGGGTGGTTTATTTGTATTTCTAGGTGGCCTATCTCCAGTTGTGCGGCTTGGATCCAAGTTGGAGGTTCGGGTGGGTGGGTGGGTGGTGGGGGCTGGGGATCAGAGTCCCTCCTCCTTATGAAAAAAGTCCATCCTTTAAAAGTCAGTTGTGGGAGGTCATGTGACGTGACAGGTGGTGCCGCTCCCGGAAGGACTCGTTGCAAATGGGGCACTTGAGTTTCTCCTCGCGCCGCCGCTTGACCATCGGCTCCATGGCGAACTCCTTCTTGTGGTGGGACCGCATGTGGTAAACCAAGTCTGAGGTCATGCGGAAGGAGGCGTTGCACTTGGCACACCAGTTCTGCGCCGGCAGGCAGAGCGAGGTGAAGGAGGGCGGCAGGAGGGTGAGCGCCGACGGCATCTGCAGCTGGATGGCCCCAGAGTTCTTGGGCCAGAAGGTGGTGGCGTAGACGAAGGGGTTCTGCTTGGCCATGCCGCCCGGCACGGGGCAGTTGGCTCCCAGCTCGGCGCCCTGCAGCTTGGCGGCGAGGTGGTCGGCCTGGTAAAGCCTGCTGGAGGAGATGGTGTCGCCCACTGTCGGGTGGCAGTCCAGCAGCTTGGTCGGCATTACCAGCGGCGAGATCTGGGAGAAGGAGCGCGATGGCTGGCTGAAGGCGCTCTTCCTCTCCCCACCACCGCCGCCTTGCTGGGTGACGGAGGTGAAGGCGCTGCCCATCGGTGAGGCCTGCGGCGGCTGGGTCTCCGACAGCACCTGCCGAATGTTGAGGTGCTTCTCGGACGGATTGCTGCTGGGGCGACCGCCGTCTTTGTTTTCCGAGTTGGCACTCTGGAGGTTTTTGCCGCCGCCATGGTGTTTGAGGTTCTGGGTCTGAGTCTTCTTGACCTCGGTGAAGGCGCTGCGCTTGCCCTGACCGAGTTCTGTAGGGCCTGGTGGGGAGAAGGACTTGTGGTTTTCCTCCAGGCCGTACGCCCCCCTGTAGTTCTGCGCCGACGTGGCGAGCTCGTCTTTCGACTTGGACGGCAGAAGGCTGGGCCCCCGGCGCTCCCGGTCCTCCACTTCTGAGAATTTCCTCTTCCCCGAGCTCTCGCTGCAGATCTCGGCCTCCTTGTCGCTGGGCGGGCTGGTCCGGTTGTTCTCTAGATCCCTGGCCAGGTTGTGAAAGTCTGTGGAGGGTTTGTTGGCGTCCTGAGTGCCACCGGCGCAGAAGCCCTCGGAGCGGCCCAGCTTGGGGCTGGTCCTGGTCGGGGTGGCGCTCGGTCGCTCAGCGCTGCTCTCCTTGCCGGGCTCCTCATCTGCCCCCGCGAGGCTCTGCAATCTTTTGGTGCAACGGAACCGGAGATGGGCCAAGAACGGGTACTCGAACTGGAAGCGCTGGCTGCAGTCCGGACACGAGTGCTGGGATGAACCTGCGGGAGAGAAGAAGATGGAAATTAAGATTTGATTGTAAAAAAAGAACATTCTCACAGATGAATCGTCCAGCGAGGACTCACCTTTGCTCTTGGCGGGCGCCCGGCTGGAGCTGAGCAGCAGCAGCTCAATGAGGTCTTTTCCGTACCAGACCAACAGCTCCTCGTCCTTCTCGATCCGGCGGAGCGAGCGGTACAGGAGTTGGCCGTTCTTCACGTAAGCCTCCAGGTTCTGCTCCTCTTTGTCCCGGGCGGACTGGACCAGCCGCAGCCACATCAAGCCCTCCGAAGTGCTGTTGGCCGCCGACGTGTCCACCTGAATGAAACGAGCGCACCCGTTAAATGATTGCTTCAGTGGCACAGCTCAAATTCAAATTCATTCAGGCAAAAAAATGTTGTTTTCAATACTGCAAATAAAGTCATTTAATTTCACCACACCCCTTCACACTACATATGTATTTAAATGTATTCAATTTCACTATTATTATTGTTTATAACTGCAAATTTGAAGCAAAATATTTGAAACAAAATTTGCAAACAAAAAGGACATGACATGCATTGGTCAAGACTGAATTATCACAACTCTGAATGATCTGTCTGGATGGGTTTTGTTGCAGAATGGCTTTTACTTCTTTTTTGTAATAATAAAACTGCAAATATCTACCAACATAACACTGCAGTGTTATTGCTCATGCATGTGGGATATTTTGCAAATGTCAGCTTCTTTATCCTGTTATATGCATAAAATAACCTGGACCTGAATCTGCAACAATATATTTGTTATATATTTGGATCTAAACACAAATAACTGGCCTGTTGAACTGGATGCATTTTTTTCATTTATTTTGTATTACACATTTCAAAACCCCTGCTGGGGCTTGCATTAGAACACAGTGAGTGCGCTGTAGAGACTCACCCGAAAGATGTACGGGGCTGTGCGCTTGTCGGTGGACTTCAGGGCGATGAAGGCGATGCTGTCATACAGCGACGTGTGGCTCAATACGCAAGGCCCGAAGATGGCGTTTTCTGGGATGTCACACGTCGTGAAGACGCTGGTGAAAATGTCCGTGAGACACTGCTGGACCGCTTTGGCGTCGCCGTCCCACACCAACTTCTGGGAGCTGGACTCCTCCATTTCACCCTGCAGACACATGGAGACGTCAGGGATCAGAGGCGGGATACAAAATAATACAAAATAAGACAACTGTTAGTAGAATAAAAATTTTTTATTAAAAAATCCCCTACATTTGAAATGTCACCATCGACCTGTAAACAATCGGTTTGGTGCAGCTGATGAATAAATCTCCTCTGCGGACAGATCGGGGGAACCAGCTGTCAGGGCGTCATTTGGGGGCCCGGTTCTTTATTTATTTCGGTCTTTCTTTCTCTTTTTTTTTGGCCATACTCTCTAATGAATTTAAACCCCGTAATAAGTTCATGACGGCATCCACGTCAGCATCCAGATGATGTGGTGTCTAAATGTTTTACATTTTATAGAAGAAGAAGAAGAAGAAGAAGAAGAAGAAGAAGAAGAAGAAGAAGAAGAAGAAGAAGAAGAAGGTAGCCAAAACCCCTGAATAAATCACATGTATTGTTAATATTTTAATTAGTCCCTATGATAATACAAATTTAAATTAAATTGTTTAAGACACAAGTCGTATTATGATATCATTAACCAGCCCGTCTCCAGTATTATAGTAATATTACTATTAAGCAATAAATAAAAGCATTAGCATTGGTATTAATATTCTTATTTGTATTAGCATTAGTGGGCCTCATTGCCATCGTCTGGTCAGCTGTAATTGTGGATAATTAAAACGAAACAAAATGACCCCATAACATTTTATAATATTATGTTTTTTTTCAATAGCTGTATACTCCTCATCGTGCTTAACATTGTGCTTTTTAAAAAATATATATATATATATATCGCATTCATTCTATGGATAATATGAATATAATAGCAAGGCTTTATATCTGTTTTAGTGTGCCACAAGATCCCGACATGACGCGTCTCGGTGCGTGTCCAAATGGAGCCGCGTGTCCAAATGTCTGGAGTGGATGTCAGAGTCGGTGGTTTCCTGTCGGCCAAACCTTTCTCTGCGCCGCCTCATTAGCATAATCCAGCACGTTCCCCTCCGAGACTGTAATTAAAGCAGCACGACCGCTTAATTATTTCTTCTCTAACCTCTGAATGTTTGCAGCGCGCGCCCTGCGCGTCACACGCAGCAGACACCTGCACCGGATGCGTGCTGCTTAGCCCCACAATGAGTAGCAATAAGTAATAATACCTATCTATTTATTACAAATAAAATTAAAAGCCTTGCAACGCCGAAGAAAACAAGTAATTAATTATTTTCTTAAATAAATGTTTTATTACCACATATGTGCTGTGATTATTACTGCACAAAATCTCTCTCACGTAGAGCATTACAAATTATAATAATTATCTTTTTTTAGAAGGGAGGAGAAGGAGGGTGGGGGGCACGAGCATTTTAATATTATATTATATGTATGATTTATTTTTTACGTTAAATTCTCCTGTTGGCCGTTTAGAAAAAGTCAAACACCACTCGAGCACCCCGCGACACAGTTTGCGCAATTATAACCTGTTCATTCCAAATGGAATCAAACACAGAAATCACCCAAAAGTTTAATTTTTTGTGCAAAATCAGGAACGCGCGGCGTGACGTTAGCGTGGAACTAAAAGAGATGGGAACAGATCCCCAATACCTTGTGAGGCGGAGGAGCGAGGCTCTCCTCGGGTTGCTCTGCTATCCTGCTTTCTTGCTAATAAATAATATTTTTTTAATAAGGGGGCGGGGGTGTTAAATAAATCGGGATAGTTGTAAAACAAAACCAAAAAAGTATTTTTCTTAATCCGTGTGATTTTGCAGCTTTCCCCCCACCTCCATGAGAGGCGCAACAGCAACAGAAAGGTTCTCTGTAGAACGCGTTTGCGCACGATGCGCGGCTCTCCGCGCAGCGCTACTGGATCTGTTTCCGGTACCGAGAAAGAATCCCTCCGGTTTTTTTTTCAGAGGGAAGAGAGACTGCACGAAACACGAGACAATGACACGCATCACGGGTCAGAGGAGAAGAAGAAGGTGCAGAGGGTTCGCACGTCCAGAAACTGCAGGGAAAGCAAGAGCCTCTCCATTCAAGGGGTGAGCGGGGAGGGGGGGGGGGGGGGGGGGGTGAGGGTGTGTGTGTGTGTGTGTGTGTGTGTGCGTGTGTGTGTGTGTGTGTGTGTGTGCGTGTGTGTGTGTGTGTAGGGGGGACCCATCTGCTGAAGCCGGGCTAGGCTGAAAAACTGTCCTAAATCAGGGCTGTGACAGATATGCGGTGTTTTTTGTGTGTGTGTTATTGTTGTTTTTTGGGGGAGAGGGTGGGAGGAGGGGGGGTAGGTAGTTTTTAAAGCGATGTGCGGCTGCACGTGCGTCTTGCAAAAGAGAAGGAAAAAAAAAAACTATCCAAACCCGCGCGCTGCTTCGCGGTGCACGAGGACCTACCTTAATGTAGCGATGAGAAGGAGCAATAATCCACAAAAAGAAGAACAAGCGATGCTGCGAATCCAGAGAAAGAAAAAACAACCTCGTTTGCGCCTCCGGGATAGAAGCAGAAGGAGCAGAAGAAGAAGAAGAAAAAGAAGAAGAAGAAGGAGCAGAAGAAGAAGGAGAAGAAGAAGAAAGCCACGGAAACAAGCAGGGGACGCGGCGTGATGGAGGTGATGGAGATGGTGGCGCTCCCGGTCCGCTCCGTAGTGTCAGTACATTTCCCCCCCCGGTGTGTGCGAGTGACAGCGCGGATGCTGCTGCTGCAGAGAGGCACCGACACTGGGAGTGAGCGGGCGGGGGAGAGAGAGCTGGACGGATAAAGGGAGACAGACGGAGAGAGAGAGAGAGGGAGGGTGAGAGAGAGAGAGAGAGAGAGAGAGAGAGAGAGAGAGAGAGAGAGAGAGAGAGAGAGAGAAAGAGAGAGAGGCGTGCAGATGGGCCCCGATGCTCTGTGGCTGACTGGCACACCGACACACACTTTTTGTTCGCGGCACATAATCTACCCAATGAGGCGTGTCACTCTGCGTCTCCTCCCTTTAACTCTTCACTCACCGCTGTCATCTGATGCGATTTATGGATGAAGAGCCATTATTATTGTAATTCTAATCACAATGGTTGCTGGTTGTGTTGGTATAAAGTGGCATCATGTTTAAAGGAAGACAAGTTGTTGCGCTGTTGCAGCAGGATGAGAGTAAAATGTTTTTGATTGTATTATTTTTATTTTTGTTATTATTTTCATGCAAACTTCCTTTTGCACACCCCAAAATGCAATAACATAAAATATATCAAATAGATAAATAAAATAAATAAATAAAAATATAATAAATGAAATTGGGGTGTCACTCACTTCTCAATATATTTAAATATATGCTAATTACATGGGCTTCCTTGTGCCTCTCCCCCTCCCCGGCCTTGCACGCGTGCAGACCGGCCCTGGTCCCGGGTCGCCCCCCCACTGTGTCTGTACTGTGTTCGGGCTCATTTAGGGGGCGCCAGTGTATAATCTGCTTTGAGTGAAGGCTCGTATGATGTTTTTTCTTCACACTGAAGTAGTTACACGTGTTTTATACTTCTTAATACTTACATCTGTGCTTGATTTATTGTGTGTTAAGCTGTTATATATTTTTTGCTTTCATCTATCTTGATTTGCAACTCACATGTGATGTAAAATGTAACTCAATGTAAGATATGAACTCTGACCACTGAGTCAAGAAGCAATGAGAAATCTTTTAACATTTAAACATTTAATTATATTTACCTTTTTTAGTGTTATATAGGTAATAATAAACATGAATATATGCAAATCATATATGCAAATCATTTCCAGGATATATATATATATATATATATATATATATATATATATATATATATATATATATGTATATATATATATATATATATATATATATATATATATATATATATATATATATATATCCTGTCCTAAATATCAAATGTTTTAACGTTTATAACCAATAATTAGTGTCCACCTTCCTGGATTGAGTGGTTTATTGCTGCTTTCTGCCAGGAAAACCCAAACACAGAATAAATAACATGTTATTAGATATTAAGTTGAACTAAACACATCCTGTCACACATTGTGTCAAGTGTCTCAAACGTTAACAAAATCAAAATAATCTCAGATAATATTTAATGGCTGACAAACTACAATGTTGAGGCACAACAAAAAATATGTTGTTATTTTTTAAAGACAAATCTAGTTTCAGAAGACAACTAACTGTTCATTTGAAATAAGACGATGAGATGTACAGGACGAGGGAGGTCAAAGGTCACAGGCAGAACAGCAGCATGAAGATGTGACCTGCTGCTGAAAGGAAGCAGGGAGGAAATAAAAGAAAGGGAAGGAAAGAAGGAAACATGAAGGGAAAGTGGTCAAAGCAGGAAGTCAAAGCAATCGCTTCTCCTCACTGCTAAAAGGTGATCCATGTTGAACTATTTCACAACCGTCTCTGTTTTATCTCAAAAAGGAAAAAAGAAAAGAAAATGTAGATACAATATTTAAAATGATTATAATTAATATTCATATATAAAAAAGAAAAAGGATACCGTGCAGATAGGCTGCATGCAACAGAAGAAAAAACAAAAGTCGAGGAGTCGTGCAGATGAGCTGAAGCAGCGCTGAGCGCTTCAGGGGTCGCTATCTTGTTTTTGCTCAAATCCTTTTTCATTGTGTGTGTGTGTGTGTGTGTGAGTGTGTGTGTGTGTGTGTTTGGACACACTGATGCACAAATCAAGGGGTGATAAAATCAAAGCATGGCAATGGTTCCTGAGTCTTTTGTTGCTTGTGAAAATAGAAAGTGGAGAAATTGACACATTTTGCTTTTCTTATCCAGTTATGTTAATGTTTTACTGAAAGAAGTCTAGTCTATACCCGAAATACATATATTTAAACAAGTGTGCGGCAGAATTCAGAGAAATGGATTCAGATTATTTTTTTTTAAACCAACTTTCCACGTGTCTCGTCTGCTCGCGGCTCTGCTGTGTGAAACGATTCATTTTCTTTCCTGTGATTTGATCTAAGAAATCTTGAGAAAGTAAAATACAAGCTGTGCAGTTTTAACAATCACTGTTCAAATATCTCTCTTGAAATTATAGAAAAGATGTGTGTGTGTGTGTGTGTGTGTGTGTGTGTGTGTGTGTGTGCGTGTGTGCATGTGTGTGTGTGTGTGTACATGTGTTCAAAGAGAGAGAGGGAGTGTGTGATGCTGCCGATGCTGTGTGTGTGTTTGCAGAGCAAGAGAGAGGAAGTGTGTGATGTTGCTGAGTGTGTGTGTCTTCACAGAGAGAGAGAGAGAGAGAGAGAGAGAGAGAGAGAGAGAGAGAGAGAGAGAGAGAGAGAGAGAGAGAAAGAGAGAGACAGAGAAAGAGACAGAGAGGGAGTGTGTGATGCTGCTGAGGGTGTGTGTATGTGTGTGTATGTGTGTGCATCTGTGTGTGCGTGTGTGTTTACAGAAAGAGGGAGTGTGTAACGCTGCTTAGGGTGTGTGTGTGTGTGTGTGTGTGTGTGTGTGTGTGTGTGTATGTGTGTGTGTGTGTGTGTGTGTGTGTGTGTGCGTGTGTGTCATCTGGATCATTTGACAGCTGTATGGTTTCTTGATTCCAACCATGAAGCCAACACTCTCATGTCTCCTCACTAAGCGACTTCACAGATAAAGTTGAGAAACACAAAGGGGGCGGGGCTATGGTATGTATCATGATTGGGATGAAAAAAGATAGCATTAAAAAAACTTGAAAAGCGTGAAAATTGACACTGAGATTGAGAAATATACCCTGCTGTAACAAAATGAACCCAATGATCACTGCGTGCGGGTGGCTTCTATCCGCTGACAGCCTAGCTGGCCACTCCCCCTTTGCCTCGACTTAGCCAAGATGGCGACCATTGAGCGCGAGAAGAGTCGGGCGTTAAACAATCCAGGTGCTTGCAGTGCATCGGACTTTTGCCGAACTTGGATTAGTGTTTACGCAGAACAGAAGCTCTGGCGGTGTTGTCTTCCTGGTTCCAACCAGAGCGAAATAAGAGATTTGCAGGCGGGATCCAAAGAACTTGAACATCGTTCATTGACCAAAGCCACCAGACATAGAAACTGTGGTTGAGCTCTTTGTCTAGGTTTAGCTCGTTAGCATTACACAGCGACGCCAGACTTCACGAGTTACGGAGTTTCCTTTTGGAAGAGAGGATTCGCCAAAACATGGAAATTAAACATAAAGGGTTTGCTAACCCTGGCGATAGCGATACATGGAGCTTCCACACCTCTGATTTGTATCCATTTTTTTAAGACTGTGAGTTTTACAGGGTGCTGTGAGTCATTAAGTCAAATGAAGGGCACTGATTTGACAAACCGCTGCATGCAGAACCAGCAGCAACATCCGGTTCGATGCCCCTGTCCGCCATTATAGGAAAGATCACTGCAGACCCGTCACAACCCGGACACAAGCTGTTCCACCTCCTGTCCTCTGGGGGGCGCTACAGAGCACTGTACTCCAAAACTTCCAGAAACAGAAACAGCTTCTTCCTACTGGCTGTCAGTCTGATGAACAGCTGATCAGTCACCTACATCTGCACCATCTGCATTTTTTTTTTTATTACTGGTGTCTTTATTGTCTTTTTTAAAATATATATCTTGTTTATTGTATATTGTGTATAAATACATAAAGCAAAGGGAAACCGGAGACAAATTCTATGTGTGCGTGAACACACACGGCCATTAAAGCT
This sequence comes from Clinocottus analis, assembly GCF_023055335.1. Taxonomy (NCBI): domain Eukaryota; kingdom Metazoa; phylum Chordata; class Actinopteri; order Perciformes; family Cottidae; genus Clinocottus; species Clinocottus analis. The sequence continues at coordinate 1,673,517 of NW_027176229.1, read as the reverse complement.
GATTCTGATTCTGATTAATTCAACTCTCGTTGTGCGACATCTTGTGGGAACAATCTTTGTGTTGATTAAAAAGAGAGCTCCTGACAGGAGTTCTTGAATATTACCTCATTAAACGTAAAAAAAATAAAAAAAACCTTTTTAACTTTGTGTTCAAGTTTCTCCCACTGATGCAAAATTCTGTGGAAATGATAAATTAATCTACACACACACACACACACACACACACACACACACACACACACACACACACACACACACACACACACACATTTTCATTCAACAGATTGCAAATTGCAGCTTTTTGCAAATGGATTCCAGCAGACAGACTCTGGCAGCGCCGCGTCCCGGACGTACTGTCTTCCTGTCACCGCGACTCATCAAATATTAGGCGTGTTTTGTGCTTCGGAGAAGAAGAAGGGAAAAAAAGAGGGAGGGGTGGGGGGATCCAGCTCTGGAGAGCAAAAGCATTGATCTGTGATGGGTAAACACATCACAGGGAGAGAAAAAACACAGAGTTATTGACCCAGATGTCAAAGTCCTCCGCTGTTGACTTGTTGACAGTTATTGTTTCCAACAAAGCTGTTTCATAAATCTCCCTCCACTTTGATACGTGGAGCGGAATATGTTTTACTTTTTTGTAATAGTCCGACGCGTGAATGAAATAAAGATGGGATATTTAGTTATTATTGTAATACATACCACACACTCTCTCTCTCTCTTTCTTTTCCTGAGCTGCGCTCACTCAGGTGCCTTTTAGGTGATCCTCAGGGTGATTCACGCATGTCAAGCATGAGGGTGTTAGTTAGTATGTCAACTAGCCACTGACTACACTCAACTTTAAATGAATCAATATCTATGTTTTCTTTTCTTTACCCCTCTGTGGGTGGTTGGAGTCGGAGGGCGTAAGGCGAACGGGCGAGAACACAAAAGGAGGTGTTTGTTTATGATTATACATGTTTATTTATTAGTTTATTTATACTTTATAACACAAAAATGTGGATGAACTTCAATATGGACGCATTTGTACTGAGCATCTATGTGTACATTTAATGTGTTTTTTTTTACAGCAGTAGAATCTTGCAAGAAATTTTTTTTATATCAACTTTTGGTGTGTTAAAACCTTTAGAGATTTTTTATATCATCAGTCTGCCTCTAATGAATGTAAGAAAGTCATCATCACAGTGTAACTGTAAAGTCTATATGCACTATCGGGCCCTCTGCATGCTCGGTGTCCGCAGCACGCATCTTCTCTCTGCTGAAGCAACACTCTGCACATGAGGAAGGAAACGTGTGAGCTGCTGCCGGCGCCGCTCAGCCTCACGGGCGCTCCTCCATGCTTGTGTGCTGCAGATAATCACGGTTCGTCCTCAGCACAGATAGAGTGTTTGTGTAAATTCCTCACTCATTGTGGAAAAGTCAATTTAATATCAAGTCGTCAGAAACAAGTTGAGTCAGTTTATCTGTGGAGCAGATGACAGCTTGTTAATGACATCCTACTTGAGCCGTTGTTTTCTTTACGCATTCAGCTATTTTGATATACATTTTTTTCGAGATCGTGTTATAAATGAGAAAAAATGAGTTTTTTACATCCATAAATGAACAAATCCAGAACATTTTGCACCAGTGTGGCAAAACCTCAAATCAATGCTTGCTTTAGAGTTCACCAGTGGATGCATTTAAGAGGTTGCAAAATAAGTAACATCCGCTGACACACAAATTGTGTTCATCCTGTCTGATTCTTCCTAGACCTTTGGGGGGTTGTTGTAAAGTAAGTCCAGATGCAATGGAGAAGAGTTAAAAAAAAAAAAAAAAAAGCAAGACATGCTGATGGAGAGTCAGTGAAAACCTTCTAGTGTATTTCCAATGGAGGGCAGAAGAGGAGAGGGAAGAAAGAGGCATAAAACGCAAAGAGAAAGTGTGGGATGTTTGTAAGTGTGTGTGTGTGTGTGTGTGTGTGTGTGTGTGTGTGTGTGTGTGTGAAAGAAAGACACACCAGACAAGGAGACAATTCCTGTGATAGTGGAAGAGGAACATGAAATCTGCTCATGTGACACAGAGGAGGAAGAACAGACAGCGGTATAAAAAAAACTAAAAAGGCCAAAAAATCTTTTTTGCTCAATTAAACACATTTTAAAAATACAACTGAATGTCAGTCCCGCCGCTTTCCCTCTAAATGATATAACACAACAGTGACTCAACCTTCAGCCGGTTCAGGGTACTTAAAATGTGCTGTTTAAATCCTCCTCTGTCACACGGGAAGTGATGTGTCTTTTGGCTCTTGTGTGGAATAAACAAGGACAACTGGGTAGTGAAGTAAGAGCCTACAAACAGATACAACAAATCAAGTTACTGTTTGTTTATAAGAAGGAAGAAAAAATACACTACCTGGCCAACAAAAAAGTCGCCACCCAAAAAAGGTCACACACTAATATTTGGTTGGACCGCCTTTAGCTTTGATTACGGCACACATTCGCTGTGGCATTATTTCCATAAGCTTCTGCAATGTCACAAGATTAATTTCCATCCAGTGTTGCATTAGTTTCTCACCAAAATCTTGTATTGATGATGGTGGAGTCTGACGCTGCACAAAGCTTCTCCAGCACATCTCAGAGATTCTCAACGGGGTTAAGGTCTGAACTCCATGTGTGAAAATGATGTCTCATGTTCCCTGAACCTCTCTTTCACAATTTGAGCCGGATGAATCCTGGCATTGTCATCTTGGAATATGCCGTTCCATCAAGGGAAGAAAAAATTCATTGTTGGAATAACCTGTTATTGCTGAACTTTGTCGTTGCTGAACCTAGACCTGAGCAACTGCAGCAACCCCAGATCATAGCAATGCCCCCACAGGCTTGTACAGTAGGCTGTAGTAGTTTCCAGGTGGAAACCTTTTTGGCCAGGCAGTGTGTATACATACATACGTTTGTTTCGAAAAGAGACATGGAGGTACACACACAAGTAACCAATAAATTGTGAAACTAAAAGTTCTTGTAACTTTGTTTTTCTCTTCACCAAACTTTTGTTTCTGGCTTTAGCCATGTTGCTAACGCTAACACTAGCAGCCAGAAACAAACATCTATGATTTATTGTCTGTTTGATAATCCAAACAATGAACACAATCTGTTGAGGTGGCATTCCTAAAAGAAGCAGCGGTGTTGTGTTTGTGACCAACAATAAACTTGGAAACACTAGCGGTGGGGAAAAGTACTTTTTTTTTGCCACTTTCAGACTGGAACTAAATATTTGGGAGCTGGTTTTAATGGTTTGTGTCATCAGGAGGAAACAATGGGTGCTGAGCTGAGAGCCACAAACCGGTGCAGACAGGTGGAGACATCAGAGTGTTTGGAGACAGACTAACACTTTGTTGGTTTTGGCATTTAATGAGATTTCATGAAAATAGAAAAATAAAGTAGAACTTGGACTGTCCTTTAATAACAAATGCTGCATGTTGACTCAACCAGCAAAGTAAATTACGTCAGGAAAAATTAAAAAAAACATTCTTTCCACCCACCAAATGCCACAAGAGTTGGGTTTGCTGTGACAATAAACCAATTCCACTCTGATTAAAAGCAATTAAAACCCTAATTTGTGCGATAGTAATGCACAATACCAAACAACATTAATGCATGAAAGTGGACTTTCCCCACTGGCAGTAATCCCCACATTTAGCTTTGAATTACCCCGAACGCTTTAATCCCCACACTGCACATTAAATGAACTTGTCGTTCCTTGTCCTCCCAGACATCAAATAGGTCTGGATAAAAATGAAGGGAAATTGAGAAGAAGAAAAAAATACTTACACAGAGGGGAACTGAAAAGGAAAGAAAAAAACTGGGAAGGAATGAATTAATAATGAGCCACTTTTATACCGGATCCAGCGATTATACAAATGGGGGAAACGGCCAAAAAATATTCTGTATGGCATATGGCACTTCAGCTGCCATATGTGCCAGTTTTCACAAAAATTGGCAATGACGTTCATGATGGTCAGTAGTAACTGCCAAAAACACAGCAAGGCCTGAACAGAGGGAGAGAGAGGGAGGGAGAGAGAGAGGGAGGGGAGTAATGCTTCAATAGCTTTGTTGGCTGGCTTGGACTCTTCTCTCCACAGCTTCTGGTGCTCCAACTACAAAGAGAAGAGAGACAGAGGGAGAGGAAGAGAAAGAGAGAGAAGGCCGAAGAGGGGGAAGAAAGACAGACAAAGAGAAACCGTCTGTGTTCAGAGATCAAGAGACATTTTTGTTTTACCTCTGTTCGGTTTCGTTTGGTCAGGTCATTACGGTGCCACTTGCTTCTTTTTTTCTTCTTTCCGTGGGCCCGGCTGCTGTGCATGTGTCTGATTGACAAGCCGAGCTGCAATTGTACATTAGCTTGTAAAAGAGAAAGCTAAATCGTGAGGTGCAAATTGTCACACAAGGGGAAGCAATAAGAGATGTCTCTTTGTATTCATGTTTCCAACGGTTGCATTTTGTGGAGGGGACATGCAGAGGTAGAGACGGAGAACAGTGGGGGGTTTTTTATTTGGCAGATTCCGTGAAAACATCCCGCCTCACATCCTGAGACGCTGAAAGTAGAGACACCTCGAAATCAATGGAGTCCTCTCCTCTTTTTATTTAGTGCCAACCTGAATGGACGACTTTGTGCAAACACTAATTGCAAGTATCATGTGCTCCATCCGCAATATAAACCATCCAGACTAAAATGTCTTAATGCCTGTAGTAGCGAAAAGGAAACATGTGAAGGAGCTAAATGTAAAACCCTGGATCCTCTGGGCAAAACCCAGCTGCTTGTCCTGAAGTAATTTTGGAGGACTTTCACTCAAGGGGTCAGATGCTGGTGTCCCAAAGTGTTATTAAGTTATTTTGAAGTTACTTCTTCACAGTTGTTGTTTTTTCACGTTTTCTGTACTCATTTGAACTTAGTTCACATACCTTTTTCAAGCTAAACCGTGATGTTTTTTTTCTTCTTCTAAACCTAACTAAGTGGATTTGCTGCTTAAACCCAACTGTGGCATGAAATTCAAAAAGAAAAGTAAAAAATAAAAGGTGACATCATTTTTAAAAATACAAAAACAACATTGACAAGGAAGAAGCACATACACGTGTCAGAGATAATCTAGCTAATTTGAAAAAAAAATTGTGGAAATTAAAGCAAAAATTATTTGTTTTTGTCACACAATGACGATAAGATACCACGTGATACCAACGCCGTCATATGATTGGTTCAAATGTCTGATATCTTCCACAAAGCAGACAAACAAAACATTATGTTGGACTGGTCAAAAACATGTTCTTCTCATCCAGTTGGTATGGAGCACTAAGCCCTCCAACACAGCGCTGATGTCCTTTAGGAGAATCTCTGTCATGTAAATAATGTTCGTTTGTTGCTTTTCAACTAAATTACCAGAAGCTGAGAAAACAGCCAGTGGTGTGCACCAACGGTCATTATTTTTGGGGATGTCTTTTAAAGGGGTCGGTTATTTGCGTCCAACTTCCAAAAATGCTTTTTAATAAAAATCTTGCCTGCTTGTTGCTCTGGACAAACCCATCCAAAACAAAGGGACCACACAGGGCCATCTTTTCCCCTTCTGGGGCGTATATACGTTATCCCTCCCCAAAAAAGTGACAAAAACATCTCCGTCGCCTCGGACGGGAGTGTCCCAGAAGAGTGAAGAGGAGCGACTGATGAGGGAAGGAGGGGGGAGGGGGGTCTTCTCCAAAACCTGTGCCGCCCCGCGCTGCCACCTCCACCCTGGGCGAGCTGCCAGAGCCGCTCAAGGCTCCGAGCTGCACTGAGCCGCCGTGGCGTGGCTTAATATTCCAGGTTCCTCTGCCCTCGAGGCATCCACCCGTGCACACAACTCAGCACACGACAAAAAAAACACACACACACACGCAACATAACACTCTTTGAGAGGAGAGCTGCGCGTCTGCCTCTGTCTGGGCAGGGCACAAAAAAAAAAGTCCTCTGAACTCGAATGCTCCGCTTTGTCTTCGCTCTCCGTGTCTCATGTAAAGCGGGATGATTCAAAAAGACTGAAACCCCCAATTTTTAAAAAAAGTTTGTTTGTAAATCTGTCACGCGGCAGTTGTCAAACACGATAAAGTAAATACAAACATTACTGTAATTGGTGCATTCAAACAGAAAAGTAAGTGTGGCATTAAGTATCACGTATGGATGTATCAATTTGCACAAGAAACCTTCTCGGGAACACAAATAGTCTCCTCGGGGGTCCAGGTATTGTTATTATGATAAACTATTCAAAATGTGTCCGTATATTCTGGTGCAAACAGACATCTTTTTGGCTGTTATCCACTTTTAGAGTGAAAACAGATATTTAAAATGATCTTTTGATCATTCTTTGAATTAAATCCTAAAAGATCTTTAAGTTGAAAAGTGTGGCCGGACCAATTGGAAAAATTCGGTTGCACAGAGAATTGAAAACGGTCGTTTTTAAACCTTTCCTAAGTTTGTTTAATTTTTTATTACAATTTAATAATTCTAATATAATTCAAAGCTAAAATCAGAGATTAACCTCCCAACTGGAATATTTTAAATGTGGCCTGAGAATGGCCTTTTACTCACACTGCGCTGTGTGTGTGTGTGTGTGTGTGTGTGTGTGTGTGTGTGTGTCTGTGTCTGTGTACAAGAATAATTGAGTACAGAAATGTTTAATACTATTCTAAAATACCATGCACTTAAAAAAAAAAAACTACAGTAGATAACGTCACCACAAATCCGCACCAACAAATGAAAGAGGTTTAAAATCTCTTTTCTTCCGTCGTCATTTCGTTTGGAAGTCTGCTTCTTCTCCCAGCCGCACCATTGGTTCCAGTAGCTACGTCTCGGCGTCCCATTGGTTGAAAGCAATGTCCGTTAAAAGGTGAGAGCTCAACTTGTTGCAGGTATTTAGAGATAGAGTCAGAGAGGGTTTAGTTCTGTCCCGCTGTCTCTCTCTCTCTGCACATTCCCAGCCCTTCATGAACACTTTGCCATCAGTTTGCGTTTCTACCCACAATTCATAGCAATATCGCACAGAGAACGCAATGCCGGGGGGGGGGGGGGGTGGGGGGGGTGGGGGGGTACATTGGGGTTGGACCAATAATCAGTTTGACACAGAATAAATAACACAATTTGTAGGACATACCAAACACAACTATGTATAAAGGTAAAGCAAGTTAAACTATTTCACACACACACTTTATGTTGTGCTTCTTCAACAAACTAGAACACATTAAGCAACACAAGTCGGTACTTGTGGCCTCCCAGTGTTTCATCTCACGGCCCGCACAGTCTGTGGACGCCAGTACTCAGGTGCACAGGCGCCGTTGAGCACGGGAGGATAAAGCGTCGCCACATCACACTGATAGTCCTGCGTGAGCAAGCGCTCATGTCGCCCATTTTAATGTTAAACTTCTGTTTGAAATTGTTTCGGGAGGGGACTGTTTTGATGTAGCCGAGAGCAACAAAACAAAAAAAATATAAAAAACTTCGAGATGAAGATGACAAATGATGTGGAATGCCTTGAGGAGAGGCTGTCAGCAACATCCCCCCCCCCCCCCTCCTTTAAACACCCCTAAGAACCTGCGGTGGGCCGGGCCGGCTGCATGGCCGCCGCACAAAACAGCGAATCAAAGCCCCCTCAGCAGCAAACACTCAGCCGGGGTCCCGCCAGGCGGCGAGCAGAGCAGGGCGTGTGTGCGTGTTTGTGTTTAAAGCAAAGAGTGGGACACAGCTGCTGAGTGGAGGGCATTGGAAAAGTGTGTGCGTGTGTTTGTGTGCGTGTGTGTGTGGCCGCTCTCACACTCCCTGCACGGGGAGAGCTCTGCTTTGCATCAAAGTTTCAAAGTGTGAGAGAGAGAACAGACAATCAGGGGGTAAAAGGCTGGCTGACAGAATTCAAAATACAAAATTCAAACCCGTGCGGACTGTGAAGACAGAACCTGTCCGGTGAGAAATATTCAAAAAGCAAATTTGAAAAAGGTGTCTGTTTAATGAGCTGTTTTGACAGCAACACAAAAGAGGCCTTAGCAAGGAGGACGATGAGGAGGAGGAGGAGGAGGAGGAGGAGGAGGAAGACCTCCAGCGTGGACGTTCTAATGATTGTGGCAGCACAGAACAGAGCTGTGCGGCACAGATGCAGCGATAACGGAAGTGACACGTTTTCGCCACATTGTCGCTCTGGCTCCGGTCCGGACAGGAACTCACGCAGGAATTCATCTGATTTTAAACAATAAAATAAATCACAAGTTGCTGCTGTGAGCACTGGCTGAAAATCAACGTAGCGTGAATTCTGAAGGATAAAAGGAGGCTAATTATTATTCATGGGTATCAGGCTCTTTTACAGCAGAGTGTGAGTTTCTCCACCAGATTTCCAGACCAGTTATCAAGCTTTAAACATTTAATTAAAACAATTAACGGCATTAAAATGTTCGGTTTTCACAGTCGATGTTCCAACAACAAACTCAAGTTCCGCAGGATTCAAACGGGTGTTTCAGTTTACAAGTGATCGTGTTATCTGGTGACTCTCAGCCAGACGCGTCTGTGGACACTCGTCTCTCTCAAAACTGAATGAAGGCTCTTACAAGGATGCCTACATGATAACTAGCCACTAGTCTATTTTAAAGTCTTTCTACAATAACATAGGAACATAAAGACCAAACATTCAGACATCAGCCCCCAGTTTATCTGCCTGGGCTCTCCTCTGCAGATTCCCTCGCTTTGTGACGCGTTTGTAAAGCCACTGTCATGACCACTTCAACGACTTGCAACACAATGCCTCGTGGTGAAAAATACAGTGAAATGTCCAAAAACCTTATCCTCTATTTGTTGCTTGCACTTTTTCCCTGAATTTTATCACAACTCCTGTTTTTCTTCCGATCATTGATGTTGCACCGTCTGTCGCCCCACTGACTGCAGGGTCCAGGCCACTCCACCCGGTCCAGCGCTTCAACGAGAGCGCTAAACAAGTCATTGGCTGGAGTGGCGTCTGTAATGGGGATCAACTTAAGGAACTTCTCAGGGACCACCAAACTCTCATCAACACCACGAATAAATACGGCCAGTTGAGCAACATCTTCAGTGATGTCAGTGCTCTCATCGATTGCAACTGGAAATGTTACAAATGACTTTACTTTATGCTCCTTTTGGCAGAAATCGTATCCGTCATATTATTCCTCGTTAAGCTAATAGTGGCATAAAGCCTGACACTTAAATAAAGAAGTAGAACATTTTTAACAGTTATCTGGGGGGTCGAGCTGGACCCTCTGGCAGGCCGGATCTGGTTTCTATCTGGACACTAAACACTTGGCCACTTGGTCACTGAGTCACTTTGTTTCGGTTGCATTCGCCCTCTTCAGTGCTCCATGTTCTTACGAAGCTTGACGAGCCGTTGCACTCTAACAAACTGTAAAAATTGTCAAAAAGCAGAATTTCCACCATATTAAACTTCAAATAAAATGCTTTGTGTTTCTCTGCTGCATCTGCAAACATGTTGACATGCTTATGATTTTTCTTTTTCTTTCATGGGCTTGAAGCTGCGCGCAAGTTTGCTTTACAACACAACGAGAAGGCTTTTTTAAAAACACATATACTCTATACAAAAATACAAATATTTTTTTTTTACAGCTCACACATCACTTTGAGTCCTATAAATCATACAAATTGTTTCAGTACCATATGGCTTGCAGGATTTCAGTGGTGGCAATAATTAATAAGGAAATAAATCCCTCTGGACTTCCAGTGATGCCTCGCAGGGAGCTAAAGGGGCTGAGGGTTAAGGGGGGCGCGCGGGGGGACGGGGCACCATCCCGGGACATGCCGGCAGTCACCAGGGATCCTTTAACTCTTGACCCTGGTTGACATGGATAACCATGTCTGACCATAATCGCTTTGAAGCCCCCCTCTCCTTCAAGACGTTTAAGCCGAGGAAAGGACACTGCCCTTAATGAGTGACCCCTGGTTTTTAACGAAGCGCCGCATCCCCCTCCTGCCCCCCCTCCTCAGGGCACCTTATTCCCCCGGACTCACTCTGGGGTCACGCACCCGCGGCTCGTCGACCCCATTCTCTGTCACGTCAGTGGCCTGAGCAGACGGGCGTCATCCTCCACACTTTCTACATCGGTGGGGGGGAAGGTTGGGGTGTCGGGGGAGAAGGAGGGGGGATTTCAGAGCAGATTTACCTCATAACCACCAACATCCTCCCCTCTGCTCTCTGGGGAATCCCCTAATTCCCACTGTGATCTCCTTTGTCTTTGTTGTTGTCTGAGGCTGGCACGCATCCCTGAACCACCAGTCCCTGTTTGTCTTATGTGGGGGTGGGGGGTATGGAGGAGGGGGGGGGTGCAAGGCTTTCTGGAGCAAAGAATGTGCAACGTGTTAGTAGGATGCCTGCCAACAGAGAGGACGTCTGTATGTGGGACCGAGTTTTTAATTGGTCTCATATTCTTGGCCTCAAGTGTGCCGAGATTGAAAGCGAGTGTGCGAATGGATTAAAAAAAAAGAAAAAAAGGCATCAGAGTGTGGAAGGGTTGAGAGAGAAAGACTCAATGCAAATTGTTTGCTTTCAAGCAAAACTTTTAAGAGTCAAAAATATGATGAAAAATAATACCTGCAGAGCAGTTGTGACATGATTCATGAGCAAATGAAGCAATCTGCTGTAATTGGGTAAGGGTTGGAGGGGTGGAGGGTTATTCAACCTCACTGTTTGCACACAAAAAAACGGAAGCAGCGCTCAACAAACTGCCCCGAGGGAAGGAGAAGGGAAAGATTTCCGGGGGAAGCAGCAAATGTTTCACCGCTCATCCGAGAACGTGACCCGCTGAAATGTTTGGCCTCGGTTCGAGCTTGTTAAACACACACACCTCCCCAACCCCCTTGTTCTTGAGTGGCGTTCGGTGCTAAACTAACGTGACTTGAGGCTCAGGCACTGCAGCTCAACGTCCGGCTAAATATTGCTGAGATTGGCCTCCCGAGTTTGCTGGTATCTTGTAAGTGTACTCATTTAATCCCGCCGCCTCTGACCGCACATCCATCGCGGCACTCATTACTGTCACAGCCCTTTAATATTAGATTAGTGACCCTTTGGAAATTAGAGGATGACCAGAGGAGGAGGCCGGAGTGACTGCCAGTAGGGATGTGCAGGGGTTATTGGTCCACCCATCCATCCAAACCTCTTATGTTCGCTTGTGGGAGAGAAAAAGAAACGGACACCGTGGCCCGCAACTCATGTCATCCTATGTGGCCCGTAATCGCATTAAAAGTTCACGCAGTAGTCCGAGACACTGTCCTTAAAGGGGGATCCCATGTGAAGGGAGGCACTGGTGTATGTTACAGGGACACGACTCCGGGCGGAGATGGAGGCTCGTTACAGCTGATGGTCCCGTGGAGGCTCACGACGTGATGTGAAGACGCCGGCGGCCCTTTGGACAGAAGATACGCTGAACTGAACGCGTAATATCTGACAGGCCTCCAACTCTGGAAAGAGGTTTCACTCCCTGACAAATGTTCATATACAGTAGAAAGCTGATGAACCAAAACGTTGATGCCACATTAAGGACTTTGAATGCAATGCAACCCAAACTGATTATTATATATATTTAAATGATATAAAAATAAATAAAACATACTGTATCTTTTACTTTGCAATCTCAAATTGTTTCGTCTAAAGTTGATTGTAACTGTACTGAGCATGAATGTTAAATGCCACAATTAATATTTGTGTCATTATTTGACATGCTCGTTTACAGACTATGACAACTAATTTTCTTTTGGTTTTACTCTCCATTGGAACTAATAGGTTTGGGTTCAAAGTTATTTATATTGCCGTTTTTAAAAAAAAAGATTTCATGGTTTTCAAGTGGACTCATTCTGTTTGGGTTGTTTTTGCCTCCAGCACTTTTTCTTTTTATCAGGTCTCGGTTGAGATGTGACATTTTTACTATACTATGACTTGTGTCTTTTTGATACTTGATGTTGCAGTTTAAGCTAATCCCTTCCTGGTTCGAGCTCCATTCCTAAAGATGCGACATCATGACATGACATCAGATGTTTTTTTTAACTCCAGGATGTTTCCTTATGCTTTTGTTGACCTCTGACCTGCCATATCATATACCTTCTCTGTCAGGTCAAACTCTCAACTTCACCATCAGTAAAATATACAGGATTCACAGCAGCATAGGGTAAAGTGCAAACATGAGACATAATAAAAAATAAGTATTATAAATAAGCAAAAAAAAGTTAATAATCCACCTTAACGGAAATATTATATATACAGACAGAATAACTATTATAAGTATTTATTGCACAGTGTATTTAAGTTTGTTTCGTGGTTCTGCAGCCTGACAGCAGCAGGAAGCTCTGCTCCCAGTTACCATGAAATTCTTATATTTGTGGACGATCATGGTCCCCAGAAAAGTAACTACAATGTGTTTTGTGACATCCTGGCTCTTCTTATAGTGAGGTCTAACACCTTTCGACCTTGTAACACTGTACGCTCTGAATCAATTCAACACAAAAAGAACTGGTTAGAAAACTGGAACAGGCCGATAAAGAGATGAAGATAATAACAACCGAAGGCAAATACGAGGGAGGAATAACAATACAATGCCATTGTAGATGAAGTAAAGCTAAAAGTTCCCAGAAGAAACAAACCCTTCCTAAACTACAGTCCGTCATTGTTGCTTTTTTCTTTCTGTTTGTTTCGCTGCTGTCAAGGTTACGAGAGTTGACACAATCTTTGTGTTTCCTGTCCTCTAAAACAAACATGGCATGGATATTCATGACTGCTCCGATCCTTCTTACAACATGTGTTTTCTCTCACTCAGGCTTGGCGGAGACGGAGCACGCCGAGGTTATTGATTACACTTCATGAGATCTGCGGGGAGCAGAAGACCACTTGTGTCTCAGCCAGTGTGTCTTAGCTCATGTGAGGAGTGACTCCCCACATCAACACTGTCAGTTCGTCACAGCGGGGGGAAATTTTCTGTCAAATTCTGTCCAAGATTATTCTCAATTATTGGCTCGGTCTTGTACTTTTCGAGCCTCAGGAAATGAAACCAGAGGGACAGATAGATATTTCCTTTCAAAACGGAATGTTCCCAGCACGTCTTGATTGGTCTGTAGTTTATTCGCACCACACAGCTCTTTGAATAGCACAGAATGTTTCCATTGATCAAAACCATTGAAACTGCCTCGGTGGAAGTCTGCACTCTTCAAGAGCCTTTTTTTGAGCTGCATTCTCTCTCCTGGCCACCAGGGGGTGACTTCTCTGGTTGTATAGAAGTATATGCTTCTTGTGTTAAAGCTGCATTATCTCTACTGACCAGCAGGGGGCGCCTCCTCTGGTTTTCAAGAAGTCTGAGAAAATGACTCGACTTCTCTTTTGATTTTTTCCCCTCAGTAAACAGTGTAAACATGATTTTGTTTTGTCTTAATCTCTAGAATCAAGTCATCTTTAATACATTATGATGTTAATTTAGCTGCTAAATGAAAATATAACAGAATATGATTTAGGGCGGGCTACAACAAAACTGTGGCACTAAAACATTTCACGCACAATCATTCAGAAGGAATGATATTCATTATTTTATAAAAACAACACTGTGGCGGCGGAGTTGGCTCAGCTGCAGAGGGAAATCTAGCGTGATTTCAGACAGGAAGACAATCCCCTCACGCTAGGCTCGTACTGCTCCCTCACCAGCAGCCCACATTCTATACTGGAGATCACCATCAGAAGAGTCCTAGACTCTATCAGCAGTTTAACAGCTGGTAGAGCCCCCCCTAAAAACTAACAATCTCTTCTTAACTTCTCTGACTACTACTGAGTTCTGCTAGCAGCTAGCTAGCTTTCTGTTGCCAGAAGTCACTGACCAATAAAACATCAGTGACAGCATGCTGGCGGACTACTAGTCAGTACTAAGTTCACACAGTTTGAACAGTTCAACATGTACATGTGCAGCTGAGCCGTGTACCTAATGAGCAATGTCTGAGTCTTTGTCAGTCTTCCACAGCAACGTAGGTGCAGGTGGTTGCAGCAAAGCTGCATGTTGCTGCTGCAGATGTGAATCTTCTCTGTAAAATAAATGACTACTGGTCACTACTAAGTTCGTTGAAAGAAAGATGACTGTGGTCGTAATGATTCAGCAGCGTGCACAGTGCTCTCTGTAAATATTACTTGTCAGCACTGTGCAGTAACATAACGTCATATAACCGTGGGGTAAATGTGCTCACTCTGCCAGCATCCATATGCTATTGCAGGTTAGTAGGTTAGTAGCTAAATACACTTACCCATCTTCAAAAGGATCCCTTCTGTCCGCATATTCCTCTTTGTCGCAGGAGTCGAAGCCTTCAGTGTCTGACGCTCCTGTATCCTCTTCCATACTCGCCAAAATGCTGTGCATTTTCTATCTGGGCCTTCTGTACTGTCTGATATTGTATACATAAACTTCAACTTGAGTGAAACAATTCTATGACTTTTTCTATATTCAGGGACAAAAGTACTAAAAGAGAGAAAATGATGAAAACAATTAAAAGAGTTTGCGCTGAGTTCAGTCAGAGGCTAAGCTGAGCAGCAAAAGACAGAAGTTGGCGGTTTGTCCGTCACTAGCAAGCTAGCATACAGCTAACGTCTAGTTTACACATTGGCTGTTTGGGGCAAATAAACACAAATGCTCCAGCTGTTAAATTTGTACTGCATTCACCTTTACGGTGCCAAGACAACTGGAAATGATAACCACATGACAGCTGAGCAAACTCAATCTACTGAGGAAGATTTTGTGATACAATATAAAGCCCCCAGTAGAGCTACAAAGTGAGCCTCATGGGGAGATTTGTCAAAAACCCACAGATGTTTGTCTGTGATAGTTTTTTCTAGTTACCTTTTCTTTAAAATACACAAACTGGAGTAAATACAGCTTCCATTCTTCCCTCTGAATATCTTAGAAGCAAAACTCTGGGAGATTTTAATTTAATTAAATGTCTTTTAAGTCATTGTCTGTTGCCTTATAAGGTAACACAATGGTGGTTCAGCATAAGGTCCACAAACAAAAGCAGAAGTGAGATCCAAAAACACATTTAACGTCATCATTTATTGCCATGTAGGTGACGCCAAAGAGAAGGAGCTTCTGTCACCTTGAAAGGATTTGGGTTTGACCTTGAGGATAAGTTTAATATCCTCATGCATTAATTACATGATGATAAAGATTCATATTCAAGATGAGATATATGGGTTTACATTTGACAATTTACAAGTTACATTATAGCTCTTTAACTTTGACAGCCGTGGGGCCGAACATCCTCTCCACCTCGTCCTCATCTCTGACTCTGACTGCACAAAGTTCAGGATGTTTTTTTGATTAAATGTGGTTTTTTTTCTCCGCAGCTATCACCGCTGCCGGCCCTCAAGACGGCGTTAATAATCTCTGGCGACGCCGCAGTCTCCCGGTCTGGAAAACCTGAGCAGTAAAAAAAAAAAAAAAGGTGGCAAGAGAGAAAGCAAAGTCGAAGGGGGACGACTTGGCGGTCGACTGGCTACGAGGGGGCGAAGCGCGGTACTGAAAATGGCAGCTGTCAAGAGATGTGACCCCCACCCCTCCCTCACCATCACCACCTCTGCCGCCGCCCCGGTCTGTCTGAGGACTTTGTCACATGCGTTAGATACTCCTGGTCGTCACATTAAATGCAGACCGGCAAGCTTGTCAAGTTGAGTGAGGAGGTATGTCGGTGGGTGACTGCTTAGGTAAATCCATTAAAGCACTGAGAACAGGGGGAGGGGTCTTCATGTATTCAGCCAAAGCCAGGGGAACAGATGAGGTGAACATCTCATCACATTCAAACATCACGTGGCATCTATTATAGACAGGTCAAGAACACAGTATGAAACAGTGAAATAAACTCCTAAAACTTCAGGTGGATTTTAAAGGAAGTGGGCGAATGACGGAGGTTTGAATCCTTGATGCAATCTTAATGGAACATTGTGAAACTGGTGCAATGTTCGAAGCTACTAAAAGTGGAGTATGATCTGACATTTCCATCTCAACAACAAGGCAAACTCTACTAAAAGAAGAATACAATGTAGTAAAATCAGGAAGAAGAAAAAGACAATAATATTATTTAATATCTAGTCAAAGGGTTCTGCATTAAACACACAGCAATAGAACATAATTTTAATATTCTACTGGATTAAAAAAAAAAAAAAGTACATTCTGTGCAGGTGAAAAAAAAGACAGGAACGCTCAAATATCTTACAATGTTGTTAAAGTCCTTGGAAAAAGAATTCCAAGGTTTGACACAAAAATCAAACCACTTGTTCCTGGTGGACAAAACTATCACACCACAAGGGCGATTGAGTTGCTTTTCTAGAGGTTTTGATCATATCTCACCTTTTTCATCAGCAGATGAAGTTTAAAAAAAATCAACAAGATTTATTTAAAAGATGGTAAATACAATTTAAATTAAAATAAAATTTGATGACACTGCAACATGCAAGCAAAACAGTTGAAACCTCAGTCAAGTGACACTTAGGGCAAACACAATAAACAACACCTTGAAATATATATCTATATATATGTATATATATTTAAAATACTGTATGTATACTTTTATTTTGAAAGGATTTGGTCTTTGTCAAGGTTGAAAGGAGTTTGGTTTGCTTGTCTCTGGCTACGTGTTATTGTTGTTTCTTAAGTACTGGCGGAATTTGGTCGACGCCTTTTATTTGTGCTACAAATATTATTTTTTTTCTCTGCGTAATGTTAACATTTGCTGTATAAAGTACTCATGAAAGCACACAGACGCAAAAAGATTAAAAAAAAATACTTTACTGTACATGCATGTAAAGTTTAAACACAAACTCCTCACACAGCACGTTGTGGTGCGACACGTTCACCAGAGCACCTGTCCCCTCACGAGGTTGTGCGAGGTCGAGCCATTTCCTGAGAACAACAACAATGTGCCAGCAAGTTTTCTTCTAACACTGGAAAAAGTGCAAAGACTTCCCGTGACAGGCTGGAAAAAACATCGGCAAGATGAACTGTTAACACGGCAATTGTTCATCGCTATCTTGCTCCGAGCGCCCGGGGGCAGTTTGAACTGGGGCTGGTGGAACGAGGGGGAAGGTGGGGGGAGGTGGGGTTTGCAATGGAGGTGACAAGGCATGGACGAATTATTTGCTGCCAACTTAAGCGACAGCAAGGCTCATGCACTTACTTCTTCTTAAAAAAAAAGAAGTCTTTTCCCCCCGAGGGACATGGTGCTTTGTGACAGTCATTAAGCTGTAAAAACGGCGGTGATGGCGCTCACCAATCAGCCCCCGTCAGTGTTCAGCAGCGCCGCAGCCTGACATGTGAAGCAACAGCTACCGCAGAGGCTCGTCCGCTTTGGTTTCACATCAGTGGCCGCGCTGTTTCGTTCTCTTTGTCCTTCTTTGTTCCGCTCAACTGTTCCTCTACCTCTCATGCATTCGTTCAGTCAAACGCACGGACACTTTTATTTATTTTTTAAGTAACCTTAATTTTCCATTGTCTACTTTAAAAAAAAAAACTGCTCACGTGATTTCTAACATTTCTTTGCCGTTGAATTTAAACCTTAAGAGGAGAGTTAGCAACATATTTGCTACTTTGTAGCAACAGAACAGAATGTGTTTATACGTGGGGTCTATTTTGTTCACCAGGTGAGAGTATATCAAGCTTTCAGTCGTGAATTTCCAGCCTGTGCTTCTCCTTTGGAAGATCCTGCCAATGAAGGCGTTTGAAGACTTGTATCAGAGGAAATTAAGCCCCTCCGGTTGTTGCAATGGCAACTGTTTGCCAATAGAGGTTGATAAAGGTCATGCATAGCTCAATGGAGCTGTATCTCATTGTCCTGTTGTTTCTCATCAGTTGAAACACACATTCCCCGTTGACGTGGGACCAGTGTGTCCGTGTCAGTCATTTTCCACTGTGATGATCCTGGAAGTAGTGGAACTTCAAAAGTTCAAGAACCACAAAGCTGAGGAACTATGAATTCTGTGTACTTTCCCCACATGCACCTCAACCACCAGTGCCAGGAGAACTTTATGTTTCTTTATCGCATTCTCACTCGCACGTTATAGTTAAAAAGCCCGGTCCGTGCTTCAAACTAACTAACTTTTTATTATAAACTTTGTTTGATTATTCAACCAACATACTTGGTTAAGCCAAGAAAATAGATTGTGGTTTGGGCTAAAATAAGTATGCTTAAAAAGATGAAATAAGTTTGATAGGTACGTAACTGCTGTTAGTTAAGAGAAGTACAGAAGTTACGTGGCAAGTAGGTTGAGTCAACATTGACTTGGTTTTACTCGGGACACGAACAGACTCCTGGTCTCCTGGGTTTAAGTCCTGTTTGTTTTAACCTTGTGTTCCGACATTAACCGCAAGATTTTACAACATTATTCATGACCGTTTTACGTTAACCATGCGTTTGAACGTTAAACTGCAACATTAAGCACATGTTAAAGCACTAACTGCGCCAGTTTCAACGAGTTAACCACGTTAACCAAGCTTTCCAACCTTGACCACGACAGTTTCGCAAAATTAACCATGTGTTTAAATGTTTAACTGTTTAACTGCTACGTTTTCACAATGTTAACAACGTGTTTGAACGTTATCTGCTACATTTTCACAAAGTTAACTACATGTTTGAACGTTTACTACTACAGTTTCACACAGTTAACGTGTTTTGACGTTAACTGCCACAGGGAGATAACAGGGTTCACCTCACGGCCTATAGTTCCATTGCTTACGGCTGCATGTCAACTAAGTGAATACAACACAGGGATAGAAAGGGAGGGGGGGGGATGAGATAATATTTCTAGAGTGCAGTGATTGACTGTGTGGGCTTCATTGTGATGTTGCTCTGACAGGTAGACTGATTGGCAGTTTGGGGTGGGGCTTAGCTAAGGGTTTATTGATTAGTTTGCTTAGACTTAACTAAAGTGATTGACTGCCCAACAGAACACAATGAAAATAGTCCAATTTAAAAGATATTAAACCAGAGCGCAAACTATCCCATCATGTCTTTGACTAACTCAACTTTAATATAGCCTTGGACTGCCCCATCCAGACTGCTCAACATCAGAAAAACCCCTGTGTGTTCGTGCGTTGACATTAATCTGTTCAGCCTAATGTATCCCGAAATTAATCCATACGTCCTCACGCCGGCGTTCCCTTCCTTCCATGATACTCCATGCCAAAGAAATTCTCTCCGGCTCCAAGGCACAGTGAAAGAAGTTGAAAAGGTAACTCTGAAACGACGTCATCACCTGTTTTCACTTCATCCGGCCCTACCCGTCGTCCCGTCTGAGAGTGTATATTTATCCCGATCTCCCTCTAATCCAATTAAACACGGGAGCCGAAGTGCTGTCACTGCCAAACATGTTTCTGCAGGAGCCAGCTGAATAAAAGCCTCGAGACAGATTAAGGCAAAGAAGATCCTTAATTTGTTAATCACTGAACTCCGCTGTCACTGGTAGGGGGAATGAGCACGTCTTCATACGCGGGGGCGCCTGATATGAGTGGGGAGTCAAGCGTGAAACACAAAGGGGGAATCAAGAACAATTACCGGGAGACGCTGAGAGGATCAAACATGGATTCATTTCATTATCTGGACGATGCCTGGCTGCCGACCCGTCTCTCAACGCTAACGTCTTTTTCTCCGAGGAGTCAGCGATGACACGTGCTTTAGCTGAGCAATGCAGGGCAACCTCACGAACGTCTTCATAATGCCAGTTTCTAGTTTGACATACAGTTCTACAACCGTTGTTATCTGTAAGTACGGTGGGCGTAGTAATTATGAGGGGCACAAAGGATGAAAGTCAGGCGCCGACATTGTATTGAGCAATAGACTGCGTATAACAAGTGGAAGTTGTCATTGTGATGTCATACGTTCATTTTTACACTGCCGTTTTAACGACTCGAGTTCCAGGATTTGGCCGTCACCATCTCGACTTTTTGCAACTGGTGACCCGAAGTTACCATATTTGTAATATGGAGGAGAGAGGGGTAGCAATGTGTCAATCACAGTAAGCCCCACCCTAAAGCATCCCCTGCTTTATGGTCTGTTGGACTCTAAATGTTCACTAAATGAACATCATGCTGTATTGAAGAATACTTGAAACTAGAGATTGAGACATAAACTCATGTTTACAATGTTTGCTGAGGGAATACATCAAGAGAGAAGTAGAGTCATTCATATAGACTTCTATACAACCAAAGCAGTCGATCCCTGGTGGTCAGTAGAGAGAATGCAACTTTAACACATGAAGCATATACTTCTATACAACCAGAAGAGTCGCCCTCTGGTGGTCAGTAGAGAGAATGCAGACTTCTATACAGTATGACTTATTTTGGCAACCTGAGGAGTCAAGTTAAAGAAACATTGTATCTGATTTAAGAAGATTTATAGGCAGAGAATACATGTAATATCCACAACTATGAATTCCTTGTTATATAATGAACTGAAACCAATAATTGTTTTTTGCGTTATCTTACAAAGAGCCCTTCATAGCTACAGAGGGAGCAGGTCATCTTCTTAGACTATTCAACGTTGCACTGCCCTGTTCACACTCCTTCTCTGCTATTTGTACATGAAAAAAAGATCTTAGTGGAGATGTTCCAACATGGCGGCGTGTCTTCTGTAACGCCCGTATAGGACGAATTTGGTGTTGAGCAGCTGATGAGTTTACATGTCAGCTGAACAAAAAGTCACTGTGTGCAAAATCACCATTTTCACACATCTAAATACCACACACACACACACACACTACTCATTACGCACACACAGACACAGACACAGACACAGACACAGACACACACACACACACACACACACACACACACACACACACACACACACACACAGCTTTGGCTTTTGTGTGCTTTGACACTTGGCCTCAAGTCGTGATTGATAGATGCTGTTTATTTGCGGGCAAGGCACTCAATTTCAACTTAAGATGCCATTAGTGACAAACAATGCTTTCTCAAAGGAGGAAAAACAAGCTAAAACAACAGTTATTAAGGTAATCATGAGTTATAGATGCCATTAGGGCTCGATGGATCTTTGTTATTGTGACTAATATTTCTTTGGTTGGTTTTCTTGAGGTACTCTGATTTTCTGACATCTCTCCAATTATTGATAACGAGGTTTATATTTTTTGTCTTCCTAATCAAGCATCATCAACATGCAGCAGTTTTAACTTCAAGGACTTTTTAGAGGACGAGGAAGTACAGTCTTCGTTCAGCAGAGAGCAGGAGGCTGGTTCAGTGATGCTCTGAATTGTTTTTTCACAATAAAGCAAATTATCTACTGTGCGGTCGTCGTTTTGAAATGTGGATATAAGTTTTTTTAAATGTACTTAGAAGTTAATCACTTTGAGCAACACCCCGCTTTGAATCTGAGGAAGGAAAATGTAATTGATAAAGTGAGGAGATGGAGGAAAAAAATCTGAAATTGGAGCTCCAGACACCTGCTTAATTATCCTCCGACTACATGAAACACCAGTCAATAAAGCAGCTGTGCTTCAGAAATTATCGTTGGCTTGATAATTAAAATATCACTCAAACACACCCATAAAAGTAGCCTCAATAAAAAATGTAAAAACCTAGCACTGAAGATGGTCGAGTGCAGCAGAGAAAACAAACTCAGACGCAATGACAGTATAAAGATGTTACGGTTTATTGAAGCAGAATTCTAAAAAGGCAAGTTTGTGTTAAAAAAGCCTTAACAATATAACCTTAACATTTGGCTAATGTTCACAGACCTTAATAATCTGAAGTAAAGTGACAGTGTTTATGCTATATTAACTTAGCATAACAAGAAACAGTTAGCCCTGTTAGCTTTGAGCTGCCGGCTCACCGAACGTGTGCAGATTTAAAAATGAAAGCAGGCAATCTGGGCGTCTCCGTCTTGTCACTTGGCTTTGCTGTTCTTGGTGAAGACATTGTTCAAGTGCAGAAGCAAACTGGTCATTATGTGTTTCTTGACAGATTAAATAAATAACTACCATCTGCAAGACAAATACCATTTAAGGCTAGCAGTTTCCCCCTGATTTCAGTCTTTGTGCTAAGCTAGGCTAAATGGCTCATTTGGAGAGGAAAAAGGTATATATCAACCTTTTTTTTGTTTTTTGTTTCTCGTGTCAATTTCTTCAAACATAAATAAATGAGAACGTCATTATTTTAAAGAAAGAGCTTTATAGGTTTTGGATCTTAAAAAAAAAAATTAAAATCCCATAATTCATTGTGTGTTTGTGAGTAGATTGCCGACGGAAACTTTGTTCTTTTTTTTCTCAAGATAAACAGAACTATGTGTTTGTTGTTGTACTTCTGCGTTTTGTCACGGCTTCATCTGGTGATTAGCTTCCACACTTCACTGCGTCCATAAATTACAGTTTAACTGTCACTTTTGATTTCTCCTCAAGCTTAAAAACCCCATGACAAATCAATGCACTACAACTATTTTCTCAAGCCGCTGGTTTTCCTAAACAATAGGAAATACATGCTTCTTTTTTTCTTCTTCCCCCGTTCCCTTTTGTTTTATGGAGCCCTGATCAGGATACACAGAGTTAGGGAGCATATACTGAAACCAAACAGCGTGCAAAAGAATTAACATTCTAATTAAAATCTAATTATACTTTGATTTGCCAGATAATTATACTCGCGTGTCGCTGTTCTCTGGACTATTCAGATTTGATGAGGTGTGTTAGTGGTAATTACCTCGCTGATATGGAGTTGTGTGACAGCGCAGTTTTCACACGGAGGCGAAAACAAAAGGAAATGCCGGTCCTTTGAACATTACTGTGTTTTAGTGGTTTGAGTAAGAGAACTTACTGAAAGACGAGCAAAATAAGAGCTTCAGGATTCAAATACAATCGCAATTCTATTCCAGTTTTCCATTGTCAATACGTTTAGTTCTCATGAATAAAATATGTCAGTACGTCCCTCACAGCACAATAAAGCTGTCCGATAAAACACAACACTAATCGTATGTGAATTTAAAAGCACAACAGAAGAGGAATCATTCATTCTAGGCAAGAACTCTCAGCAAAACAAATACCTTAAATTGTTGAGAGAATAAATTAACTGGCAGAAACTTGACCGTGTCGACTGAAAATCCAGGTCCAGATCTTATTTATTTATTATTAATGCAATTTGCCAAATATTAGCCTGAAAGAAAGGTTGTTATTTATGTAGAAGTTCACACCAAACGTTTAAAGCGTCAATTTACTTACACCACAATAAAAGGGTGTTCACACCAAACAAATGGGGCGTGGCTTCTTTCCGATCTTTTCAGCTATCGACTATGGAAGAAGTAACAACTAGTTCTGCTTTATGCTTGTTAAGGAAGTCACAAAAACGTGGGAACATTAAACACCCTTGTGTTTGGGTTCCTAACACCATCCGTAGCCGCACACAGCACACAGCTCAGTGAATTTCACTGACTCCAGGAACTGTGTCTAGCTTATCACTGTAAAACTAGTTACCGTTTCCGCCATCCACCATGGAAATAACCACTGGTTCTGCTTTATATTTGTTGTGTTAATTCCACATACGTGGGAACTGGCGGAGCTTCTCAACGCTGATTGCGTCACACGATTTTTTTCGCCAGAGTTAGGCAATTTCAAACGCGTCATTCGTGCCGCTTGTGCTTTCGCAACCTATCGTGTCTGTGCATTGACTTTGCATGTAATCTACTCGTGCCAAATAATTTACGCTGCGTTTGGTGTGAACGCGGCATAACTAAGTTGCATCCTGTGAAGAAGTTTATTTTGAAAAATAACTAAATCATATTTATGTAATAAATGGAAATGTACACTTGTTGCTTGACTTTTGCAGGAAAAAGACGAGGACACGTTGTTAGCTTTGCATACTGACAACCGTTGTAAAACCAGCATATGCAAATATATGCCTACGTGTATGACAATTACATTAAATACCGAAAACCCTTTTTCATTGAGTGCATTTTCACAGCACAGGTAAACCAGGTAGAGCTTAAACAGCATCTGTGGTGCTTGCACATAATTCCATAGCCTGAAGTCACATCCTGCGCCAGCTACACACACCTTGTTCAAACAAGAGACACCTGGAATTTCCTGTATGTTGTAGAAAAACAACAACATACCACATAAGGAAAAGGCGTTTATTGTAACCTTAGGGGAGAGGAAAAGGTAGTCAGATGCGCAGGAGTTACGAAACATAATTACTCATCTTGAGTCAATAAATGTGTGACAAATGTACAGAACATTTGTATCATCCATAACGAAGACTTTCTTTTTTTTGTTGTTCATGTAACATCCGGTTGAATCGATGAGGAAGGCTTTGGTTCATGCAGAGGTTCAGCTCCCTGTGCAGATCACGGAGTAGAGAAATGCAGATGAGCCATCCATGAGCGATGAGGCCCTTGTTCCATGGTGTGCCTTAAGTATATAAACTTTAATAAAACATTTTGTTATAGAAGCAACCATGCTCCTGTACTGTTGTCATATCTGTGAAACTCTATGCTGTCTATGTGGTAGTCAAAACCCCCCATGTGCACCATCTTTTCTGAGACACATTACACATTTGATCAATATATATTTA
The DNA here is from genome assembly GCF_023055335.1 of Clinocottus analis. Taxonomy (NCBI): domain Eukaryota; kingdom Metazoa; phylum Chordata; class Actinopteri; order Perciformes; family Cottidae; genus Clinocottus; species Clinocottus analis. The sequence continues at coordinate 1,648,924 of NW_027176229.1, read as the reverse complement.
GCCTTCCAGGAATTGTTCAACATTTCTTCACAGTTTTAATTGTGTGTCATGGAGGGAGCACACAGGCCAAAGTTGTTCTTGGTTACGTATGAGGATCATCATTAAAAACAACAAAAACGAAGAGGAACACAGAGGGGCATCCTCCTATAATAATTGATAAGGAATATTTTGACGCTAAAATGGCATATTTTGTCCCTGTGCAGCATTTTTCTTTTTATTTCTCTGATTTCACACATGGCAGACCTCACATCTGTAGCCTCACTGAGCCAAAATACTTAAGCCAAGCTGATGTGCTTTAACGCGAGAGGCTCTCAACTTGGATATCAAAGATATATATAGTTTATTGTATTAAACAATACAAACTGTGTATAATTAAGTTGAAGAAAAAGAAAGGAACTTTAAGCAAATTGTTTTAAAAAAGAACAATAATATACAATTTAATAACATATGTCAACAACACATATGGGCCTGTTGGGAATCAAACCCACAACCCCTACAATGGCAGTGCCTTGCTCGTGAATAGTGTGAAGAAGAATAAAAAAAGTAACTAACTAAACTCCAGCATCTGACCTGAGCTATGTAAATAATGCAACATTATTAAGTACCTTTAAGGAGATGATGCAGATGTTTTTGGGTGTGTGCACTGGGAGCTCCGCTTCCGCAGAAGTCTAACAGCAGGGATCATCTCGCGCATGCGCACTAAGATGAAAACTGACGAGGCCTTAAAGTGTCGTTGGAAAGATTGTTTTGACAAACTGTTTGACCTTTTATGTCAAACTAAATCACAACTAAAAGAAAATGCTGATTCAACGTGAAAGCACCAGACATTTTAACCTTCTGCAAAGTTTAGATTTTTCTTCCATTAGTTGTTTTTTCTTTCTGCCATGATGGAAAGATAACATTAAAAAAACACACATTTGCGTGTCTATCTTACTGTGTCTATTTGCATGCACAGATTTCTCCCAAATTCAAGAAAAGCTAGCATTAGATACCGCTTTAAAGTTTTTACCTTATGCACCTGTATCAATGTCAATGAATACCTTTTGTTCATACATGTTTGAATACATCTCTTTAATCCTTAAAGCGAGGGATAGGGAGGGGGAAATACAAGAGAGAGATATTCAAATACAATATGTTATTATCTTTATTTTACTGTTGAATGCATCAGAATTAAGCCACGTGGATTTCCTGAATTTGTGGCATAATAATTACAGCATTGTAACAACTGTGTTAAATAAAGTCACTCAGAAACCCGAGCTTTTGGGACGAGCACTTGAAGGCGCCTTAACTTTTTTCTTCTCTGAAACGGCAACTTTAGTAGCGCGGAGAAGTTTTCTCGCTCGCAGTGATTTCCCGTCCCTATAAACAAGGGTCCACGTGAGCTCAGAAGCCCGTCTTGCTCTTGTTACGGATGTTGAGTGAGTACACAGTGAGTCAGGAAGATGAAGAAACTCCACAATTGGTGACGTCGGGGCGGTGGTTTCCTTTATTTCGCAGGTTTAATCCGTTAAACTCGGTGGTTTCGTGCAGGAACTTTGACATGCAGCTCCGGGATGCGCACGGCACACTCGCGCTGTGAAACTCCCTAAAAAAGCAAAAAGCAAAAAAAAAAAAGGAGACATATATAAACATCGTTTTTTGTATTATTATTTTTGTTCTACCCGAGTGAAAATCTTGTGGCAAAACAATGTTGGAAAAGTTGTCGCGTTTTTTGCCCACGGAGGGTGAACTATTTTCCGGAAAGAGTCGATGGACTTCGGCCGCGGTCGCTGTTGTCCTTCTGGGTCTGTTTGCCTCGTCTTGCTGGGCGGAAGAAGCGTCCTGTCATGGAGCCTACGACCTCTACTTTGTTCTGGACAAGTAAGTAAAAGAGAGAGAGAGAAAGAGAAAGAGAGAGAGAGAGAGAGAGAGAGAGAGAGTTTGTCAGATGTGTGCCCTCTCACGTGGAAGTGTTTTTAGTTGTAAACAGTCTAGTGTCCCTGTGGTAAGGAGAGTAGATGTGACGCTGTTTTCTGTGACCCGTTATATTCAGTGACCTGCTGCTGACATACTGTTTTATTTAAACCTAAAACGGTGAGACCCATAGTTCTAGTGTTGGGTGTCAACATTCTATGATTTGAAAACCATGTGGACTAATCTGTCAACGCATATTTAATAAATTGACGTCTAAATGGTACGTCGGTGTCAACACTAGGTGGTAATGGATTAGGGTGAAGGCCCTTTCCTGTTTCATCATGACAACATTCAAAGTGCTCAAAGCCAGATCCATAAAGAATTGCGTTTCCCAGATTAATGTGAAAGAACTTGACTGGTTTGCATGGAGTCCTGGCCTCAACCCCATTATATACCTTTGGGATGAACTGGAATCTGAGAGCCAGACCGGATCACTAGGCCTCAGATCCGATAGATACGTGCTGCTGGTCCTTGATTGGCTGGAGCCTTGTGACACTCAACTAGTCACAGGTTGACCAAAACCTAAACATGCTGCCTTTTAGGAGACTAGTTGGTCACATGATGTCATAAGGTTTGGCAGCATGACTCATGGAAAGGAAACAATACACTGATAATAATGAGAAGTGACCATCAGAATGGATGTTTGTCACATCTTCCTTCTTGACCCTCTATAGATACATTCACCCAAGTTTAAGTTTTTACACTCAAATAGTTATAACAATGTCTATTCTTTGTCAATTTAAAGAAGCTGCACCCATCTTTAAATCTTTTAAATCTTCTGTAATATATATAAAATATATATATATATATATAATATTTATTAAATAGTGTTTCTACCTGAACACATGACAATGTCCTTCAATAGCGACAAAAGTCTGACCTTAAACACACGAGAAGCCCTTTGAATGTTGTTTGTCAATCATGCAAACTAGCAAAGAACACATTGCATCATTATTTGAAAACTTCCTGTGTCATTGTAACGCTCTCAAAGTGCTGCTTCAGGCATCAAGTGTACAGATGCTGCAGAATAAAATCCAATATATTACGGGGAGTTTACAGCTTTGACAGCAACTATTTTGAATCCTCCCCTGGCTTGGAGACGTGCCGGTACGTTGCTGCGGGTCTCTTGACCCATTTCTTTGAAAACTACCCCACCCTCGTTTAAAAATTGCTAAATTACTGGATGATGACCGAGCCTATTGGCTTAAATTTGACTCTTATGTGTTTGTGCGTGAGGGATTTGTTTTTCTACTAGTGGCTAATGCAATGCACATTTCTAATCATGAATTGCAAAACACAAAACTAACGTGCAGAAAAAGCTCCGTCATCAGGGTGTGGAATACTAGCTTGAGTCTCTTTGAAGGGAAGTTTACTCGTCCCTGCAGGATAAAGCTTATCCACTGTCGGACTTCCTGATGGTCCCGATAAGACTAAGATCATAATGTTAGCAAGTTGTGCAGCAGGATTTGTAAGAATCTGCAGCGTTGCTTCCAACACCAAGTGATGGTGTTTCAGTCGGAGGCCAGTTCATAAAAAGCTTCAGTGTTTGGTTTTTCTTTTTTTCTTCTTTTTTCCAGTGAAAAATGTCCTATGAGGTGAGGTGACACTTTTAATGTTGCCAAACTGTATTTACTCAGGGAAGTTTTACTGCGAGCCAAGCTCTCCCAGTCACACCACCAGGCTGACCAGTAACAGTCACACAATGTAATTGAGAAACTGCAACGAATGAAATAATCCCATGGGATGTTGTTTTATGCTCAAACAAATACCTCAATATCAACGCACAGTGCAACAATATAATGACACAGAGCTCAGGAGGAGATCGAGCTAAGGCTAATGTATGGAGGGTATTGAACTTATTTTCTTTGAGACTTGCGTGGACGAGCGTTCATGTTGGCTTCGCTGAACTCTTTGGGCTGCACCAACCGGTCGGAAATGACTTGTTTCTGCCTAAACGATACCCACCTGTTGAGGATTTAGATTTGATTGTTTGCATGATCAACAGCCCAAAATCTCCTCTATATTACGGCCCCTGGTCCACATCGGCATGTGAAAGTTTTTTTTTTACCATAGAATAAATGTCCCAAAGCGGAGCTTCAGTAGACATAAAGATAAGTTTCCAAGACGTAGTCGCCGCCGTATTACTTTGGTGACTGAAGTCTAACTCTACCAGCTCTGTAGAGAGGAGAAGCTCTTGTGTTTGACCAGCTGCCGTAGAACGGCGACTCATTGGCACAATTATCCAGCATGTGGCTGGTGTGAATGTCCAACTTTGGCTGCGGTACCAACACTGCACAGTATCTGACTCCCCAGCACACAATCTGCTGCCGCTGACGAGCTGCGAACTGACTTTTTGTTTCTTCTCTCGTTTCAGGTCCGGAAGCGTCGCCGCTGACTGGGTCGAGATTTACTCGTTTGTGAAGAACCTCACGGACAGATTTGTGAGGTGAGTCCAGAGTGGCCCCGCTTTTTTCAGGCTTTTATAATACTTGATACTAAAAAAGAAACAAAAAACATGAAGTAAAATTATGACTTAGAGCTGCAGATGTTGCACACAGCAAAGTCAAGCAATGATTCAAACATGCAATAGAGCAATAGAAATTACAAGTAAAGATTATTCATTTGCGTGCATCTCTTAAAACCAAGTGAAATGATTGGTTGACGGAGGGAGATACCTTTTTATTTAACAATCACTTTCGGTTGCTCCATCTGACAAATGGCTATAATTAAAGATCCCACAACATGCAGTCCCCACCTGTTTTTCTTCTTTTTAAACTATCAAATTGCAAATTCCATGACATCCTTTTTTTGTGCACATAATTAATAAAAAAAAATAACGTCTTGAAACGTTCAGCTTGCATAACGTTTGAGTCAAAAACCGGTGTCTGCCAGCAGAGTACAGACGGCGGCGACCCAGCCAGAATGAAGTGGTTTGGTTGAAGAAAAATAGCAAAGGCACCAGGTGGGAGTGGGTGGCAGAGAGGAGCAGTCTTCTGGGCTGTGAGAATGGCCATTTGCACTGGGGGGGTTTGTATGTGTGCGTGTGTGTGTGTGTGTGTGTGTGGGGGGGGGGGGTCCGGCTTCCACACTTCATCCCTCTGCTTCCACTCCCTCACAGAGCGGCTGACGGGCAGACAATGTACAGTAAAGCAAAAGAACACTGGAAGGCGACGAGGACAATCTGCTAAACAATGCTTGCTCTTCAAGAGCTTCTTCTGTTGCGCCATGTGGAGCGAACTGGACTCCTCCATCAACCCCCCCACCCTCCCACCGCCCTCCCACCCCACACACTCCACCACCACCACCCTCCGATATGTCCTTGGCATCACCGCCCGTCTCCCTATATCAGCGGCATTGTATACAATCACAAGCTCCATTCAGCTCGCCGCGAAAAGTCACCACCCACGATTTGTCATCTGTGACTCGGTTAGTTTTTCAGTCCACATATGACTCTGAAACTCGCAGACAGGATGCGGACACACACGGCTGCTGCCGCCGCCGACCGCCCGACGCCCCGGGTGGCCAAGTCTGGCCGTGTGGCTTTGAAAGATTGTGCGATGTTTCGCGGGGGAGGACTCGCGACTGGGCCATGTGTCACGTGGGTGAGAATTATCAGCACCTCTCCTTATGCTCCGAAGAGACTTCGGATCTCTGAGGGGAAAATAAACCACTCGGTGCACTTAACTAGCTGAAGTTTAGTCGGCGGCCGTGGGACGGCGTCCGTGAGATGCGGCTAACCTTCACGGTTTCTTTCTGTGGATCCACTACATTACGTTTTCCACACTATTATTTTCACGGGAGATTGTCACATTTTCTCTCCGACATTCATGCAATGGCTAAAGGTACTTTATTTTAAATAATGCTTTTTCCTCACCATGTAGCAATTCTTTTTTATTCTTTTTTATTTAAAGTCTGCACGCTGTGTAGAAGAGAAACTCTACATCGCACAGTCTCACTGTTATACTCGTTGTGTTTAATCTTATAATTATATTCTTGTCCGTTACTTGTTCATTTATTATAGTGATTTAATACAACGTATTTATTGTGTGTTATTGCTCACAGTGGTGTAACGCCGGACCCATTCTATGTTCTGTATCAGCACCAGTTCCTGATTTTTATATTCAGTGTGAGATAAGCCGATGAAATATTGTCTTATAAGATATCATGTGTTTCATCTTGTTTGGTGGAGGATCATATAATCCCCTCAGTTCGTCACACATCCTCAAACATAAAGTACACATTCGTCAAATGAATTTGATTTACGTGTGTCTCCGGGTTGCACATAAATGTCTCAGGACCCCTCCAGTAGTCTTGCGAGGTTGAGGAGCTGGTCCACTGTTCCACGACCAGATCGAAATCCGCACTGCTTGTCTTGAATCTGAGGTTCGAGAACCGGTCGGAGCCTCCTCTCCGGCACCCTGGATCATGGAGATCGCATAAGCAATCTCCACTCTCTGAGCAGTGTGATAACCCGATAGTTTGAACACACTCTCCAGAACCACAACCCCGGTCTGCCAGTCCATGGGAACTGTTCCCGACCCCCATGTGACACTAAAAAGGCGTGTCATCCAAAGACAGCCCAACAATGTTTAGAGCAGGGTTGTCAAACTCGTTTTAGTGAAGGGGCCACATGCTGCCGACAATGTTTCTCTATGTTTAAATCATTGGTAAAGGTTTTTAGATGATAAACTCTATTTTAAGGTCTTTCAACAATTAACTAGAAACATAAACACCAACAATTCAGACATCAGCCCTGTGTTTATCTGCCTGGCTCTCCTCTGCAGATTCCCTCGCTTTATGACACGTTAGTGACGCCACTTTCATGACGAAATCCATGTTTAACGACTTCCAACACAATATCAGTGCTCACATCAGTTGCGACTGTGGATCAATGGGTTGCATGTCTGAGGATCAGAGGTTTGAATCCCAGCTCTGCTAATTTTAGTCTAAAAAATATATATATATATATATATATATATATATATATATATATATATATATATATATATATATATATATATATATTTTTTTTTTTTTCTTCTGTTGGACTGGACACCCTGGCGGACCGGACTGGACCCCCTAGCGAGCCGGATCTTGCCCGCGGGCCGTATCTTTGACACCCCTGGTTTAGAGCTTTCAGCATCTCAGGGCGGATCTCCTCCACCCCCGGCGCCTTGCTACAAGGAGCTTTTTGACTATCTTAGTGACCTCTGCCAGGGATATGGGTGCAACCACCTCCCATCTTTAGCTGCTGCCCCCTCTCCAGGGGACATGTTGGCCGGGTTTAAGAGTTCCTCAAAGTGCTCTTTCCACCACCCGATGATATCCCCCATCTGGGTCAGCAGTCTCCCGCCCCCCCTCCCTCAGTTGGACGTAGAATATTAATGAGGCTATAAACTCTCAAAGACGCATTCGTTCACACCCTTAAACAGTCACAGGTACAAAGTTTGTATGTCTGTTTGTGTGTGTGACTCATCGAGTTCAACATGTTTCCTGTCTGTGAGTATGGATTAATCACTTGCTTCAGTCCCGCAGAAGCTGCTTAAAGTCAAACACTAATATTAGTTGACATTAAAAAAAGAGCCCCTTCTGTTTGGTTAATTATAAACGCCTCTCTCGGTAACGAAACCCAACCCGAGTACAAGCTTTTTATAAAAATAAAGGAAAAGTCAGTTACGCTGACTCCTTTAATAGCCATCCAGAGTCATTTTTACATGTCGCGCTGTGTGTGGGCGGTTGATGAAAAGGATGAAGAGGACGGAAGTGATGATTTTTTTATGGTCGCAGGAAGCAGAGAATCTGATTATTTTACATATCGGCAGCTTTATGGTTTGTTGTCTTGGCTCGGTGCTGTTTCCTGTTAAGAGGGAGGTCTCAGAAATTGATGCTACATTGTGAACAGCAAAAATCTGAATGCAAAGAAACTGAAGAAACTACATGTTAACAGAAAAATGACACATGCGCTCCAAATTGCTCCAAAATGAGTCAATTTACTTATTTATTAATTGGTCTCTGTGTGTGTGTGTGTGTGTGTGTGTGTATATATATATATATATATATATATATATATATATATATATATATATATATACATATGTGTATATATATATATACACATATGTATATATATATATATATATACATATATATATATATATACATATGTGTATGTGTGTGTATGTATATATATATGTGTATGTATATATATGTGTATGTATATATATATATGTGTATGTATGTATATATGTGTATGTATGTATATATGTGTATGTATGTATATATATATATATGTATATATATATATTTATATATGTATATATATGTGTGTATATATGTGTATATATATACACATATATATATATATATATATATTTGTGTGTATGTGTGTATATCATATATATATATATATTTATTTATATATTTATTTATATTTGTTCATGTTTATATTAGTACTCAACTACCGTACTTTGAGTTTGTATTACTCAAAGCTAGATTTTGGGGAAAAGCATGCTGGGCAGTATACCGTTATTACGTCAATATTGTGATATTAGACTAGATTTTAAAAAAGCAGAAGAAATAGACTCTTGTCTTTCCTAGTTTCATTTTGTATTTTTCCCCTTCAGCCCCAGAATGAGAGTCTCGTTCATCGTCTTCTCGGCCCAAGCCAAAGTCCTGCTTCCTCTGACTGGAGACCGGTACGGATGCTTCATGCTTCATGCTTCATGATTAGTTTGACTGATTCTCTTGATGGACATCGCGGCTGCGTCTACGGTTACTGTACATTTTAAGAAGCCTCACAGTCGCAATATGTCAGTTATGTCAACTTTTGTTCAGCTTTTAGTTTTTTTTAAATATTTTTAACATTTTGCTTTACATTGCCTCATTACGACGAAGACACCAAATTATGATACTTCATAATTGCTGGTCTTTACAATTATCATAGTGTGAAATTACACCTATGTTAATTATATTATGTATTATAATTTTCATTGTTGTAATACTATATTATTAGTAGTATTATACAGTATATCACTGTATTATCAGTTATAACTCAAGTAACTTACAATCACATTATAGTGCACCATAATAGTGATTATAATGCATGATAAAATTATCATGATATATAACAACTATGAGAAATATATTACTAATACACTATAATCAGCAAGTTTGACTTTTAAAAGTCTTTATAAAATGTTTTTTGTGTTCTGAAAGTTGTTATCACTCATTAATTTTTAAGAGTGCTTCTAACTATAATCTTACAGCGCATTAAACAGAATATAACTCATTATTAGTATGTTTATAATGCGTTATAGACACAGAAAGTACTGCACGCTTCCCAAAGCTGTCATGATGAAACCATACATTTTTATTGAAGTATTTTAGATTCGTATTTCTCTTCATTTTGTTTTCGCTCGCTGTAGATTCAATGTGTTGAACAGTGAAATGTTTGCAGTGCCATGAAGTTGAGGTTATTAGTTTGACTCCCGCCGGGCCTCTAAATGCCAAACTGGATAAACAGCTTCTATTTTCATTCTAATCACCTGAACAACTTGTTAAAGTCTGTCTCTGGACCATAACCACCATTTTCCACCACAAACCTTCACCCTTTTGATTTGGTTTCACATGCACAGGGAAAACAAAACTGTCAATATGTTGTTATTATTGCATTTGTATATGTGTGTGTGTGTGTATGTTGAAGATCCGAGATCGAAGAAGGTCTGCAGCGTTTACGGGAAGTGAAACCAGCCGGAGAGACATACATGCACGAGGGAATAAGTGCGGTCAGTTTTCTCTCCGTGGATGTATCACAATATAAAAACAGCTGAACGCTCGACAGCATTGACACGTTTTGGTGTCGCTTGAACCCCCGCAGGCCTCGGCTCAGATCCGGGCGCAGACCACCCAGTCCTCCAGCATCATATTGGCATTAACAGATGGGAAGCTCGAAGTTTACGTTCACGAGCTCACGGTGAAAGAGGTGAGATCGCCGCCGTCCAACGGTTGCACAAGTTCTGACGTTTCAAGTGTAAAAAAAAACTGCCGTTGAGACGAAGATTACGCCCGACCGCCACAGAGCTGACACTTTATTTTACTTCCGTTTGGTTTAATTAAACTGCAGATACAAAATATATGTTAAATTATTCAGCTTTTAAAATTAAAAAAATAATTCTGTCAATAAATTTAGAATTTTTTTTAAATGTCTTTATTTAATTAATGGCATATTTAAAACATATATTTTTTTTAATTCATTATTTAATTAATGACATATTTATGAATACCTTTATGGATCGTTTTGGTGCCTAGACGCGTCTATATTTATTATTATTATTTTTATTTTCTTTCACCTGTTGCACATCCTCTCCACGTTTGTTTGATCTGCAGGCTGATGATGCGAGGAGATTCGGCGCCCGTGTTTACTGTGTGGGCATCAAGGACTTCGATGAGCAGCAGGTAAGAAAGCTTTCCGTCTTAAATCTGCAGCCGCAAAGTCTGTCGCAGAGTGTGTGCCGAGCGATTTGCCGCCGATTGGCGAGAGACTCGTCGCCGTGTTGGAAGAGTGTCAAGAAAGGTAAACACGTGTAATGTGAGCGCCATTACCTGAGTGGGAAATCCTCGTCTTAAGAGTGGCATCATTAAAGCGCTGTGATCCAGTTTTCAGATGTTCATTCATGCGTTTCAGTGCGATACAAATTGCCGAAAGAAGGTTAAAACCAGTGGAGACCTGGAGCTCCCAGCACAGCGGAAAACGTATATTTTAGGATGAAAATCAAAGTTTTAGTTTCTGGTTATAAGCTAAAGGGATTAGCCGTAGCTTCTAATTGATTTTCTTTGCCTTTTTTGTTTCGTTTTATTGGCTCGGTGCTGCACAAATGAGTCCAAAAACCTTGTCTCAAAGTGTTTTGCGTTCGATGCCTGAAATCAGCTCTGCGATTCACGCGACCTGAAGTCAATTTAACGTTGTACTGATTAAAATCCATCCGTAAATATCTCTATTGGTGGATTTTTAACCTTTTACACGACTCTAAAAAACATGGTATTTGAAAGAGATGACTAAATGTCCTCACGAGAACGCTGGTCCCCCGTTAGCTTAGCGGTGGCGGCGTGAGCTTTTTACCTCTTCAAGAAAGAAAAGTGGTTTTCAGTTGTGAAGACTAAACGTATGAGTCTTATAAACTTTTTATTTTATTTTATGCAATACAAAATAAAAAGCCAATGAGAAAAAATCTCATTGGCTTTTTGTAGCGGAACCCAATGCAAAGCTAACTTCCTTCATTGACTAGTGAAGAGTGCTTCATGATTAGTGAATCTGCCACACTGTTAAAACAAAATGTCTTTCGCAAAAAACTGAACAAAAAATAAACTGAGACAAAATGAAACATTGGAATACCAACAATATAACGCCCCAAAAAAGTCAACAATGAACATCATCAAATGTAAAAGTTTTAAGTCACGTAGTTCTGCTGTTACGTTAGTTAGAGATACACGTAGTCTGATGACATCGTCTGCCCAAGACTTTATGTTTGTGTTTCAGGATTAATGAAAGTGTGATGCTCGGCCCCAGAAAGAAAGAAATACAATATTTGGAGCAGATCTCCAAACTGGGCGCATTATTTTCCACTTATGGAACGCCCTTCTCGTTCTGTGAAGAAAAAAGAGATGGTTTTGGGGCCAACGGAGTTGTTTAAAATTCAAACTTGGCTTCCATCAGATCTTTCTGGACAAACATCCTGATTAAACCACAATCTCCATTAAAGTGTCGTTTCTTTGTTTCGCTGCGTTCACACTCTTGAGAAATCCAAAAATGAATCCGACTCCTTCTTTGATTTGCTATTTGTCAGTTGCAACAAAGTCGGCGTTTCCTTCTGTGTCAGCGCTGATGTCCGCAGTGTTGCTGTCTCCCTTCCAACATGGTGGCCTGTCCCTTGTAACCATTGGTAACCATCCTGTGATGAGCTCTTACTAAGTCAAGAGAAAAAAAACACAAAAGGCAATATTGCTCCCAATTTGTGTTGCAGTGATTTTTTTTATGGTTGAGCAAAGTGTTTGCCACAGTCATGCCATCTGCTACGTCTCCTCCTGCCCATTGTATGAAAGCAAAAGACGGTGCTCGGTCATAAAGAGGGAAAAAGAAAGCAGCATAAAATCTGCAGCACTTCTTTTGTTTACTCGACTCTTTGATGCTGCCGACAGCTCGCCGAGATCGCGGACACCAAAGACCAAGTGTTTCCTGTCAAAGATGGCTTCCATGCGCTCAAAGGCATCGTCAACTCTGTAAGTTTGCCTACTTTCCGTGTGTGTGCGTGTGCATGCGTGCGTGTGCATGCATGCGTGTGTGTGTGTGTGAGAGAGAGAGTTTAATGTACAATAGATAGAATATATAATAGAATATTAAACAGAGTTTAATACATGCAACAAGGTTTTTTTTCTTCCCTTTTTTTAAATAACTTTTTTAAGGTAGTGTTGTTTAATTTGGAACTCGGGTTAGATGAGTGAGCTTCATCAAAGTTTGTCACCAATTAAAGTGAGACTGTGTGTTTGTAGCCAGGACGATGTTCTCACCGCCCTGGAGCTCATTAAGACCATTAGTCACTGTCCATGTGACTTCCTCTCTACAGTGGGTTTATTGTGCTTGACAGTCAAAAACTCTTCAACACAAGCAATACTTCATTTTTTTAAATTTCAGAATCAAACACATCTTGTATTGAGGACTTAACCTACTCAATTAATAAATTAAATAAATGAATGACATAATGAATACATTTCCATGACATTAAATGCACAAACAATCTTATTAATAATGAATGTAGGCATCAATAATTGATTAAATATGAATGTATATATGATATTTTATTTGCTCCCTTTTATTTATTCTATTCATCTACTCTGCTGACCTTTGTTGCACCAGTTTGCAAACTAAATTGCATTGTGAATTGAACACTTCATGGTCAAAAAGTTGACTGGGTCAATGTAGCGGCGTAAACATGGGGAAGTTTGTCGGATCCCTGAGACCGTGTTTCTATAAAGTTTCCCAACGCAGCCTCCTTCGCCAGCCAATTAGTGATACTTTCCATCCGCTGCAGCTTTTAGCCTCGACGCTGTCAGCCAAAGCGGAGAGGTGGGGGCGCAACATTTCTCTCCACGAATGAGCTGTCAGACATGCAGCTGCAGTGACGCGGAGCCAAAGGGGCGTGTCTTGTTTCTGTTGCGTGATCCAAACTACAACAACTACGGTTGATCACGTTGCTTCCAACGCGATATTCTGCTGTTTGACGCTGGCAGAATATACACTTTAAAGTTCCTCTCCTCGTATTCAAACTAATTATGTATGTATGTATGTATGTGTGTGTATATATATATATATATATATATATATATATATATATATATATATATATATATATATATATATATATATATATATATAGTAAAATTGTCATCTAGGATGCTCTTAAATGAGTCAAGGTGATACATCTTTCGGATATTTTTTACGATTTTTTTTTTTTAAAAAGAAAGAAAAATGCAACCACGATTCATTAGAAACATGTGAAATGGTTGCTATTGATAAATAATGAGTAAACATAACCTGAAACAAGAAACCTAACAGTTTCAATAGGGTCCTTAGGATTGACTGGATTGTCAGTCGCTCGGACCGTACAAAAAGGCACAAAAAGAAAAGATGACACTCTCTGCAACCTAGGTTATTGTCATCAGCCTGGAGCGCATGAATCCAGCTTGTGATTACCATACAATGTGTGTAAAAAAAGTGGATTTGATTGTTTCTAATGAGAAGAAGAAAAACAAATGCTTCTAATCTGTTTGTGCTGAGCTAATATATTTTTAGATTTATTTTAATTTTAAAAGCACGCACACGGGCTTCGTCACAAAGCCGTCCTTGTTAAAGTGCTGGTATAATTCTCTTACTTTGCTAAATGTTTTCTAGCCTGCACTACGACAACTAATGAAAGCCTCGTTCCTGTCGCAGGCTCTGAGCACAGCGGCACTCGCATCATTCCTCTCTGATCAGTAACACCGGGTTCCCGACTAGTCGGCCTCCTCGCTCCTCCCTACAGGGTTTTGGAGGTTTTTTTGAGCTTGTCTGTGCAGCATCTTTGGCTGCAGGATCCGAAAAAAGCAAGCTCAGCAAAGTTCTCTTCTTCTGCAATTTCTGCATACTCAATATATATATATATATATATATTTTTATTTTTTATTTTTTATTTTTTTAAGTTGTGCCACACAGGATCTTTGTTGTCTGAGCTTTGGGACGTTTTTTTTTTGGGCTGAAAACCACAAATTGCCAAGTAGAGACATCGTTATCGCGCCGTATTATTTCCCCGCTCCTGAGCACGTTCAGCTGAGGGTAAAGTAACCTGTAGTGAACAGTATCGCTGATGTTGTGACTCATTCCTTTTTTAAATCATGCACAGTAAAAAAAAAAAAGCCTTCGTGAACCTTTTCCGCCCAATTATTTCCACAAAGTGACTAAACCCACCTCATCCTCTCAGAAAACCCAGCAGTTACATCGCCGGCTGAGATATTGGGACGACTGCCTCTCTTTTTTTTCCTTTTTCTTTTTCTCTCCCTGCAGCCTGTAAATACTGTTTGTTGCTAGATCCCATTGAAATGAATAACTGCTGTTTGAGGCCTCTAAGCTCAGCGTTCAGAGCTTATATTCCAATATCTCCTTCCAGTCCGGATGACTTTTGTTATATTTAAGAGGAAGTGTGTTACTTTATTTCCCTTTGTTTTCCCAAATGACAAAGATTCTCATTTCCGAGCAGAACTTTTACATTTAATGGGAAAACAATGTCATTCTTCGGGTCGCTCCATCTTTTCAAGCTTAGGCCGGCAAACAGTCAATTGATCTCTTTTCTTTTCTTTTTTCCCCTCCCGACAAAGCACTGCCAAGGAAGTAATTAGACGGGGAAAATAGTGGCACAGAGGAACAGCAGCAGATCCTTTTCCTCCCAGCTGTCATCTGCAGCCTCACCCCCCCCCCCCCTCTTTTAACGATTCCATATCAAACCATCACATTTAATAAGGCTGCTCTAAACACTCCCCTCCTCCTTTCCTCAGATTAAAGTTTCACCCAACATCAAATGAAAGGTTCAAGTGTCCCGTATCGCAGTTAATATGCTCCTTTTTACCGACTGTGTTCTGGGATTTGCATAGTTTGTCCTTTTTGTTGATTTATTGAATCGCGGCGGACAGCGTGGCTCACGCGGGCCTCTTTATATGATAATGCACGATCCCGGTGGTTTTTTAATAGAACTGAAGAATGTAATAGTCTTGCATAATTTTCCCATAAAGGCTGACACAGCTGCCGTTTCTCCCCTCCTGTCCGCTGCTGCCGATAGCCGGCGCCCCTTCCTTTAGCCGCCAGGAGTGAGACATCTCTCAGGTGTTGCACCCTAATCTGTTTTCTAAACTTGACAGAGCCGATAACGGCCGGCCGGGGCTTGATGTATTTATTCACGGCTCTCCAGCGATAATGTACCCATTTCATTTATTATTATTATTTTTCCACCTCTTCTTGTCCTCCAGATATTAAAGCGATCGTGCACAGAGATCCTGAGTGTGGAGCCCTCCAGTGTATGCGTGAACGGTGAGTGCCTCCTCCTCCTCCTCCTCCTCCTCCTCCTCCTGCTGGTACGCTCGGTCCCTGGAGCTCTGCACAGATCATTCTCTGCAGGAAATCCCCTCTAATGCTGCTCGCTCACTGAGCTCATGACATCTTTGGAGGGGGGGGGGGGGGGGGGCAGTTTAGAGCAGTGGGTGAGAGAGCAGGTCTGCTTGGAGACGAGGAGTGAATCAATCACTTCTGGGGCATCAAATTTCAATTATTTCACATTCTGACGCTTTTTAACCCTTTTTAACACCCAGTGATTTACGGGTTAATCCACCTGAATGGTTCACGACCTCTTTGGAAATTGTTCAATGAATGAAAATCAATTATGCTTGACTGCTATAACTTTTAAAAATACCTCTAATACCCCTTGCAGTACACAAAAAGTACTCCCAGGGGTACCTTAATTAAATATACTCCTAAACCTGAGGACCTAAATTTGCCTGCGGCCATGATTAATCCTCCATGAAGGGCTGCGACCCCAGGTTGTGAACCCACTGGTGTTGTGATTATTGACCTATATATACAAATACATCAGCATTTAACTCTCAATCTGTGTAAAGATACACTTTCAAGTGCAAAGAAAATGTTTAGAGGAACCGTCCTCATATCAGCAGGACATGAACTCTTTCCTCTGCATGCTGCGTACGTTGGTTCATCCCCCAAACTCATCTCCCCTCATTTTGTTTGCGTTTCACAGAGTCCTTTGACATCGTCCTCCAAGGGAACGGCTTCGCCCTCGGCCGCAGCAACGAAGGCGTCGTCTGCAGCTTCATCGTCGACCAGCAAACCTTCAGTGAGTGTTGGAGAAGCACATGCTATGCTTTTAGGGGCTTCAAGATCATCGGCAATATTTATATATATATATATATATATATATATATATATATATGTATATATATATATATATATATATATGTATATATATATATATATATATATATATATATATGTATGTATGTATATGTGTGTGTGTATATGTGTGTGTGTATGTATGTATGTATATGTATGTATGTATGTATGTATGTATGTATATGTATGTATATATCCTGATATCCTGCAGAACTTAATGGTGTGATTACCCACACTACACAGAGTCCCTAATGTTAGACATGGAGACGTAAATGTACACTCACTCCTTTTCTGACTCATCCATGCCGGTAAATGACGTCGGTTACATGATCGAGGGTTCAGAGTTCAAGGCCCCGAATCCAAACTCCACACTGGGTTTGTGAGGGTTTAATTCAGCCCTTTTCTTAATTGTTACGTTAAGTCCGCTTTTTCTACAGACTTTCCTTGATGCAATTACACACAATTCCCAGCAACGCAGGGTTACCAGCTCCCTTTTCAGTGCCCTCGCTGCGGCGTGAGTTTCGTTGAAGCGGCCCCCTGTCCCGCCATGTGTGTTATCTTAGAGTTGCTCCCTATCTATATGATGAGAGCAGAAGAAGGGGGGCTATGTAGGTCACCGTGCTTCTAATTTTGAGCTTGCAGTCTGTTCTGTCGAGAACAGACTTTAATTTTTTAAAGGAAGCAAAACTGGATTTTGGCACCGAGAGCCGATCTCTTGAAGCTCCCGTTTGGCCGTAGGATCCGTGGGATCCGTGGGATCGACGTCTGCCAATGACAACACTTCCCCTCCGTGACAAGTTATTTTTTGATTTTTAAACATTTCAACTTGACTAAAAAAACAAATCACTTGAGCATATTTTTTTTTTTTTTCCTTCCTCCTTCCTTTTTAAAAAAAGAACTCCATCCCAATCAGGAAGTGGCCATTAGCAGATGTCTTCCTGTTAGTCCTTTCTCAGTTTAGTCCGTCTCACATTCGCCCACTTGGGGCTATTTATTCCCTCGCTGGCTGCTGCATGTGTTCAGCCCAGACCTTTCTAACAGTGGGGCACCTTATAATTATGGACAGGCATCATGGCGACTGTGGAACACACACACGCCGCATATGTGGAGCAGATGCTTCAGGCTTCTCCTACACCGAACCAGTCAGAGCTTCCGAAGCAGACGAGCAGAGCAAAGGAAAAATATATATATATATATATATATATATATATATATATATATATATATATATATATATATATATATATATATATTTATATTTATAATCTGAATGACCTTCGTGGCTGCAGATGATTCAAGTATCAGTCAACACACACACACACATACACACACAACAAGACAAACACACACACACACCTACACACACACACAACCGCACACAGTGACAGAAGAGGGCTGCAATGTCAAACGTACAACACTATGTATCAAGAGAAATAATATGATTTAAGTTTAAAATGATTTAAGTTTGCTGTATATATGGTATTTAGTTTGAAATAAATCCGTCCCGTGTAAAAGACGACACAGAGTTTATCTTATCTGTGACTTTGTTTAATTAAGGATGTTTATGATTTAAATATTTCCAATGAATTAACTTTTTGGTAATCCCATGTCTACGATGCATTATAGACATATTATGAAGCCTTATATTCTGCTTATAGCACTGGACAATTATAGGAATAAGGAATAAGCACTTATAACTATTCATGATGATTTAACCAATCATGAACTATTATTTTTAATGACCTGAGTGCAAGTTTCATAATACTGCATGATTGCTTGTCATAGTGTATTACAATTCCTATAGATGCAATGCATTATAATACTTTTATAATGCATTATAACGTGAATCTAAGTTACTATATGTGGTCAATGTTTGCTTTAATCAAAGTGAAAAAGATATAATTACATCTTTGCAAGAAAAACTTGTTTCCCTTTTTCTTAAAACAAACAATGACCTCTTACAGTAAATCATTATCACAGCCCAATGCATCATCACAGAGATGTTACTGCATTATGATACATAATTATGATATAAATATGGGAACACTGTGATCCTTGCAAAGAAAATGTTGGACCAGCATTATCAAGCATTATTAAGCATTATCACACATGAGCTTCTACGTCGTTATACAAGGCTTTATAATGTGTAATAAGTATTGTTATGCTTATAACTTTAATTATACAGTCGTCCCTTGCTAGAACGCGGCTTACCTTTCGCGGACTCGCTGTTTCACGGATTCTTTTTTTTTTTTTAAAACAGCTGCAGTATGAACGCGCATTGTGTTCGGCGTCTTGATTGGCTAAGGGACTGTACTGTACACCTTGTCAATCAATCTCTTCCATGCAGTGTCTCCTGTACAGTACAGAATACGTTCAAGACAGTGGAGCGGCGCCAGGGCAAAGAGGCATGGTCGGAGGACCTCGTAGATTGATCATTAAAATGAAATTTGTTAAACATGTTTGGAAATATTTTTTTAAATCTGTGAAAGTTTGAACTTTGACAGTGTTTAAATAAGAGAGAAATGTGAGAAAACGTTAATGCCTGCCTGAGAAAAGTGTATGAAAATGTGTGGTTAGGGGTTGTATGGCCTTAAAAAATGTATAATAATTGTAAAAAATAAAGCTGATTACTTCGCGGATTTCGTCTATCGCCGGTTATTTTTGGAACGTGTCCCCGCGATAAACGAGGGACGACTGTACAATGCTATAAGCAGATTATAACGCTTTATGAAAAAATTCTAAGCTCCCAAAACAGTTTTTAATTACATTTTTTCCATTTTTTACCAGTTTAATGCTGCTATAATTTACATCTTAAATTCCTTATGTCTTTCTTCTTTTGTGGTGTTTGCAGATCACAAGCCGAGCGTCGTGCGTAACGACTACATGCTGTGTCCAGCACCCAAGCTCTACGAAGTGGGCCAGTAAGTAGCCGTATTATTACTACATTGTTACGTTCTATGATGTAACCCGTGTTTCTATCAATGCATAATAATAGCTTAAAAATAATAGCAATCACAGGAGGCAGCGTTCCAAAAGATGTATTTACGTTTTGCTCTTGGCTGGCGGACAACGGGGAACGTATGTGTGACATTTTAATGACGGCCGTCTCAAACCGGACCGCAAAATAGAGTTAATATTTATCTTTTAAATATGTTTTTTTTTTTAACCAGACGAACCCAAACGCGATGAAGCCTTTTTTTAAATGATGACATTTAAATAACTACATTTTATGCACACAATAAAATGCAAAGCAACACATCGCAACAGTGTGTTCTGGTGTGAAACATGTCCGGATTTGGAAATCAAGAAGCTCATCATCACGTCCTTCCTCTTCTGGAACCCTCCCACACACGCATCCACGCACGCACGCACACACACACACACACACACACACACACACACACACACACACACACACACACACACACACACACACACACACACACACACACATCCTCTCTCGTACTTTTCTATTTCCCCTTTTCTTTTGTTGTCTTTGTCGCTGCTTGCGGTTCAGTTTACGCGGCGTCTCTCATATTCAGATAAAGACGTGTCGATCCGCTCGCTTCCTTTTGTTCTTGTGTGCACATTTTTTCTTTTGTGCAAACAAACAACTCCTAAATCTATAGATTAGCTGTATGTTAAAACAGTAGACGCAGGGATGAGGAGTTTGGTGTAAGCGTAAAAGACGCAGTAAACATTGTCGACAAAAAAAACAACCCAAAAACAAGCCATACATACAAACCCACCGAGATTTAAGTGAAAACAGTGCAAACATGCATTTATTCCTGGCTGCATAGCTATTGTTTGATTTTTAACGTCATCTCTTATAATCCCAAACCATAACAGATGATCGCTCAGGCGTTCGAGGCGGAACAACAGATTTTAATGTCCTTGCTGACTCCAATCCAATCAAAAATGTATGATTATGAGTGCCGCTGGCTCCTGGAGGTCCTTCAGCTCTAAAACAGATTATGTATCATACGGCGAAGCTGAATCGGCTCCAGTTCAACTCGAACCTCACCTCTGATAATCCGCTCGGTCTGAAGTTCCAACCTCACCACAACATGTTTATGTGCCAGATGCTGACCGGAGGCGCTGCAAGAGGAGCTGTTTAGTGGCATGTATGTGCATAAACGTACAATACACCTGCGTATTGATGCGTGTGTTGGTCGATTTGATGCACCTGTTGCAACTGTCTGAGGAGACTAAATAAAGATTATAGACTCAAATTTACTGACTAATTTGCCGATCACACCAAACGCAACTCTCAAACACGTCGCTAGCCAAACCATTGATTTCCTATGGTACGGCCTTTCATGCGCGCCTTTTAAACGCTGCACATCTCATTTTTTCTGGCTTTTTTTGGTGCAATTAAAAGTTAAAATATTATATAGCTCATCAATGTCACGCTCCGCTAAAGCAGCCAATCGGATCAAGCAAGAGGCGGGCTTTAATCCTTCCTGTTTTCGTGTGGTATGAACAGCTGGGAATTATATTCTAATTATAATATTAGTGGTATTTAATGACGAAGAGCTTCACAATTCTAGATTTAAACACTACTCTACTGCTCAGGAGACGCTGAACTGACTCATGCTCAGCTGAAATTCCAACTGAAAGCACTCGTCATCCAGACACTATTCGCGGAATAGATGGTATTCGGTGAACCCTTTTTTAAAAAACTTTTTTAAATTTTATATCGTGAACCCAAAAACTCCTCTTTTTTAGGACTTTTTCCTCCTCCTCCTCCTCATCCCACAACACAGCAAGGGCAAGAGCAAGTCGTCTTCCTCAGGAAATCCTATCAAAACTCTCCAGCGTTTTCAATGTGAATATTTCTGGTTTCTTTTCCTCTGTGCCAGTAAAATGAATGTCTTTGAGTTGTGACGAAAACCAGACATTTAGAAGCCGGCGTCGTGGCTTTTATCGACCAAACAAGTCATCTATCAATCCAGTAACTCTGCAAATTTATTCCCAAAATAAAGTTCAGTTGTTTAAGTGTCGATTATCTATAATTGTCGGTCACTTTGCATTCTGACACAGATTTAAAGATTTTTCGGCCGTAACAAACACGTTACAACGACAGTAACTTTTTAAAACCCACGGTGGTGGTTTGTGCGTCCCAGACTTCTCTCTGTTTCCTTTTTCCTCACAAGCGGCTCACTGCTTCTCCTCCAGCTGCTGCCATAGTTCCTACGGTCGACACGTCCTCCAGCTGGCAGGAGACTCGCACAATGCCACGGGATCTCAGTCACCTGTTTCCTCTCTCACATCGTCGATGTGGAGACTTCTTGCTCCTTGTTCTCTTACCCCACCCTTCCAGAAACCATTAGAGCGAAACAGGATCTGACATCTTTCGCCCGCATCTTTCGATGCGGGTTGAAAAACATAAACTTGCGCCTGTAAAACACTGGGCCTACAGTGGCCGCTCCGGAGCCCGACCATTTGCAAAAGACAAAAAAAAAAGAGGCCCCGCTTAATTAACTCTTGGCTGCTGACGGTGACCCATTAAGTAGTTAGCTGGTGCGGGCGGTGAGTAAACACATCTGCTGGAGGGGCTCTAAAAGGATGTGCGACAGATGCGGCCGTTCCCTTTTCCTCGCTCGCCATTTTAAATAATTCAGCACGCGCTGACAATCCCCCGCACCCAGGACCACCTGCATGGAACGGCGGAGCCCTGGAAACTTCTCCATCTCCGTCCATCTGTCATGCCTCTGCTCCCCGCCGCCGCCGCCGCTACCGGGGCGCCGCGCACTAACACGGCTCTGCTCAGCTGGAAGGAGAATCGGCACATTGCTCCCGCCTCTTCCCCTCCTGTGGTGTTTTTTGGGAGTTTTCACCGTGTTTTGTTGCACGCGAGAGGCCTTCCCCTCACCGCTACTTGAGTCTCGACCTCTTTTCTTTTTTTTTTTTGACGGGGGAACATGTTTCAGAGGCGGCGCTCAGCTGCGAGCTTCCCGCCCCGGCGGGAGAACCTCGGCTCGGAGCACTCGGAGCCTCCGTGTCCAGGAATCGCGGCGTCCTCGGTCGGCCAATTGAGCCGTGTAGGAGCACTCACGGCGGAGGCATCATCTGCGCCGACAGCTGCGGCATCAGGCCTGAAACACTGGCATCTGCTGGCGCCCTTCCCCATCTCTCTACCCCCCGCTCTACCCCTCTGCGTATCCACATTAGGAGACCCAGAATCCCCTACTGGGGCGCCGATGGAGAGGTTAAGTGGCTGCGCTCTTGCAGCAGCATGTCCTCACCTGGTGTTTTCACAAAAACGGTGGAGGGCAAACAAAATACGTGTGAGGGGGGGAGGGGGGGGGGGGGGGTTCGTTGACACCTGCTTTATGAAGCAGGTACAGTAGCTATCGACAATGCTCATCAATAAATAAACAGGGTCGTCCCTGGGCCACTGCTACTCCCCCTTCATCTGCTCCAGTGGGGAACGAAGACGTCCATGTCGTGGGAAAGGAAATGTTGGATGGTGTATTGGCCCTTTTTGATTGAAGGAAGCGAATAGCGAAGCAGCGGCGGATCAGAGATGTGCAAAGTCGAATGATTCAATGAGACAATAAGGTTTAATAAGCTGGAACCTATAATTCAGCGCTTCATAAACATACATGATGAACATTCTTCATGGAATGTGTCACCCGCAGAATGAGCATTCATGTATTCATTTATTCACTCTTGGTTTCGTTGTAACATCAGTTTACAAACTCTCTTCACGCCCCATTCGTCCAGTCTTGTGCTCACGACTTCACTAAAACGTACAACCGCCGCATGCTTGTGCAGCTTGTGCATGACACAGTAGTAGCATAAGGGTCTATATATGTGTGTGTGTGTGTGTGTGTGTGTGTGTGTGTGTGTGTGCGTGTGTGCGTGTGTGTGTGTGTGTGTGTGTGTGTGTGTTCTATTCCGTTTCCATCAAGATTTCTTTGCCTTTTAACCAGCAGTTAAGGCCTGGAAGTACCCAGAAAGTCTGAAAAATACAAAGGATTTAGTTGTTTCTTTCTCACCTCTTTTAATTATTTTGTGATTAATCTGAAGACCTTTTGAAAGCAAACTTTATGTCACAAATAAATCCGTTTGTTAATGATAATTTTTTTTATTTCTGTACGATCTGAAAATGTGTCAGCAATCAGTCGTGTCAATCCTTTCAAATCATTCTGCTTTTGACAGAATCATCACAAAATATACAATAATTAAGACCCAGTAAATCAGTTATTTGCCCAACATGACAAGAAACAAATAGAGAGCTGGATTTGTCAGACAAAATAGATCCAGGAATCAAAAACTGTATCGGAGAATATTCTGAAAGGAGTCGTCTGTTCCTTTTTTAAGTTTCCAGCCCCAGAAAGTCTCTTTATTTTTAATCAGTCCGTCTGTTAGATTGCTCGTCACTCTTCCCAAATGGCGGACGTCTCTCTCTGGAACTCCTCCGATATCCGGGCCCCCGGGTCTCCTCAAGGGGGCCTCCATCAGAACCTCTGCCACACAAGCCGGGATGCAGAGTGATGACTCCCGGATGCTGAGCGACAGCCCCCTACCTCTCGCTGCATATGCTCTGCCGTGAATTATTCAGCCTCCTCAATTTTCACATCTTTAAGGGAAGTTTGAAAGCCATTAGCGTCGGCGTCGGCGGGACGGCTCCAGCTGCAGCGCGTCGCCGATGCTCAGCATCACGGCGGTGACAGGCTACATACAGCGAGTCCGGGAGCCCCAGACTGGTGTCCCCGGGAGCTTTCTCCCCAAAAGTTTGACTAATCCCTCTCTGTGACAATCCACCCTCCCATTTCTTCAAACATAGTCGGCGACCCACTGAGCGGCTGCAGCTCTCACCTCATCGCCGTCTCGCTCACTTAAGTTGAATGGCGGCGAGCGTTGGTTTGAAATAATTCACCCGGCTCCGGTGCTTCGTCTCACTGACCCTCTTCATTGCCTGGTGGCGGTCGTGTGATGGCCTCCCATCACTGTGGTGGTGCAAAAAAACAAAAAGCAGAATTTCAAGCACAAATGTTTTTGGTGCGCCGTCTCCAGATATCCATCAGATTGTTTACGTTCCTTCAATGGGAACGGTATCGTTAGGATGTCAAAGCTAGTCCTCGCATTGATACTCTTATCAGTTATTTGGGATTATTTAGTTAGAAAGTAAACTGAATAAGGAAAACAATCGATATTGCTTCATTATTCTTTTATTCTTGAGCGGCAATACAAGAAGTTTCAAAAAAGAGACAGAGAGAAATATAAAGATGAGGATGAGGAAATCTCTTAAATAAAGAACCGATATCAGAACCGTTAACTCCGGATGCAGAGCGGGTGGTCTTCCGGTTTGATCCTCGGCTCCATGTTGGTCTTGAATGCTGAACAACATAGAGTGTTATGCATCTCTATCATCATCTTCCAATCTCTTGTTTGGTCCACGCGCACACTTTAAAACATTTAAAACAGATTTCTAATCATTCTTTTGTTAAACCTTCCTGGAAATAAAAAAGGATCATACATGACTTACTTCCGCCGACTCAACAGTAACTCACTTATTTAGCATTGGTGTCTCAGGGAGGGAGCGAAAAATAAAGAAAAGCCTTGCTGGTTGGGTTGTGGTGCGTTAAAGATGTTCAGCCATGTCGGACGGGAGGGGTGTGGGGGGTGGGGGGGGCGCGTCAGAGTAACTCGCTTGGGAGCTTTCCTCCTTCACACGCCGAGGTCCACACCTCCAGCTTGATTAACAACCTGCCCGCTGTAAGCGCGGATTGAGGGTGTCAGCTAAATTAGCCTCTCCCCTCACCCACTCAGCACAAGCACTTAGTTAACATGCAGAGAACCTGCGACGGGCTGCAGGACTACAGGGCTGCAGGACTACAGAGCTGCAGGACTACAGAGCTGCAGGACTGCAAGGCTGCAGGACTACAGCGCTGCAGGACTACAGGGCCGCAGGACTACAGGGCCGCAGGACTACAGGGCCGCAGGGCCAGGGTTCTACTGCTCCACAGAAAGGGAGTTTTTTATGGGTTAAATCAAACCCGCTCTTAAGTCATAAATGATGGGGGGCTGCATACACACAGGGGGGTCGCAGAGGATTTTGTTCGGGTGAATAGATTTGCAGGATGCCTTCCTTTAGTTTTGCTATTCATGGTACAGAGTGTCACACTAAGGGGGCTCTATTGGAATAAATGGGATATAATATTAAAAGGTACTTTACTTGGAACCTGGATGAATCTGCTGCGGGGACGGGAACACACAGGGGGTCCTAACCGGTTAGTTTGCATCCCCGTTTTTTCTGATAGAAGCAAATTGGTTCTGAACTAAAGAGATAAAGAGTTTTCAAATCTTTTTAGAACTTTAATCCCTCCCCAGGAAAAAAAAAAATATTTGAACCACTGATATGTTTAGTTGAAAATGAGGAGTTCCCTCTGTGATAATCTTTCCAGTCCAACCTCAGTGTACCTCAATCAGACGGCCAGTCGCTGAAAAACAACAACAACAGATATATAAGTGGAGACATCAACAAGTTAAGAGCGTCAAAGTTGACCTGTTTTTATTTTAAACTGTATTTAAAATATTTAGTGTCGGGTAAAAAAATAAAAAACAAAAAGGTGCAAAAGGAGTCCGTTTGGAATATGTAGCCTCCCCCGCATAGTAATGGACACACGCTCATCTGTTCGGAACCGCGGGAGAGTCGGCGGCCCACGGCGCTGCCTCAGGGCGAATCCAAAGCAAAAGAGATCTCTTGTTATTATTCTGCGGCTCAGGTTTTTTTCATTTCATGCCGGCCTCCTCGGATTTTCCACCGTACACACTCGCCACAGCTGCTGGCCACACACACACACACACACACACACACACACACGCACACGCACACACGCACGCACACAATGCACACTTGCTGTACTCCTCTTTCCCTCCCCTCTTTTTCTGTTAGATTTTTGCCGTTCCATATCCTGACTTCTCATTAAACTCGCGGTAATTGGATTGGGCATAATGGACATATGGAAATTGCGGTGCCGTTCATCATTAGTTTTTTTTTTTTTTTAATTGCGCCCGTTTTTGGGCGTTCACCCCTCCCCCCTAGACCTCTAAATAAGTTGTAGGCCTCGTTACTGCTGGGCGGGTTACTTCCTCCGCTGACGGCTCTGGTTATGAGAGGACTTCCTGCCGAAACCCGTTGTGTTTCTTGACTGGCTTGTTCATCATCCTTCAACTGGGTTTTGCCTGTGAAACAATATGATGTAGCTCTTTTACTCTGCCACAGGAAGTCTGAAAAGATGTTTTTTGTAGAACCCAACAGATGTATGAGCTTTGAGGAAATTACAGATGATGGGGGAAAAAAAGTCTTATTCAATTCAACTGTTGCAGGTTTCAGGGCTCGATTGGGCAACAATTCTCTGATTTGGTTTGCACAAGCAAACGGCGAAATCGGCTCTCCAAAATAGATGATTTTTTTAAACTTTTGTTGCATTTCCATGCAAGCACCGTAGTCGTCTGTTTAAGAGACGACGACACCGGATCAACTTGACTTGTGCAACTGTGGGGTGTAAAGTTTATGATTTTATGATTTCACTGACGAGAAGAACCAAGTGAACACAAAGAGAATTATCCCCGCCATCTTTGAGCTGGATGTAAAATTATACAGTAGTTTGTGTTTTAAGGACATAGAAAAAGTGCCGTTTAGTTTACTGAAATGAAGTTTTTATTCTTTTACAGTCACTGTCGGTATCCTAATTATTAAAAATGACAATAAGGTCACTAAAAATGGCAACCCAAGCTGGTTTAGTAGTCAGAGTTGAGGAAATTGTAACTAGTTTCCTTTACTTTACTGATGTAAACAGTTTTTTATGAATTGTCCCTTTAATAATGATCCCTCATATTTCAGTTGTTAAAGAGTTGTGACAAATATATCTATTGTTATTATAAATTATCTACTGTTTGTGTTCCTGAATTTATTATTTTTTATCTATGAAGATATGATAGACACAGGTTCTTGTTTTTATTTATACATTTTGTCCACTGATGTGACCAAAGGAAAAACGCATGATGCAGATAAAAATACAGATGTAAAAAATTACCCCCAGAGATATAAAAAAAAGATGAACTGATACAGAATATACAAGAGGAAATTCAAACACAGTCAGATAGAAAGGCAATCATTATAAATACTTAATGTAGATTAAATACTGGCACGGCCTAAAATGATAACTTTGTCCGAAGCTCTTTACAGTTGGTCCACGTTCACCTGAAGGCAGTGAGTTGTGACTGCTGGAAGGAGGAGGAGCTCTTCCTTGTTGAGTCACACGCCTTTCATTTTACAAACAAAATCACATAAAAATGCTGCGTAGAATAATGATTTCTGCGCCTGCTGGCGTAAAATCAAAAAGCTAATGTTTTATGTTCAGTTCTTAGAATTTAACAATTTGATCTCCTCCGCTTGTTTGCAGGACGATGGATGTTCTCATCAGCCTGAACCATGGCAAGTCCTTCATCTCCAGCGCCTACACCATCAGGGCCACCACATGTGTAAGTGTGAGCTGCCCAGAATCTCTGAACCGAGAGGACATATACTTTATAACAGTGTGTCTGTTTCTTTAAGAGCATGTTTATCATGTGACGCAAGCCTTTTTTAATTTTAATTTTCATGCGAACAAAACAGAATCATTGAAAATAAATTGTGAATAAAAAAGATGAAATATCTTCCATACTTTTACACCTTTTTAAAGGGATATGTCATCCCACAAAATGACCTTTTTGTATTTCAGTTACAGAGTGCGTGTTCACCTCAAATTCTCAATAAAACTCATTGTTACAAAGAGAGGAAAAAAGGAGTGAATGCAAAATAAATATATGAAAACATCTGTTTTACACACTCAGACTTGTATTATATGTCACTCAATGAAGTGTAATCCAGGTCTCATGCATCCAGTCGCATGCTCACACACACAATTAAAATAACTTAAGGAGTCGATACTCGTCCATACAAGTTCACTTCAACTGTCTAAATCAACATTTGTAAATCCCGTGATAATAAAAATGATAAATAAACCTTGTAATAATAATCTTCTTGCCATTTAGTTGCCTTTATTTGTTTTCATATCATTATCATTAATTGTTTTAACCAAGTTCCACTTCCAGAAGATTGTTTTAATCTTCATCTTCATTTTGTTTTCTGTTCAATGATTTCGTCGTCTCATTTCACTGTTTCATTTCACACAAAACGTGTTCATTTTTCCGGATGAATTCAAATCCTTTAATGCCTTTTTGTTTGCCCTCTTTCCTCCAGTCGGACGGCCTGGTGGTGGCCATCGTGTTCCTGGTGCTGCTGGTCCTCGTAGCGCTGGCCCTGGCATGGTGGTTCTGGCCTCTTTGCTGCACACTGGTGAGCGTCGCTACATCACATGTTCACACATTCATCAACTCATACGAGCCATTCGTATTTATTTTTGCCTGCAAAAGACAAATTGGTATCGACCAGCTGTTGGCTTTTAAAAGAGGAAGTCTCCGTCCAACATCTATTTGACCTCCCGTTTACCACGATTCATCCGCGGTGGCTGAGCAACAACCCGCGGAGGAAGAAAACCCTTTAAAACAGGAAGTGGGAAACCTACACCCTGCACATGGGTGTGAGCAGTTCTGAGAAGAGATGAAGTCACAAACTGTGTCTATACAAAAACTAAGCGAGAAGTGGGGGAGGAATGTGAGTGACAGAATGTGTGAACGTTTAACACCATCTCTTGTTTGCTCAACCTACCTGGGGACTGAAGTGGATAATAATAATCACAGAGATTATTTGTGGTTTAATCACATCTGAGTCTTTCATGACGACACTCCAGCTTGAAATACTTACTCTGTTTTGGTAAACACAACATTTTACTAATCCAGACTATTTCATTTTCGTACTCCTCCTGTTGTCATGATGTTTCTTTGGCGTTTGCAAACTTCCTCTGTTCGTCAAGAATGGAGGCGGGGTCTAAATCTGTGTTTTGCGTTGCTGAATCAGAGAACGGACAAAATATAAGGAAGTTCAACAAAAGCTCTTGTTGAATCTCTGGCACCAGATAAATTTATGTACAAAGCTATTTCTATTACAATAAGCACATATATGGCTGAAGAAAAATGTTTTTTTTTACTAATTATTGTGTTGCTTTAAACCGAATTGCCAAAAATGTTGACATGATGAATACATTGAGTTAAAGAGCTAAAGAAACGTAAGTATTTCTGACCAAAGATGCACCAATCAAAGTGTTTTTTTAAACATCATCGTGTTTGGGGTTTGATCACATTTGATACCTGGTGCCAGAGACATAAACGGCAAAACAACAAACCACCAACCGTCATAACGGCCCAACTCAATCCAGTGAAGCAGTTGAGAGGCAAAGCGCCACAGAGGGAAACGTCTCTCGTGTGAACTGTTTCTAACTTGGGCAGGAAACGCTGTGTTTACAGAAGAAGCTGATTGAGAAAATACATTTTAAGGCCCTTAAGGTTAAAAGAGATGGCGAAAACAGGCCAAATTTTTGCCTTAGTAAACCTCATCATACCTCATTGACCTTTAATCTGTGTGCGTGCAGGGAGCGCTTGTTGTGCTGTTTATGGTCCCGGTGCTGTTTTGGCTAATTGAATCCGACCTGAGGAGTTCGGATGGAACTTCGCACGCTCGTCTTCTAGTAATCTTCATGAGCCCTTTTTTTTTCTTAGTGTTGACAAATGTACGGTGGCTCTGAGTAGTCAAACGACTCCTGAAACCTTTTGATGGATGCGGAAAAAAAACTGAAAATTTAGCCTGTTCTGAAAAACTGTAATAATAATAACGGAGTTAGCGCTAACTATTGTTACCTGCTCAACATTTTCAGTTTGTATCATTTTTCTTCTTCTTTATTCTTAGCAACCCGCTCATCAGGTCACTTGACCACGTAAAGTTAATTTGTGTGCCGAAACCTGACTGAGTTTCCTGTAAAGGCGGTAGTTTGTTGCTGGACTTTTTAAAGGTTTTAGTGCGATATCCTACGAGCCGCTGCGTGGCGACATAGTGCACAGTTTTTATTCCTTTAACAGCGCCTCTCGTGGACAGAGCAGGTGATGTGTTTCCTTGCAACGGATATGGAGTACAAAGAAATGAACAAAACGCATTAATATCGACTTGAGTTCAGAGGCTGTGGTGATGAAAGAGAATTTGTCATGAGTGTGTGTCTGAATGTGGAGGTCAGAAAGGTCATTCATGCATTCCACAGATCACATGACATTGTTCCCCACGTGAACAGGTGGGAAATTAACAAAAAAACTCTTGGAAGGTAGTTTTTCTTTCATGGATTCATTGTTGTTTTTTTTTCTCATCTTCCCCCCTTTTGGGGACAACCCTCCTCCCCCCCGAGCCTTACCCACTTAACCGTTTACAAAAATCCACAGCAGATTATCGTTTGGGGCTATGAGAGAGGGGCTGCAGATGGTGCGCCCTGGTTTATTTTTCTTTTTTCATCTACTGGGATCTGTTAAAGGCAAATTCAACCCCCCCCCCCACCACCACCACCCCCGTCCGTCGTCGCCGCCCCTTAAATGATAGACGTCACCTGGCTTTGTGGACCTGAAGGGAGCCCATCCAGGATGAGATGGAAGCATATTTTGGAAAACCAACAAAGGCATTAAAATGTAAACCCCCTGCAGCATGTCTGGCCGTGGACGTGTTTGTCTTGGTGGAGGGAGCTGCTGTTGTCTTCCATCGAGGGACGCGGCAGAAGAGGAGGGCCATGTGTGGCTTGTTAATATTTAAACCCCCAGTCTGCCAGCTTTCTGCAGTCAGGATGACACACACACACACACACACACACACACACACACACACACACACACACACACACATGGCCAACCTCTTTCCCACAATCCCTCTCTCTCGCTGTGTGTCTCTCTCTCTCCACATGGAGTGATGCCAAAAGAGAGGTCACACAAGCTGTGGAGTGGTAATTTCTTTGTTTATAATTTGTTTTGGAAATTAGGCTCGGAGCGGCGTGGCCTCCGGTTCAGATCGGAGAGTTCTGGAGTCACAGTCCTCCCGTTCTTCCAAATCATCACTTAAATTGTGATGCACTCTGGGACACACTTTCAACTTGGTTGGCGCATAATATGTTAATAATCTCTTGATTGCTTCATATTATTTTCATAATAAGTCGTGAGCACTGCTCTCCGGTCTTCTTTTGTTTCTGTTGCTGTCCGAATTACGTTGAAAGAGATAAAACAAACAGTTCATTGCTCCCCGGAGGACGTTCGTGGGCCAGAATTTGGTCGAAGATGACAGCGGAATGACAACAAAAGACAAAAGAATGAAAATACAATAGAACAGTTATTAGGTGTGAAAGAAGTACACCTAATAAATCGGCAATGAATCAACAGAAAAAATTGATTACAACAACAAAGATAAGATACAAGAGTAAAAATATGAGAATTATAAGCGGTAATGCTAACACCAGTTACATTTAATGACTTTCTACCACTGATGAGTTTGTCTAAATTTTCCAAATATGCTACCTGCCACTGATCCGTCCCGATAATCCTCCCGAAACAGCTTGACGCCACACGGCGTGAGCTGGACGTTGGGAGCGAACGGATTACAGAGTCCATTTTTTTCCGCAAGCGTCCATATGGGTCGCCGACGCCCACAACTCCCCCCCCCCCTCCCATAGAGTCGTGACAGCGGTGGTCGAGCCGCCGGCCTCTGGTTTCAGGCGGCGGTGTGTCCCGCGGTTCAGGTTCTTTAATCACGCCGGCCCGCTTCCAACATCTGTCCTGCCAGGTAGCTGCAGAAAGAGAGCAGCAGCAGCCGAGTCTCGTCATTTGTATAATGCTTTTATTTGTCCCACAATATGTCCCGGAAATCTGCTGCGTAATTACTTAATAAAAAGAGATCATCCCGATGGCGCGAGGTGTGGCTGCGGCGACGTCAATCAGCGTGCGAAGCGCCGGCTAGCGGGCCTTTGCTGGATTTGCATCCAGCCAGTTCTGTGCGTGTGTGTGTGTCAGAGAGCGATTAATTAACCCTAATTGATTATTTTTCATTATTCTAATGACAACAGTATGATGGTGTATCCCCAGCGCTTTAACGGTAAATGAAACAGCTGCTAGGATCTATGATATGCCGTTATCACATCGCTCGTTTCTTTTTCTCCGAAACCAATTTAGCAAATGCAGCGAGCGGCCATGACTAATGGACGAAAAGGCCCCGCCGTCAGGTTGGAGGGGAAAAAAACCTGCAATTATATGTGCAGCATATATTTATAGGCCAAATAGTGACCAACGCCAGGAACTTCCTTTTTATTATCATTTAATCTTCAATAAATGTGATAAACGTACTGTTGTCCAGAAACAGTTCAGAACCCAAAAGTATTTACCTTAAAACCTTATCAAACGGGAAAAAACCTCACATTGGTGGAGTTTGTTTTATCTATGTATGTGTGTGTGTGTGTGTGTGTATGTATATATATATATATATATATATATATATATATATATATATATATATATATATATATATATATATATATAACCTCGCATCATGATCCCTCTCACAGATGGTTTCTCCAGCGATCCCGGCAGGTATAAAAAAAGAAGGAAAAAGTTGTCTGTCAGAATGCGAGGCGTCTGACTGACACCTGACAAGTGTCGCCGTCAGGCTGCTCTTTGCTTGGCGATGCACATCTGCAGGAACCCGGTGGAGGCATCTTGTCCGTGAGTGGAATCACATTGTGGACAACCTGCTCCTCGGATGCCGTGTCAGCCGCCGTTGTCACGAACAATGCCGCCGGGCCGGTCACTCTGCTGTGGCAGAGGTGGGCAGTTATGCTTTTTTTTTTTGTATTTTGAATTCCCCCCTCCTGTGTGTGTGTTTTCACTCATCTCTCAATCCACACGAGAGGTTGGGGGGGCTTGGAGCCGAGCCCGAGCCTCCTCCTCTGCATCTCATCGGAGCTAATTAACTCCTTAGGACTTTATGATTGGGGGGAATTGCTCGGGAGCGCTGAACCCCGTCCAATTAATTAAGGGCTAAGCGGGCGGCACGACCCCCCCCCACCACCACCACCACCATTACCTTGTCAACAAGTTGGTTTTCAGGTTTTCCTTATTTTGCACTGGGGTGCAGGAAAAGGGGCGTCGGGGGGGGCTTGATTTTGGTTTACAAGCACAGCCTCTTGTAATCAGTAGTCAGCGGCGTCTCTGCCGAGCTGCAAGCTCAGGGACGTCTCTGTTTGACTCAGTCACCTGTCACGAATCACCTCCATCAGCCACGGCGAGGCTTGTCTTGACAAAGCTCCAGTGTGTGTGTGTGTGTGTGTGTGTGTGTACACGGATGCATCCCCTGATGGACATTGTGCTGACGCTCTTTTTGCTTTTTTTCCCCTCTTGTTTATCCAGGTCATCAAAGACCCACCACCGCCTCCTCCACCTTCCCGTCCTCCGCCACCTGTGAGTACATCGCTGTGGTGGAGTATATAACGCTCCTCATGCTTACTTATATCACATTTTTATATATATTATTATTATTATTATTATTATTATTATTATTATTATTATTATTAAAAATAAACTTTGATTTTATTCCCACTTCTGTGTTTGAATTTGAAGGGATTAGCCTAGCTTAGTATAAACTCTCTAAACTCACACTGAAACCATGTGTGTCACTTTCTGTGTGCACAAATAAACCATATAGCGTGTGTTAAATAATGAACTTTAGAAGATGCTGGTAGGGGGATCAAGAAAAAAGTCAAGAAAGAATGTCCAATAATGTCTGACTGCTTATTTTATAGAATGGTTGAAAAGTAGCAGCTCCTTGTATTATAAACATCTGACTCGTATCTCTAGATTGTATCAAGGAAATCCTTTGAGGAAACAAACTCATTATTTAGTTTCTTCCTTCCAGACGAAAAGACGTAAATGTCTTTCCTGTTGAGAGGAAGTGCATTGATGACCTTCCTTTTGTCCGTGCGGTAGAGTTCACACATCATTGTTCATGACTGCAATGCGCCTGTTTCTCCGCTTTTTTGTCTTCTGAAGGAGCCGGAGCCGCTGCCCAAGATGAAGTGGCCGACCGTGGACGCCTCCTACTACGGAGGAAGAGGAGCAGGAGGGATCAGACGCATGGAGGTTAGAGCCCTCAACCCTTCAACCTGCCGACGTGTTGCATCAAACACTTTTAATTACCATCACAAAGTCACGTCTCTTCCGTCCCGGTGGACACACGAGTCTCTTTGAAGATGTATCTGTGTGAAACCATTTTGACCCTCTGAGACACAACATGTTTTATGGCTTTTAGCATTTGTTTTTTTTTCGCTTTTTTTTTTGCTGCTGTCACATTTTAATTGCCGTGGAATCGTCTTTCACTCCCTTATAAAAGACCTGCACCTTTTACGCCAACGGAACAATCGTGGCTCAAAGGAGAGGGAACTCAAACGTTTCTTTTGTGCACTTGTAAAGCCTCAAATCTGGTAAAAAAGTAAAAACAATGGAATCTTTATGAACAATATGTAATCAATTGCTACCAATTTTGGGAACAATAAATTGAGGCTCCACATGTATATATATATATATATATATATATATATATATATATATATATATATATATATATATATATATATATATATCAGCTGCTGGCACCTCAGTCAGAGTTTTTACAGAGTTTTTGGTCTCAACTGAGTCACTCGAGTATAGTTTTTCACGATATGTCATTCTTTCGAGCTTAGATTCTGTGGTTTCTTTCTAATTCGAGCGTCCTTCACACGTGTGATGCCTTCAAGGAATGCTGGAAAGTTCAGATAATAAGTTTGGCTTCAACAGCTTGTCTTCTTCTTCTCTCTTGGCGATAAAAAAAAGAAAGAAAACAAGCCGTTCATGTTTTCTTAACAACATTCAGACATCTTTTATTCTCAAATATTTCCAACAACAGTGAACTGAAATCCCATAAAAAAACGAATCCCAGACAGCAGGAAGTGACTCACGTTATCATGTGAACCGGCACCATGTTGGGAGAAAACCGCTGACGGTCCGTGTTCTCTCTGAAGCTACAAGTTTGTGGAGTTACACGGTCGGCAGGAGGAGGCCCGCTGTCCTCGTCAGCCCGCTGATGCCTCCGACATGACAGGCCCTGCCATCTCGTCCTTGGCCGTCCGGTCCTGATTGGATCAAGTCGTTTTGCCGCGGATGAAGGATTGAGTGCCGCTGTCAACTTGACACATCCCCCCACCCCCCATCTCAACTCCCAAACCTTGGCAGCCTCTCTTGTTATGCGCTCCTCCGAAGGGAATCCAGGTTTTCGAGGCGAGCTGCCCTCCACCTCCTACTCCTCCTCCTCCCCCCTCGCTATTTTCCCGCTTACCGCTTCCCGGCCCCGAGGAAGTTGGTGCGTTGCAGGGATTTCCCAGCATCCCCAGGGAGCTCTCTTTACTTTCTTCCCCTCCACGAGTGTTGCTCCGACTCTCATCTTACTGCGGCAGGTTGATTCTCGTCGACAGGCCCGTCTCCACTTCTGAAGCCACCCGCTGCCCCTCCCCCTCCCCTTCCTCATACCCCTTTACATCCACTTTGTAAGACACCATGCTGCGAACACCACCTCCACCTTGCCGCTTTGCCGCTGCCAATATTTCAAACGTGCGCGTGGAGCCGGTTGGTGTGACATTGTATCTTTTATTCATCGCAGCCTCCTCGCTGCTCGACGCGGCGGACCCGAGAACGCATCCCACAGATGAGTCTGAAAAGCTGTTCTATATTGTCACGGCTTAACCTACAGCTTGAAAACTGTGTCGCTAATTAATCACCTCTCCCCGTTCATGTGACTGTGTTTTTTTTTCTTTTCTTTTTTTTTTATCTCCTCCTTTCAACAGATGCGATGAATTCAATTAAAAAGCAGGACAGCTTAACGAACACACAGGCCGGCATTCACACGCTCACACAATAACACATTGTGCCACGTGTAAATGGGCTGATTAGTAAAAGCAAAAACAGGTTTTCAAGGCTGCTTCATATTCTTATGGATGATGTAGTGATAAAAGCGGTTTGGTTCTCTTCTTAAAGGGCCAGCGTGTCACATTTAGACTGCTCAGTTAGAAGAAATTGAACACATTATTAATAGCTATGTTATTATTAGTGTACAATCAAATGAAAGTAAGAATCGCTGTGTTTTCGTTGGCTAAGAATAAACCCTTTATTCAGACCTTCTTCACAGTGTTTCTATGGTAGCCCAGAAAGGGACATAACCCAACACCAGCTCGAGAGAGAGCATCTGGCAGTTTTTTTTTAGTTTTTTTTTACCTAAAATGGCTGTTATCTGGCAAACCTCTTAAAGTGTCTGTCTGTGTGTGTGTCTGTGTGTGTGTGTGTGTGTGTGTGTGTGTGTGTGCGCGTGCGTGTGCTGCAGGTGCGCTGGGGAGAGAAAGGCTCGACCGAGGAGGGGGCCCGGCTGGAGAAAGCCAAGAACGCCATCGTGTCTGTACCAGAGGACGCGGATGAGCCGATGATCAGGCGTCCTACGCCGAAGGCCGCCCCCACCTACCACCAGAACCAGAACAAGTGGTACACCCCCATCAAGGTGAGCCACCCGTGTGACTGAACGTCTTTGCATGTTTCTCTTCCAGCATTAATCGTTTTCAGTTCCTGTCCCACTAACTCAGGATCAAGGTCATGTCATTGGTTATGTAACTAAAATGGTCCGAGGTCAGAGGTCAACCTGCTTGGTCTTTAAAGCTTTTAACAGCCTCTGATAGAACATGTGGCCACTTGGTAACTTCTCTACAAAGTCCTGCTCACTTGTAGAGGAGGGTTTGTGTGTACTAATGTAAAAAAAAATACTTAAGGAATATTACGGATTTTCATCCAGGATGTGAAAAGTATTCTTAGTATTAAAAAAACAAAAATATTGTATTTGTTCAATTTCATTTATTTAAAAATAGAAGAAAAAGGCGTTGCATTTTTTCTTTTTACAATTTATGTAAAAAAGAAAAGTAACTATTTGCATTTTTACGACCTACACTCGTGACGTGTCCTGTTGTCCTGTTCGGTCTTCTCCATATAAATATCTTTTCACAAATATTTTTGGATTAATGACCGTTGATAGAATCTGGTTCGTTAACACGATTTATTTTTGAGCAATATTTTAAATTAGGTATCTAGAATAATGTGTTCTTGACGAAATACATAATGTAAGATTTTGATTTGGCTTTTTTTTCATCACATATCACGTGTCATGCGTTCAAGGAAAGTTGTAAATCAGAAGGTAGTGTCTTGTTTTTACAACCTCTGATATGATAAAGAGGATAATGTTGGTGAGTTTTAAAAGAAAAAAGTTAAAAGCAACCAAAAGTGAGTTTGTTGTTCTATTTTGTTCCAAACTTTCATGTTATAATTTTGCTTTTTTTCTTCCACCAGGGTCGCCTTGACGCTGTGTGGGCTCTGCTCGGGCGGCAGTATGACCGAGTTTCCCTCATGCGACCCACAAACGCAGACGAGGTAAGTCGGTTGAGAAAACAAGAAAGTGTGCAACTTCATTTGAGGGAAGATTCGACACACAAGCGATACAAACTATGCAGAGGCATGCGGGATGGAATAAACGTGTGTGTGTTTTACTGTAGGGTGTCTACGTGTGAGGTATGAGCTTCAGAGTTGTGTGTGTGTGTGTGTTTTCAGTTGCACAAACCTGCAGTCTGAAGGGAGTGAGTCACAGTCTCAGAGCAGCTAGTTGCATTCAGGCTTATAAATAGAGAAATTTCTATCATATTGTTGTAACTCTTCTATAAACCGCCTTTTTTTCATCCTTTCAAATCTTTTGAGTCACCACATCTACGGTTAAGAAGCCATTATTTTGCTGCGGTATTGAGGTCCAGTTCAGCTGTGTCGGTTCCAACAGTCAGTGCTGCTGTCTCTCTGCAGTGGAAGCTGCTGGCTGGAGTTCAGCGTTGCGTCGTTTGTTTCCTAACTGGGAAGACGTGACGGGGCGCGACTTTACATGGTCAAACCCTCGACTCTCCTCTACCTCCATCCCAGCAGAGGCAGAACTTCAGCTGCACTGAAACCCGACGCCACAATCCGCCACCAAGTCAGAGTAAAAGCAGATGTTTCGGTCTCTTCTGCGCTTTTCTGAGGCAGCGGTTCGTCCAACAAAACCACGACTTTATTTCTCGAGGCCACAAACCGATTTTCGTTGGCCTCTTCTTGTAAAGAAACTACGGACCTTTTGCACGATGATTCAAGTGGAAGTATTGCAGAAGCTGCACAGGACGTACTGACTCATCTGCACAGATACACTGGGCTCTTCGGCTCTTTCAAATAACTCAGCGACACATAAAAGCAACATGATGCACGTTTTATATCTTTGTATTTATTTATATGTACAAGCAGCAGCAGTGGCCGTCCACTCTGCTCTCATGACTGCTGAATATCTCTCAAAGGTCAAGGTCGCCGTGTTGTCGGTCAGAGCTCTAAACACATTGAATTAGCACATGTCGTCCTTTGTTCGTGGACTGTAAAATTGTTCCTTTTCTTTAACTTTCACCGGCTCCCGGCGAGATATTGAACCGAACAAATAGACCCAACTCCACTGAAAGGGAGAGGAGTCTGAGCGGTCCTATGGGAGGTGAGGTGTAGATGGCAGAGCGGGCAGCGGCGCCGCGGTGAGGGGAGAGTTGAGGGGATGGGAGGGGAGTGAGTGAGGGAGGAGGAAGGGAGGGGGGAGGTAAGGCAGCGGTCTTTGATGGCGGACAGGAAACCTCCAGGGTCATGAATTTTTCAGCGAGCCGCATCCGCCGGGTTACAAGGACTCGTACAGGTGTAAGGAAGCAGGTTGTCACAGACATCTGTTCAGCGCGGGGACCCGGGTGTCCATGCCACCCTCCCTCTCTCCCTCTTCTCCCTGCCAAGTGTCCACCCTCACCCCTTTTCCCTCCCTCAGTGCTGCCGCCCGGAGCCAGACTGCTGGATTGTCAGCAGATGCAGAAGAGAGAATTTTTCTTTTTTTTTTTTGGTCTCACATTTTAGCGCCCGAGGGCCTCCAACACCAAAGGTAGAGGCGGGGGTGGACACAGCTGCAGCGCCGAACTCGCCCCCAGGCACAAATAAAGAGATCTAATGCGGTTTGACTGTGTTGTCGGTGAGACCCGGGGAGCCAGGGAGGCACTTCAGAGCCGACTTCGCACGGCAACATCTGCCGCCAAGTTTTGCCGGGGATCGACTGGGGACAGCAGGTAGAGGAAGGTGGCGGGTGGGGGTGGAGGGGAGAGAGGTTGGCCTTATTCTCTTATTCTGGTGCTCAATCAGGTTCTCTTTCTTTCTTTCTTTCTTTCTTTCTTTCTTTCTTTTTTTGAACAGGCGGCGTTGTGCATGCATGAGTGTTTTTTATTTCTCATCCCCCCACACACTTTCACGAGGTATTGTTTTCTTTAAGCAGCTGTCCACACAATGTCCAAACAATGTGTGCGATGAATGATGCATCAGCATACATTAGACCTCCTACAGAAGGAGGCAGAAGAGACGGCAAAGCCAAAAAGAAACCAGCAGCACTGTGTCTGACTCCTCACACAAGCCTCTTTAAAAGTAATCTTTGCACGACCTTTAACCCTTTAAACCTTCCTCGGGAACATGGACAGAATGACCAGTAAAATGGTAGAATAAGCATTTAAAGCGACTTGTAGACTGAATAAATATTTTTTTTATGATTAGGAAAGGCAGATATAGAATAAATAAAGTTCACATCACATAGACATATAATCCTCTTATGATGTAAAAAAAAAAAAAAAAACCAGGCCCCTTCCTTTTCCCTGTACCCTTCAAAAAATCACAGCATAGTTTGCTTTCCTCTCACACGCTCAACATGTCTTGAGATGATAAACACATGACATCATGGTATTTGTTATTTTAAACATTCGAATGTAAATCCCATGAACAACCAGGGGAAGAGATTTAAAGTTGCAGCACTCTGAAAATAAGGGCATTATTATTTCCATGATATAGTCCTGTAATAATGCAGCGGATTTCTTGATTGGATATTCAAAAAATGTAAATATATTATTAAGAATTATTATATATTTCTATCCTTGACTAATCTTACTTGATAGATGTTTTGTAGCTTCTAAAATGTGAGGACTCGCTAACTTTATAGAGAAAACAATGAATTAATCAATCATGAAAAAAATCAACCTCAATCCCCTCTTAAACTGGGGATTTTCATCAGTATTAATATTAATATATTATTTTTTTCAAATTTTGTTTTTGTAGAGTCTACAAATATCTTGAATACGACCTGACAAAAAAAGTCAGGTCGTATTCAAAGAGTATTGCACCTTTCAGCCCTTGACGATCCACTCCTTTCATTCTTGCCTTTCACAATAAAAGCCCAAGATGGATAAATTGCGTAACTGTTTACCAGAAGGAACTCAAAATCCTCTTGGAGCGTTTCACCTTAAAGCAAACTCCATACAACAGTTTACTTCGAGCAGTCAGCGGGATCCTGGTAGTTTGTCATCTGACCTCAGAGAATATATTCAAAACTTTTATTGAAAAACTGCAACTGGCACAATTTCCCATCGCTACCCGTATGAATACTTCTTGACATTCCTTCTTCACACCCTTGTTGTGCAAAGGCTTTCACTCTAATACGGGAGCCAACAAAGTATTCAATGCAAATAGCACATATATATATAATGCACTACAGGAAAATAAGAGGCAGGGAATGATGGGAAGACCTGAATGTGTTCACAGACAGAGAAGCCAGGAGTTAGGAGAGTAGAATCAGATCTATAAGGCCGGATCCTCAACTGAGATCGTTAAAATGCCTCTGACGAACATAGAATGATGATCTCGATGAAGAATACACGTGAAGTAAACGCCTCTTTGTGTCTCTTCTTCCTCCTCCACCTCAGCTGAGACAGCGTCTTCATTAAACAGTCGGCAGCGGAGCTTTGGGAGTGTTTAATTAAGTGACTGAGCGGATAATACCAGTTAAAGCGTTCGTTAGATTTTGAATATTTTTACATCTTTGCTTTGCTGTCAGACGGAGCCGTCACCAGGCTCCATTGACAATAACACAGATTTTTACTTTGCAGACCTCAGGAGGTGCTGGCCAACCGCTGCCTCCCTCAGTTGGTTAGTTAGTAAGTTAGTGTTACTGTGACCAAACTAACCCTTTTAAAAAAACAAAGTCACACAACAACGTAAATGAATTCACTCGATCGAGGCAGCAGATGACTGGAAACGCCGGTGTTAGCCATAGCGGCAGCTCTGCACCTCTCCGAGTACCCCCCCCCCCCCCCCCCCCCTCCCCCCGCCCCTCTTATTCTCGCCTGCAGCTGTTTTTTTCTTCCCTGGTTTCGGGGTCCCTTGAGGCTGTGACATCACGGCGTCTTCATTCAACAGCCGTCGGCCACGTCGTCGGTGCCGTGGGAGCGTTTAATTAAGTGACTGTGAGGGGAGGGAGGGAGAAAAGAGGAAGGGTGGTTGTAAAAGAGAGGTGTAAGGAGGCGAGAGAAAAAAATGAGGACAAGGCTGGCATAAGCCGAGGGCCACCGAGGGTGGAGGTGACAGTCTGCTTTCCAGGCGTAGCCGGGCCCGGCAGAGCTGTCCTTGGAGGTCACAGCGATACACGCTCGGGTCCATTTTCTCCCTACACGGCAGCTCAGCTTCTCTGCGCTCAATTAGGATGCTGCGGGGTGATTGTTTGCAGAACGGAAATAGAGCCAAAACACAGAAAACTGATATTTGCTCTTTCAGTTTAAATATTGGACTGGCGTGAAGGTGACGCATGTAACTTTTTAAGATGTCAGTAATTACCACATTCATTTTGAGACATGAGTGTAATTACTGTAAACAAACAGGCCTGCTCTCTGAGACTGTTGGCAGCCGCTCTCTGGCCTCTGCGCTGCATTATTACATGGTGAGCCACCGGGTCACTTTTGGGAAATTAGCTTCCAGAGAAAATGGAGCTCAAGTATCTCTGAGAATTTCTCTCCGTGGCAGATGGCAGAGGAGTGAACGGCCGATGGGTGTGTGTGGGTGGGGGGATAATAGTGAATTCCAATATGTTTAACGTCATTTGGAAGAAAGGCTTTTAACGAGAATGTCCAAGGATGTTGGAAAATTGAGTTTGAGTTTAAAGATGGCGCCGTGCCAACGGCTGCCTGTCGCAGTAGCTCCCCACATGTTTTACTTTTTATTGTCTTTTTTTTTCACTTCCCTGTCTCTTTCTTTCTTTCACGTTTCGGATTTAACTTCGTCCACAATGGACACTTTCAAAACCACTACGGACAATGACTGGGACAATTGTTTATTCACGCGATCAGCTGATTGCGCTGCGCAAAACACAACTGTTGCCTGGAGACAGACCTGTGATCCCGGCGGAGCTACGGAGAAGGGCTCGGGGCTGCAGGTCGGGTGTCAAGAGGAGGGCAAAAACCAGGAAATACAAACCCCCGGTACCGGCAATAATTACGGGGAACGTGAGGTCCTTGTCTAATAAGACCGATGAGCTCGGCGCGCTGGTGAGGACTGAGAGGATCTTCCGTGAGTGCAGCCTCTTGTGTTTTACGGAGACATGGCTGCACACGGATTTTCCGGACCATAGCGCGTCTGTGCCCGGCTTCAGGATGGTTCGAGCGGACAGAGACGCTGCACGGAGCGGTAAGAAGAGAGGGGGCGGGATTGCAGTGTACGTGAATGAGAGGTGGTGCAATCCCGACCATGTGTGTGTGAAGGAGCGTTTCTGCAGCCCGAACATTGAACTGTTGGCCTTGGGAATGCGGCCATACTATCTGCCGAGGGAGTTCACGTCCGCCATTATTGTTGCCGTCTATGTGCCGCCATCAGCTGACGCCGGAGAAGCAGAGAACACCATCCAGTCCACTGTATCTGGACTGCTGAATCATCAGCCTGGTGCCTTCCTGACTATTACTGGTGACTTTAATCACACCACCCTGGGCAAAGTTCTGCCAACTTTTCAACAATATGTAGACTGCCCCACAAGGAACAATAAAACTCTGGACTTGCTGTATGCAAATACTAAGGATGCATACAGCGCCACTGCTCTTCCCCCCCTTGGCAGGTCTGATCATGACCTGGTCCTGCTGACTCCTAAGTATGTTCCTCTGGTGAAGAGGCTGCCTGTGACCACCAGGACTGTGTGGAGGTGGTCTCCGGAGGCTGATGACGCCCTCCAGGACTGCTTCGAGTTAACGGACTGGGCTGTGCTATGTGGACCACATGGGGAGGACATCAACAGCATGACAGACTGTGTCACAGAATACATTAAATTCTGTGAACACACCATCATCCCATCCCGAACTGTGCGCTGCTTTCCCAACAACAAGCCCTGGATCACCAAGGACCTGAAGGCTCTTCTTAACAAGAAGAAAGCTGCTTTCAGGTCTGGAGACAGGGATGAGCTCAGGAGAGTCCAGCGCGACCTGCAGGTGAAGCTCAGGGAGGGCAAGGACTCCTACAGGAGGAAGCTGGAGGCCAAACTCCAGAATAACAACACGAGGGAGGTGTGGACTGGGATGAAGCAAATCACCGGCTTCAAAGTTGGAGGGAGACAGCCAGGAGGCTCCCTGGAGAGGGCCAACGAGCTGAACTGTTTCTTCAATAGGTTTAGTTCACAGCCCGTCTCCGTCTCCCCCATCCAACACCCCCCCCAAACACCACCCTCTATGCCCCCCCTGCTGAGCTGCACAATCACTGAGCCCTCAACATCAATGGGCTCTTCCACCCTTCCACCTCCCCTCCCCCCTCTCTCTGTGACGACTGACCAGGTGAGAAGACAGCTGAGGAAACTCAAACAGGGCAAGGCGGAAGGTCCTGATGGCATCACCCCCAGGGTCCTAAAGACCTGCGCCACCCAGCTGTCTGGTGTCCTGCAGCACCTCTTCAACCTGAGCCTGAGGCAGGAGGAAGTCCCGGTGCTGTGGAAGACGTCGTGCCTGGTCCCTGTCCCAAAGAAGTCGTTGCCATCTGGCCTCAAGGACTACCGACCAGTTGCCCTCACTTCCCACGTGATGAAGGTGCTGGAGAGACTGGTCTTGGCCCACCTCAGGCCGCAGGTGAAATCGTCGCTGGACCCTCTGCAATTTGCTTACCAGCCTCATGTGGGAGTGGATGACGCCATCATCTACCTGCTGCAACGAGCTCAGTCGCACCTGGATGGAACCGGTGTCTCTGTGAGAGTCACTTTCTTTGACTTCTCCAGTGCATTTAACACCATTCAACCATTGCTACTGAGTGAGAAGCTGCGGGGGGTGGGGGTAGACTCGTCCACCATCTCCTGGATCACTGACTACCTCACAGGCAGACCACAGTTTGTCAGAATGGGCCGTGTGCTGTCTGAAACGGTGGTCAGTGATGTTGGAGCCCCACAGGGAACTGTTCTGTCTCCCTTCCTGTTCACCCTGTACACCAATGACTTCCAGTACAACACAGGGTCATGCCATCTGCAGA
Source organism: Clinocottus analis (assembly GCF_023055335.1). Taxonomy (NCBI): domain Eukaryota; kingdom Metazoa; phylum Chordata; class Actinopteri; order Perciformes; family Cottidae; genus Clinocottus; species Clinocottus analis. Next base: position 1,604,061 of record NW_027176229.1, on the reverse strand, counting down.
AGTATTCTGATGACTCTGCAGTGGTCGGGTGTATTAAGGATGGACGGGAGGAGGAGTACAGAGCAGTGGTGAGTGACTTTGTGGAGTGGGCCGGTGAGAATCACCTGCTTCTGAACGTGAGCAAGACCAGAGAGATGGTGGTCGACTTCAGGAGGAAGACAACAGCTCCGAGACCTCTGAGCGTCCTGGGAGAGGACGTGGACATGGTGGAGGAGTACAAGTACCTGGGTGTCTCCATCGACAGCCGACTGAACTGGAAGGCCAACATCAACGCTGTGTACAAGAAGGGGATGAGTCGACTCTTTTTCCTGAGGAAGCTTCGATCCTTCAACGTGTGCAGCAAGATGCTGGAGTTGTTCTATCAGTCGGTTGTGGCCAGCGTCTTGTACTTCGCCATTGTCTGCTGGGGGAGCAGCATTGGAGCCGGTGACACCAACAGACTTAACAAGCTGGTTAAGAAAGCCGGCTCCATCATCGGCTGCAAGCAGGAGCATTTGGAACAGGTGGTGGAGAGGAGGACACTAAAGAAACTATTGTCCATATTAGACAACTCGGACCACCCTCTCCACCAGCTCCTGCAGGGTCAGCGGAGCACTTTTTCAAAAAGACTCATCACGCTCCGCTGCCACAAGGACCGCTACAGGAAGGCATTCCTACCCTCGGCCATAAGGCTACACAATAAATCCCTTGAGTCCAGATCCGTGGACTAAGTCACACTGTACACTGTACATGTATATAGATATACTGATGTATATATGTTATGTATGCTGCATACATATATTTTGCATTTTGCACTTTTTGTACATTTCAGTTTACATTTAATTTAAATCAAACCTCTGAATACACTGAATACACTGAATACACTAATTTATCCTCCGAATACACTGCTGTGTTTTGCTTGTTGTGTATGTTTTGCACATGTGTATGTGTATATGTATGTGTACATGTGTGTATGTATGTATGTATGTATGTATGCATGCATGCATGCATGCATATGTATGTATGTGTATGTATGTATGTGTGTATGCGTGTGTATGTATATAGATATGTATGTATATATGTGTACATGTATGTGCGTGGGCCACGGGTGGGTGTGTATGTGTAGGTATGTGTATGTATGTATATATGTATATGTATATGTTTGTATATATGTATATGTATGTGTATATGTATGTATGTGTGTATATGTGCATATGTAGATATGTATGTATGTGTGTATGTATATGTGTGCGGGTGTATGTATATATATATATATATGTATCCATTCCGCTTGCTTGCATGTATGTGTATATATATGTTTATACTTATTTCTTACTTATGCATACATCTGTTACCCGCTGTTCCTGTTATTATTTATTTTATTTTATCATCTGTGTGTTTAACTTAGTTTATGGCATTGGGATGCTGCTAGTACGACAAAAAATTTCTCCTTGGAGATTAATAAAGTACTTTTCATTCAAAATACGGTCTTTAAGGAGTTTTTGTGGTTTTGTTGACCTGTAGTTGATTTGCGACATCAGACCATTTAGAAAAACTTCCTGTGATGTGTTCAAGTACAATCAGACAATTAGGATGTTTGAATATGATCTGTCTTTTGGGTCTAGATTTAATTAGCTCTTTGTGGGAACCATTTGCAAAATGTTTGATGTTTGAGCAGCAAAGTGGTTTAAAGTAGCTGCGAGTGAACGTGACTACAAAATGAAGTAAAAATAAGTTCAACCAGTGGTACATTCAAAACGTTTGAGGGAGCTGACACTTTCCAACATGAGTACCAGGAGACGTTATCTTCAAAGCCACAGACTCCATTGACAAAAAACAGGATTTTTTTTATTTTTATTGCTGACCGCAATATTACAGAAAATACACCATCCATGGATGAGAACCACAATGCAGGGGCTAAAAACAACACATCGGTTGCACAAAGAACCTAAAAAGATGATATGAACTTCTCAATGCCAGTTTGAAGAGCAAAGCGTCACCAATCTGTACACATGCTGCACACACATAGCGGATGACTAATATCACCAGCGGTAGAAGAGTTAAACCCAACTTACATATTGGACCGCAGCCACGGATATAGGACCAGCAGTAAACGGGCTGCTGGAATGGTTGCACTGATGTGTCAGTATGTACTGAGCAGGCTGGTCGCATGGAAACCATCCAAGAGAGGAAATGGCTGCCTCACTTGAAATCAGGCCGGCTGATTGTGGCCTCGGAGATGCACAATGACCCATTTAGAGGACACAACAGGGGAAGTAGCTGTGTGGAAATCTTAAAGGGGACATGTACTGTATACATTAGATATTGAACAATAATACAGTAGCAAACAGTTGCGACGGTATAGTTTTAGTAATAGCACCGTGAGCAGAGAATAAGTCACTAATTCTTTTGTTTGTGCTATAAATACAAGCTTATGTTTTGGTGGTAGAGAACCCAAAATGGACATTTGTTGAGCTCTACATAAAATAAAATGTGACATATTGTGTACCTGTAGCAGAAGGCAACCTCCGGTTCTATCGAGTGAAGCCGATGCACAATTGTCTTGAAGCTGCATTCTCTCTCCTGGCCACCAGTCGGGTGACTCCTCTGGTTGTATAGAAGTCTATGCTTCATGTGTTAAAGCTGCATTCTCTCTCCTGACCACCAGAGGGGTGACCCCTATAGTCTTAATCTCTAGTTTCAAGTCATCAATTCAGCATAATCAAAGTATGCTTTAGGGCGGGGCCATTTAAGTAGCTATCATTAGCAGTACAGCTAGCGAGCTAATGATTACGTCACATGGATTTAGGTCGACATGATCAAAAGGAAATGGCTTCTCAGCAAGCAAAATACGCCACTATTGCCACTGAAACACTAGCCACGATGTGCATGGTCCTCTTGTTTGCGTCGGGAGAGGGAACTCTTTGATGTGATGCGTCGACGTCTTGTGGTTCTAAACGTGGTATAAAGACAGTTAGGAGTGTTTGTACTGTGCTCAGCAGTGAGATCCATTTTAGCAGACTGTTTATTCAGTCTCATACATAAAGGATGTATTTAGCAGCTTCTTTCTTTGCATCTTTTGTCACTTGATCCAAGTATGTAAAGCGGAGCAAACATTTGCTCGGTATTGTAAAAAAACAACGACTAAACAGATGCACACATACTCATCCTTTCACGCTTCCCGCCTGTTGCTTTTATCTCGTCGCATCACAATGCCACACTGAATATGGTGAGAACATCTTTCCTGAAACTGATAAAAGCCTTTAAAAAAATGCATTGTTCGGTGTTAGAATGATAATAATAACATAAAAGAGCCAAAAAAGATGATGCATCCTTGAACATTTAGTTTCAGCTGTTTCGCATGGGAAAAAAAGACCCACGTTTTCTATCACGCCGCAGCCGTCGATAGAAATAATGTGGTACCTAACTGTCTGATAAGACAATATGCTGATGTGGCACTAATGCAGAATAAACACGGGGCGGCGTGTGCGGGAAGAGACTTCCACGCAGCAACATCAGTTGGGGTGTTTACCGTCACGCAGAGACAAATGCAACACCTAATTTCACAATAAAAGACCTTTTAATGGAAGTAAACAACCTGGCAAATGACATCTAGTTGAAACGAACCTCCAGATCAGAGAGCATGAGATTCCCTAATTAACAGGGGTAATGGGAATTAAAGCAGAGCGTCACTAATAATTAAGTGTTGGGAGAGGAGAGATCGGGAGAGGGGGGATAAAGCTCGGAAAAAAACAATCGGACGTTACTCATGCTTGACATTTAACCCCCACCCACCATCTTCGTGCTGAAAGGGGGAGGAGTTTATTTCATGTTGGCTTCTTTGTGGCACTTTGTATGTGTGTTGTGTGGGTTTATAGCAGTAAATATCCAACAATAAGGGTTTTTCTTTCACCAAGAATAATCTTTTTCAGTAAAAACGTAACGTGTATATATATATATATATATATATATATATATATATATATATATATATATATATATATATATATATTCATTTTCCGTATTTAGAACCATGAATATATTGTAGGACCTTCCATGTTCCATGTTTCAGATAATTTCAGAGTAGAAATGTAAAAGAAAACAAATAAAATTTAACAATATGAAATACTAATAAATGTAGACAATGTCTCACACATGACAAAACTTTTAGCGCCTTTTCATAACTAAGTATTTAGTGCTCACATAAGGTAATTTTTAAAGTTTTTCCATGTGTCACAATTGATAAACAAGTAAAAAAAAACTGAAATCAGATTATATAATTAAACAATAATATTGTTATTTTGTTTAAACAGCTGATGCCCCATGAAGTGCAGCAAGCTGCTTCAAGGGAGTTTTTATCTTCAATATAATAATAAATAGCAATTGATGTATATGTCTGTGTCGCACCTTGCAGCTCTTAACATAATGCGGTAGTGGTGGTGTGGTAGTGGAGGTGTGGTGGTGGAGGTGTGGTAGTGGTGGTGTGGTAGTGGAGGTGTGGTGGTGGAGGTAGTGGTGTGGTGGTGGTGGTGTGCCAGCGAGCCCTGGGCCTCATTAGTCCTATCGGTGGACGGCCTCGTTAGCCTTGAACAAGTAGCCAGCTGACAGCTCGGCTCAGCACCGCGCCCCCACTAGAGAAGTGACAGCTTTAACTCCGGCCGTCCGATTTATGAGGCGCGCCCAGCGCTCTCTTAACCAGATTAGTTCTTTTTACATTAACCGAGGAAAAGTAGGGCAGATGTCTGTATGACTGGTTGTAAATTTGATAATGACCACCATGTTAATCCCCCTCCTCCTCCTCATCCTCATCTGTGCCCCCCTGCTCGGCAAGTCCACGCTGGGACCTGGCTGGTAACAGGATTACCAATGAGGTGTGTGTGTGTGTGTGTGTGTGTGTGTGTGCGTGTGTGTGTGTGTGTGTGCGTGTAATTGTTGTTGGTGGCGGCTGGTGAGAGGAGTGAAGTGAAAAGTAACCTAATGTGGGAAAAAACAGAAAAATATAAAGAATAAAATATTTGTTTCTTTACAAACTCCTTTAGAAGTGTGCGCGTACATTTTCTGCCCTTACTTTTTAAAGTAAAAAAAAACAAAAACATTATTTTGGTAAGATTTATTTTTACGATACACATTCATAAGCATATTTAATAGTTTAAGTCATTAAAAGACAAACGCTTGCTTTTTTTCATGACCATTTCTAATGCAAATTAATGCAATAAATTTCTCCAGCAATGTGTCACCCCATAAGAAGAAGAAAGAGAGAAAAAAGCTGTTTGTTGCATATTTTAATATCCTTCAAGCTTTAATTTGATTTGTGTGCACATATCTGATCTCTCTCTCTTCTCTGGATGAGCTCTTTGTTTTTCTCCTCCCTCTAAATCCCGTTATGCAGTGAAATCCACTTTGAACACAGCGAATTACACGCCGACTCAGTCGAGTATCTTCTTGTGTTGTTTGTTTATTGGGGGGACACCCCCCCCCCCCCCTGTTGTTGGAGGCCTCTCCTCTTCCTCTCCATTAGCTGATCGGTGTTGTTGTGTCTGGGTGGCCGGTGCTGGTACCTGCACCGCTCTAGCCCCTCCCCTCCCTTCCTCTGATACAATCTGAACTGATGTCCTGCCGGTGCCTTTTTTCCCAGAACCCTTCAGACTGGTCGGGCGTCGCCCGTGTGCCCCAGCTTTTTTTTATTTTCTTCTTCATCACCTATTAAAATCAAAGCCCCATCGTTTGCACGAGGACCGCTGGGAATCTGGGCTTTAATTAAATTACATTATTGTTAACGTCAGCTTTGCCGAGGCCGGCTCTGTCGCCTGCACTTTGCCCTCCTCCTCCCTGTCAGGAGGTGAGGAAGAGGAAGGGGGGGGGGGGGAGGAATCACACATACATGCAGTAATGTATTCTAAGCCCCCCCTCCTTCACCTTCCTCTCCTCCCATCGATTTGAATTTTTAAAAAGATGGAAGCAGGGAGTCATGTTATGCAGGGAATATGTTCACAGTGAATATTCAATTAGCCTGCTCCTGTTTCGTATACATAAATGCAGCGGCGGCGGCTAATACGTAGTGAAGGGCCCTCGCACGCAGCTGCATGTAATACCACATCGCTCTCAAATGTTTTGGTAACAGACGCCATGAATAAACATGTAAACACGTCAGTGGTTCTCAGGCCCGGTTGTTCGACACGACAGCGGACCTTTTTCCTCTACTTTCATCCTCGTTTGATGACCTGTTGACGTGTCAATAAGTCTCTTTCATTCTCTTTTTTCCTTCACTGTCATTATGAATAATATAATCTTTTTGGTCAGAAAACAACCTCAACCCACCCGCCCCACACTTGCCCCCCTGCCAAGCCGCTCCCCAACATCCTGAATAGAGCAGTGAAGTGTGACTAATTTGCCTCTATTCACTGGTTTTTGCAGGCCTGACTCCGCTGCCTCCTCCTCTTCATCCTCCTCCTCCTGCTCCTCCTCCTCCTCCTCCTCCTGCTCCTCCTCCTGCTCCTCCTCCTCCTCGCTCTGTGTCCCTCTGTCCTGTTGCTCCTCCAGAGGAGGCTGATCAAACTCCTACAGGTCCCTCTGGTCGTCACGGCTGACTTCTGTCATACAATGGGATCATTATTATTATTATTATTATTATTATTATTACTATTATTATTATTGAGCTGTCACAGTGCCGCAAATTAATACCAAATGAAACCAACAATATTCAAAGTAATTTAATCAGGGCTGCAGGTCTCCAGATATTAGGCACTAATATGCAATATTAGTTTAAAATTAAAATGTATATATATATATATATATATATATATATATATATATATATATATATATATATATATATATATATATATATTGTGTCAGAGTGAAAAACACACTTCATTCAAACTCGTCAGTAACAAAGTGAAACTCATCAAAAGTGTCTTCTTTCCACTGTTCTTACACTGTTTTGGGGGAAAGTGAGTCCTAAGTTTGAAAGACAAACAGCACCAGCCTGCCACACTTAAAACAGAGCTTCACCCTGCGCTGCTTTCAGGGACCTAAACCAGCCAAAAAGTATCAAAGGTGTTTAGTCAATTCTCAGCAGGTACAACATTTAAGTGGAACTTCCTTGAAAGAAAAATGCTCATGCAGTGCTTAACAATAATTATAGGCCTATTAAATTGTCAAGGTGTCATTTTTCCTAAAGGTAGCCTATATAAACAATTTAATAACTAGAGTGGTTTGCAACAAACTAGGCTACACAACACTGCGGTAAAGTGAGCCCACATCCGCCGAGTGAGCCTCAATTGCAATTCTGAATGCACCTGTATTCAAGGTGTGAAATTGTGAAATTATGAATATCATTGTCATTGAAGCTGACTTTGAAGTCAATTTTCTCAAACTGTACAGTACAATCTCATGGGCAAGTGCATGTGCATAGCAGAGGTCCCCATGAACAAGACTGCGTTGTAATTGATGGATCTGTTTTTATAGCTGTTTGAATATTGAGATATTGGGAAAATACCTTTGAATGCTGTTTGTGCTATCTAAGCCACCGTAGACCACCATAACATAACACCAAGAATAGACGGTCATTTATTTTCATGCGTGTGGCTCACTCATCGTATGAGGGCTCAACACGTCACATCAAAGATCAAAGGCGCAAAAAAGATTTTAAACCCCCGAAAAAAACAACCTTTGTTAGGTCTGAAAAATGTGCGCGGCCTGAAAAATCTATTGCGCGGCCACTTCGACTGGCCTGCGCAGCCGCACACGCACGCAGCTTAGAGGAAACACTGCTTATGTACCTGTCTAAGTTCACACTTAGACAGGTAATCACACCTGTATGTAAACTTCAACAGGTAACATGCATACTCTGAAGGAGCTCCCATGAACCGCTCATGTAAATGACGGCATGACATCCGATAACTATAACTCCTGCATGTGATGAGACACTTTTTTTATCTTTATGCATCTTGTGATGAATGTCGTTTGTAGGGAACAAGTCGACACTTCACCAATTATATATGCAACATTAGTTGCACTTAGTGGCGGGCCGTCAGGGCCTTCTAAGCCTAACCAGAATCACAAAGTTATAAATATTTTATACTTGAAAAAAAAAATTAAAATTATTTCACAATGTTATTGTTTTTCACAAATACACTACATGTATTATAATTAGCTTATTTTCTCATGTCACAGCTGCCTTCATCTGTTCCTCTGCTCCTTCAGGCCTCTTGTATGGCTTCTTGGGACATGTTCAACAGCATTTTTATACAATCACATCTCACCTGTCTTCCTCTATATAAAAGCAGCCTGGTTAAAATACATGGAAGAGCCTTCTCGAGACCCGAGACACGTGATTGGTCACAGGGTTCGCGTGATCATTAACATGCGCTGTGATTGGTCAGTGGGGCACCTTGACTTCCGTCGGCCAGAAAACGAGCTGGCTGAACTCATTGGAAGGAAGGAGGAAGTTGTTGGTGTAGTGATGATGAAGTGGCTTCGTTGGTTGTACGAGGCGTCCCGCGCATTGTTCAATTGCAGAGTGTGTTCCACTGGTGGAGCGCCTCCGCGGGTCAGGTACTCATTGAAGGCCCTCGGACTAAGGTCACAACCTGCCACTGGTTGCATTAAATAGGTGCCTTTGCATCTTTTTTCCCCCACAGAGTCCTTTTTTAGCGTATTTTGTTAGTTTTCATGATGTTAGTGGAGTTAACTGATCATCGTCTACTGTTCTTCAAAGACGTCTTGTTTGTCTTTAACCTGTGACAGATCTATCTGGATTCAAACTTTTCAAACCTCACATTTCTTTTTGTGTTACTACTTCTGTGCAGTGACATGAGTAAAACATTTTTTTGACATCCGTCATCATGATTAATTATTTTTTATTTATTTCACCATTAAGGCCCCCCCCCTCGTCTCAGTGACCATTTAAGTGAATTATCCGCGCCCCTGTCAGCGGCTGAGAAAGGGTCACTCCTCGTCCAATTACCGGCTCCACCTCGTTAACTCCTTCAACGCCAGGCCTTTGTCTTTTTTCTTCTTCTATTTTTTTATACATAACATGAGCTTAATTATGCTAATGAACTTCAGCATGCAAATGGGG